>NC_142779.1:18988033-19301574 GCF_988280905.1 Pimephales promelas
CTGGTACCTTTTATGAGTTTTACGGGATTCTGCCCTTGCTTACTGAGACGGATTCAAATGTGGTCTTTGAGGTCATCTGTCCCTCCATTCCAGGCTACGGCTACTCTGAAGCACCACATAAAAAAGGTAAGTCTACCAACATGCAACGGGTTGCAAGAACTAATTCTATAGACAATCAGCTACAAGGTACATCAGTGCCTTTCACCAGTGCCTTTCACAATGTAATTTTTCCATTCATAGCAAATACCATGAATTAACAACCTCGTAGCTCACAGTAGGTCTGTCTTTAAAGGTTTATAAAGTATTGTATAAAAATCAATTTCCCTATGGAGAAAATTAATGTAGTTTTTACTTCCAGAACCAGACTGTTGCACTCAGACCTGAATAACTTGTTACTGACAAACAAATGGCATAATGGCATATTGATAATAATATACAATCTTAACATCTGTAAATAGATGGAAAATAAACCTGCTATTCTTTCTATTATTTCATGTGAAGGTTTTAATACAATGGAAGCTGCCCGCATCTTCCATAAGCTGATGGAAAGACTGGGGTTCACTGAGTTTTATGTGCAGGGAGGAGACTGGGGAGCTTTCATTACCAGCAACATGGCCCAGATGAAGCCAGAGTAGGAGTTTCACACCCTTTACTATCCAAATCACCGTCCTTTTTATGACACAAATTCTCTGTCAATGTATTATTTGTTACTTTTTTCCATGTTTAATTAAGACAGAGCAATACATTTTAGAATAGTCAATTAAAACGTTGCCTATTGCTCTCTGTAAAATAAGGTGTGTTCGTGGTCTACACTTGAACATGATCATTGCCAGGACAGACAGCCTTGGACAGCTCCTCTCCTTAGTCATTGGTCGCTACCTGCCATTCCTGGTGGGCTTTACAAAGGAAGATGTCAGACGACTCTATCCCTACATGGAGAAGAATGTATATGATATACTGAGAGAAACCGGCTATTTACACATTCAAGCCACTAAACCGGACACAGCAGGTAGGCTTGACACAGCAGCTTGGCACATATTATAAAATGCTGATGTGTCATGTCAAATTAACACTTAATTGAGCACTTCATTTATCTAAAAATATATCTTTTTTGTGCATTTTGTCATTCCTGCAGGTTGTGGACTGAATGACTCTCCAGTCGGATTGGCTGCATATATCTTGGAGAAATTCTCCTCCTGGACAGACTTGGGAAACAGAGACTTGGAGGATGGAGGTTTGGAGAGGTAAAGAGAGTTTAATCACATACAGGTGCAATTATTTTTGCACAGATATAAATAAACACTACCATTTTTTTAATGTTTTTGAAAGAAATCTTTTATGTTCATAAAGGCTGCATTAATTTGATTTTATTTATTTGAAGTACAGTAGAAAAACAATAATATTATGAAAGATTATAATTTAAAATAACTGTTTTCCATTTAAATGATTTATTCCTGTGATGGAAAAGCTGAATTTTCAGCATGAATACGGCAGTCTTCATTGTCAGATGATCCTTAAGATATCATTCGTATATGCTGGTTTGGTGCTCAAGATTTTTTTTCTCTTATTGTATCGTTGATAATGGTGGTTGTAGTTGAATATATTTTTGTAAAAATCTATAATATTTTTTAGGATTCTTTGATTAAAAGAAAGTTAAAAGAAAAGCATTCTTTTGAGATACAACTGCTTTTGTAACATGTCTAATAATTTTAATATCAATTATAATAAATCATATCAATAATAGATACATTTATAATACATGTATGATAAATAATACATTTTGATAAATTTAAGATATCTATTCATTTTTGAACACGGATGAATACATTCTAAAAAAATCAAAGGGTCTAGTTTGATTTGAATTAATTTTTTTTGTTCCATTGTAGGAAGTTCAGTCTAGACGATCTCCTTACAAATGTCATGATCTACTGGACCACATGTTCCATCATTCCCTCAATGCGTTTCTACAAAGAGAACCTGAAGAAAGACTTCAAGACAAGGGTGGACAGAGTGTAAGTTTCAAAAAATTTGTAGTGATCTGAAGTGAATACTCATCATAAAAGGATTGTCAAAATTAACATGATTTTTCAAAATATATTTTAAAAAAATAATTCTTTGCAGCATATCCAAAAAAAAAAAAAAAAAAAAAAGATTTGAATGGCTAAACTGTTTTCCTCCCTTTCTCTGAAAGGACAAGCGTGTTTGTGCCCACTGGCCTGGCTGCCTTTCCCGATGAGTTACTCCACTGTCCTAGAGCCTGGGCCAGCTCACGGTTTGCAGATGTGCTTTCTTTCACCTACATGAGCCGAGGGGGACACTTCGCTGCCTTCGAAGAACCCCAGCTTCTGGCTAATGACATCATTCAGTTTGTGGAGAAAGTGGAGAAAAAAATCCACAAATAACAGCTTTATTCCAATATCTTAAGAAAATGCACTGCTCTGGGCTCAGTTTACAAAAAGCAGTGCATGCTTAAGCTGATAGTAGAACAATTTGCCACCAATGGTATCTACGATCAACATAGGCTTACTATGCTTTGGGGAAAAAGCAGCACTGATTGTTTCCATTTAGTGTTAGAAATACAAGGTTTTTCAATGTACCAAATGAGGTTATATAATGATGTTCTGTTCAATATAATTTAGACTTTTTTTTTTTTTTGCCTGATGTCTTGTGCATAAAACTATGTACTCTTTTTTTTTATTTTTTACTTTGTGCTATATTAAAGTCTGCAAAGTTTCAAAAGCTCACCTCTGCTTGTTAAAGAGAAACCTAGTTTCATGGAATATTACAATATACACTACAATCATTACAGTATCATTTCAATTAGTTTAATGAACTCTGACCTTAAGATTGAATGTTCTTTTTAAGTGAATGGAAATGCTAATAAATGCAAATAAAAGCAGTAAAGTAAAATGTTAAAATTGCATTATTTTCATTAAAATATATAATGGCAGACTTGAAGAGCCCTTAAACACAATTCATTTTTAAGTGAACTAAAATTGTTTACATTACTCAGTTTACAAAAGCTACTTAGCAGATGGTTTTAATTCATTGTGACTTAAAGAAAATGATACAAATGGTCTTAGATTAGCAGCTCAGATTATAAAACAATAGTAAAATAATGTAAACATGGCATAAATAATCTGCAGTTATAAAACATTCAAGTTCAAACAGAATTTCTGAATAAAGCATATTTAAAAAAAAAAACAAAAGCTCATTATTTTTTTTTGGCCAGTCATACAATGATCCCTGAGAATGGAGTGAATTGTATTCCAACATCCCCTGAAATCTGTTACTGTTTATTCCCTCATCATTTACAGAATCCTTTCACAGTGACAGGGACCTGAAACCATATATAGTCCTCCATGTCTCTCTTACTTTTTTGTAGTTCCCCGGCAAGTGACAAATCACTGGCTATAGAGATGACTTGCCTTTTCACTTTTGTGGGAAATTTAAAATCTACTTTGGGTTTAAACCCAGTCACGCCACAATCCCGGTGCCCCAGAGCCATGACTGTGGTGGTCATGAGACGCACAGACTTGGCATCCGACAACAGGTCGGCCACAAATAGCGTCCGGAAAAGCTGTCTTAGACAGCTTGAGGTCCTTAAGCTTTTTTCACCGGCTTCAACAGCCAATGCTTCCATGTTGACCTCATACAGCTCAGTGGGAAGGATGGTAGATCCACCCAGAAGAAAAAGCACACAGGGAACATGGCTAAGAGAAAATAGGGCCTCAAGGTGAGCCAGCACCTCATCCAACTCCTGCAACATCCGCTGGCAACGACGCCAGTCCAAGCCCCCTGATGTCTTTGCGGACCGTCGGTTCACCGTGTCCTCCGTCTGTGAAAAAGAAAGCAGTTATCATCCCAGATACAAACTACAATTCAATTCAAATACACATTAAGCCTTCTGTAATACCTGAGTGGTATTATGCTGCTGTTTCTGTAGGAACACCATTTGGTCATATGTCATTGGCATTTGTTGCCGCTGGTAAAGGACACACTTCAGAAGCTCGCAAACTAATCTACAGCAACCGTCCTGGGTGATGTGCCCGGGGAAGACGACATTCACTCGTCCTTCCTCTCTCGCTCTCCTGAATATTTCCTCATCATCAATATGGTGTGCAGATATTTCACTAGATTCCCCCTGACTGCCAGAAGAACTGGCCAAAGCATTGGTCTGCTGGCAACCTTGAAATAAGACATTTACATGACACTATTAACTTGATAACTGAAAAGAAAATTAGCAGAATAAAAAAAAAAAATTCTGAGATTTGATCTGTTTAGTCTGAGGCGAAGACTAGAATAGACAGATATATGGGTCAATGATGTGACACATTTTATTTTTGTCAAAATCAAATAATTTGATATAAAAAAACATAATATAACATATCAATAAAATGTGTAATGTGTTTTTGTGCGTTTTTTAAAATTATTTGTAATCATCTTATTATTTATAACTCCCTCATATTTACAGATATTTAAATAACTGGTGTTTGATTTTCTATCACAGTTAGTTTTGTGAAGCATAGACAGGAATGGAACCGTTTATCACCACTTACCTAACGTTACATCATGATCGTCACCTCTATGCTTAGTTTTTGCATGTGTGGAGATATTTCTGTTCTCTTTGTCCTCTGATGGTTTAAAGGGCTCCACACAAACCCTGTCTCTCTCAATCTCACCAATGTTGTCCAGGAGGCACACATTTTCCACCTGAGAATGAGGTGAGGATTCAGGATCATCGACATGGCACAAAATGTTCCTTTCCGTTTCTTCGTCAGATGAAACCTTTGTTTGTTCTTCGAGAGATGTGCATTGATTGGTGTGAATAAGTTTCTCATTGTAGCTGTAGTTAGAAGTTTCGTTGGTGCTGCTCTGTTTGGTGACAGTCATGTTTGCACACTCAACCTCTCTCGTCCTCGACCCCTCTTCCATTTTTGAAAATTTGAATTTACCCACTGGGCACGGCATCATGGGAAACACGGAAACCGGAAATCACGAGAAAGCAGATAAGAGTCTCATTCCTTTTTATCACAATTTTTATTTCACGTTTTTATATTAAAAAAGTGAGCGGTTAAAATATTCGTAGCAAATCAAAATCAGATCAATTCATTTTATTTTTTATTTTTTACCTGTACCTTTTTTTTGTTTTCCTTGCGGGTTTTAAAGAAGCGGTTAATTGACGCCATCTGCAGGTTGACTTTTTCACTGTCAGGACTAGTAGGCTATAAAAAGGTCAGCACCGTCAGCACCATTCGGTTCTTGGCCATTCTTTTCTAATTGCTATTATGTTATTGCAGGATTGATGGTTATTTGACAGCATTGGAGGTCTTTGTGCATCTAGAAACATTCTGTACACTAGCCAGGAGGCACGGAGACTTCTGTAGAGACATGGAGAACATTCGGGACTTTATAGACTTTTACTGTTTTAAGTGCCTAATGTCTTGTCGAATAAATGCTTTTATCAATTAAATATTTACAGAAAATATGTTTGTTGTGTGTATTTTTGGAATAAGGCGCTAATGTCATTTTTTTTATTATTATTTTTTTTTACATATTTTCTAAATTTTAGGAACTCATTTCCAAGTGTGCACATCGTTCATTAATTCATCAAAGCAACAGATTCTGAATGTTTCCAAAATAATAATTAAATCTAAAGTCATCCTCCTTATGAGAACAGATCAATGTGTCTCATTGTATGTAGGTTAAAGGCATTTGTACCAAAACCACAAACCGATTGCTGTAGAACGTCACTTTCACAAAAAGTAAATCACAAATATCATTTGATCCATCATTTGCATTACTAAATAGAGCTAGAACCTAAATTAGATAGATCCAAAATAATATTTCATCGTGTGCAGTGGAAGCAAGAACAATTGAACCTCTGTACAAATGTTACAAAATATGTTAGCATGGATTTCAAAAGTTATAATTAAAGTTAGATTGCAAGTAGCCTAAGTTAGAGAGTGTAACTTACTAGTCGCTAAACAGAAATTGCGTTCGCCAGAGGTAACCATAGCAACAGTATATTCCATTGCAATTTGTGTCATTTTGGATAGATGGATGATAGAATATTTTATGTCAAATTTGAGGAAAAAGTCAGTCAATAAAGTTGCACATCACTATACCACTGTATTAAATATGTGCAAGTGCAAGATCCCGCATTACTACCACGTACGGCGCTCTTTTAAAGCTCTTTTACTCGCTCCCCACGGTTGCTACCCTACCAGCCCTACAACGCTTTGACGCTCAACCTAGCGCACGTCAAGCGTATGCGCATTTTATCTGACTGCCGCATGAAACAATCCAACCAACACACCACTTCCGCGTACGACTCGACCAATCACCGAGCGCCGTTTTGTACGCAGCCTCCACGGGCAGCGTTAAGATAGGTTGCTTCACCGCACACAGTCTCCCCACCAAGTACAATTTGACAGTTTCTCAGGTGAGGAGTCACGCCACCGGAGCTCTTTCACTTTCTCTTGAGTTTCAGCGCGCAAATCACTGTGAGCCTGGGGTTGTTTAACTCAAAAAGCTTTTACCAGAAGCCCTCACACCACGGCACCATGAGCAAAAAGAAAAAGGAGTGGAGAGCGGAGAAAGGTAAGGCTCTTTTGGACTCTGGTCGTGTCTCTTCCGTTTAAAGACAGGATAAGATACGGTAGTGTCAGTCTGGGGTTTGACATCCACCGGGTTCAACATGCGGTTACGTCACGTACGTGGCGGGAGAAATGTCTTCATTTAGACGCTCTGCCTCTTGAATCAACAGCATGGGTACAGACGCACACCTTTAGGTGCAGGTGGAGCATCAGTACACGATGCTGTGATCAAGGCCCTGATATATTCAACGTTACATTATGTTTACATGCAAACAAAATATATGAATTAGTGCTCAGTCATTTTAAAATGAGCTGACACGTGTATTTGTTTGGTGCAGCCAGTGAAACACCGAATGATAAAACATTTCCATGAACCTTTGTATCATATGACTTACTCTGTGTGGTGTGAACCTGTAACCAGTAAATCCCTGTTTACTGTAAATCAGTTTGTATATTTGCACTAGCTAAATTACAAATTAGAAGGGCTGTTAATGGATTAAAAGTTCAGTAAGATGAATATCTTGCATTCTGCAGTGGCTCAGTCCTGGTTTTGTTTAGTGCCTTTGTTTTGATAGTTTACTTTCCAAACACTCCAAACTTTCCAAACAAAACCTCTGTTTTTGTTACAGAAAAAGCATTAAGGATAAACAATAAGATGGGCTACAGAGAACACACCAACTGTTTATTTTTAAATTCTGGACTTCTTAAATTCAAAGATTTGGTGGATTTGAAGATTTTGATTTGAATGTGGAAAGCAAAGCAGAGACATCTGGCTATGGATTTACAAAATGTATTCGCTGTCGTATGAGACGAGGATAGCCATAGAAGGCAATATCATTTCAAAACTCCTGCACGTAGCTACTACACAAAAACAGATGTGTTTGTCTATTTACGGAGTTAAACTTTGGAACACCTTGGACTACAAACTGAAGTGTTGCATAAATGTGTGCAAATTTAAGAATTTGTATAAGAAAAAAAATACAGGAATGTTACAAGGAAAATGAAGATAATTACGTGTATAAACAGTCAGGTATTACTGAAAATGTTTGGTGATTGAGAGGTGAGGATTGGGGTTGATTCATTCATTTATAAAGCAGCTGTTTTTTGTCTTCTGTGTTTCTTTTACTGTGCACAAATAGGGACAGGTATTACAAGATTTTTTTCTTCTTCCTGTTCCTTTTTTTCGTTCATGGAAATAAAGTAATATTTTGTAAAACGGCATGAACAAATAAATAAATAAACAAACATTAGTTGGTTCAGTTATGATAAACCAATATTGGAGCTGAACTATACTTGGAGGTTGTCTGCTGTTCTGTATGGTTCTATGCCATTTTAAAACAATGATATTTTAGCTTGATTTGATGTGAAAACCTTAATGTTTTTGTTATCAGAGACACTTTATCATTATCATTAGATAATGACATCTTAAGTGCATAATCACTCCTATGTTGACATAAAAATCACCCACAGTTGAACCTAATGTTCATGACAACAGTGTTATGTCCTATGAAGGCGTGTAAAACATTAGGTTGACCCTGGAATTACTTTACACACATTATCGGTCTGTTATCGTGAATCAAATGCTTAATAATAAGATCAATTATTTATGATAAGAGCTGTTGACTTGTGGCCTAGTGTAATAAAGTGTGCAGTGAATGGACATCAAATGTTTTCTTTATAATAGCTTTTTTTTTTAGTGATTTGATTTAATGAATCAGCGCTGTTGTCTTTTGTAGTATTTTAAAATATTACATTGTGTATACACATTGTGCTCATAAAGGAGCCCTTGAGAAAGTGATCTCATTCGTGTAGCAATAGGGAGTGCAGAAAGATAAAAACAGAAAAAATAAATAAATTAATAAAGATGGTTGAAAAGGCAGATGTAGGGGGCAGTGAGCATGAAAAATCAGTAGTGTCGGCAGGGGCACTTTGGAGCTGGTTTATAACTGGAATACCAAGCTAAAGTTTCATTGTGTCTTGAAAGCGAGACATTTTTATTCTGGGAGGGTTTTAGAGCTTGTTATATTTTATATATATTATATATTAAAAACTATGTTTTTATTTTTATTTTAATTTATATGAAATACAGAATTATGGAAAGTATATTTGCCGCTGCAATTTTTTTTCTGTCCATTCTACGAAAAAACCCTTTACAAAATGTGTTATTTTGTACAAGGAAAGGTCGCATTAAAGCTGCAGTCCGTAGTTTTTTTTTGTTTGTTTGTTTCTTAGGTTAAAAATGATCCAAAATACATTTTTGAGAAAATTCATAACCAGCCTGTGTTCTAAACGATCTGCTTGCCTTAGCTTGATTCAAAATGGTTGTAATTCTGTTTTTAATTCCAGTGGTACTGGTAGATTTCCGCGGAAGAATCGAGCATGCCATTACGTCCCATCTGTACACGAGTAGTCTCGGCTAGTAAACCATGAGTGTGAGGATGTTTGAGGTGAAGATTTATAGCCTTTTCTCACAGCACTTGGTATAATTAAACTTATCAATTTGATGGTGAATCCAGAAAGTTTCAAACGACAATCACCAGTGACAACAGATTCACCCGCTGTAAAAGAGGCTACATAAAAAAAGAGACTGCAACTGGCCCATGTGGAAACGAGGATAATATCGGAAGAACATGACATGTGGTCACACAATGCTGACATTGTTAACATTAACGATTTGAGAACAAAGTATAATTTGCACGGTTTTGCGTGATATGATAACTTTCTAACGATTGTTAGATTTAATCAGCACGATTTACTGCAGTGTCAGAACCAGAACAAAAGTGGATGTTTCTTACTAGTTCAGATGACATTTTCTGGTGAAAATTCTTGTGTTGGTCATACTTCCAAAAAGAATAATCTGTATCCACACCGACACGGTGACTGACAGCTGCACACTCTCCTCAAACATTGTGTTCATCCACGCTGTGCCGTGTCGAAATACAACTCGCGTTAAGTTGATAATTCCGTGAATGACTGCAACTGCAGATTTCGAACAGAGATGGCAACAAAAAGGAAAAACGCCAGACTGCAGGTTTAACTGGAGAAACAAAAGTGAAACTGAAATTGTAGGAACCAACTGTTTAAGCTTTAGTCTAATGCTAAACTAGTTAATGAAACATGACTTTATTACAATGAAAGGCACATAAATATTTTTTTTAATCACGTTGTCCATGAATGCTAAATAGAACTGATCACACACGGTCTGGTTGCATGTCAGGCCTGCAGCTGTATGCTGAGCAGTGTACCCTCATTAGCCTGTCTCTGCTTTCTCACACATACTTACATGGCTGCCACAATTACCACACCAGAGTACCACTCTGACACAATGCACAGAGCTAGTTGCAGATGTTCCTTTATTAATCCCTCTGATTCAAACTGATTAGCTTTGCTTCACAAGACATGCTCTTGTCTGTATACTGTGACTCTATTGTTTCTTCTGTTCCACAGAGCGCTTACTTAATCTTGGACTAGAGGACAGGCGCAAAGAATATCGGGGAAACTATGTGACGTTGGACAAGATACCCACCTGGGCAAATCATGACAATAATACAGGTAAATACCAAAGCCTTTCCGATTTCCTGTTTTTCGACCAATAGCAGACAGGTGGAGTGCTTTGAAAAGTTGTTTAAAAATGATTTGCAGGTCTGTTTGATGCTCGTGGATTACACTCTTTACCCTCAAGTAGCCCACAAGCTTTTACAATAGTGAATTGTATACCATTAATGTTTGGGATCAGTTGAGTGTTTTTTTTTGTTTTGTTTTTTTACATTTTTTAAAAATTTTTTAGACTAATGCCAGAATCCTGAAAATTATTATGTTGGTCATACTTCCAAAAAAATAATCTGATATTCTGAATGCCAGTATCCACTCCGGCGTGGTGACTGACAGCCGCACACTCTCCTCAAATATTGTGTTCATCCACGCTGTGCCGTGTCGAGGGTGTCAAAGTACAACTCGCGTAAAGTTGATAATTCTGCAAATGACTGCAATTGCAGATTTCGAACAGTGATGGTGACAAAGAGGAAAAATGCAGGTTTAAAGTAGAAAAATGTTATTTCAAATTATATTATTTCACAATATTAATGTTTTTGTGTTTTGGTCAACCATGTGCAGCCTTATTGGTTAACATAAGGGACTTGTTTCAAAAACATTAAAACAAATCTTTTGAATGATAGTGTATGTCTTGGTGACTAACTTTAAAGCTCTTTTATAGTATTGAAGGTACGCAGTCATTCTGGAAGAAGGTACTGGTTGTTTCATGTCTGTCTTTGCCAGCAGACATCATAGTCTTTCTGCATGCAAGTGACTTGCTGCCATTTTAAAAAGAAAAGGACACATGGATCAGTGTGACCCTGACAGCTCCGATATCATGGCTTATTTATGGACGAACCTTCCAAAAGTTTGGAAAGGTGTCAGCCGCCGTCCCTTTCATATCCTTTGTTTGTGCAGGATTTCTAGTGCTAAGATAGTTGAGCTACCCTGACCTAAGCTTATTTTTTTCCCATAGATTTATTTGATGGTTTACCAAACTGAACAGAAAGACATGATTGTGTTAAAGTTTTTCAATGTAGTTTAAATGCTGTTATGTCCCCTGTCCCCCATTTATTTGATCACTAAAACTACTTACAGAAGTCTTAGAATATCAAACATCTGAGGCTATAGTTTTCTGTTTTAAGACCAGAGTTCTGTTGCATAAAACGACTTAAAGAGACTTAAAGGGACAGTCCACCCTAAAATTAAAATTGTCATCATTTACTCATCTTGGTGTTCTAATGCCGTATGCCCTTTCTTTAATGCGCCACAAAAAGGAGAAAAAATGTCAGCTGCTCACGCTTGTCCATATAATGGCAGTGAATAGTGGCTAGCATCAAACTTTTGAAAAAAGACACAAAACTATCACAAAATGATCCCATACTGTATGTTCCAAGTGTTCTGGTGGTATACAATGGGGTTTGGTGAAAAGCAAAGTGAAATATAATGTCTTAATGGAGTTCTTGACCTTGGCTGTTGGGCTTTAGAGTTCACGCAAACTTAATTTTCATTTTAGGGTAAACTATCCCTTTAGCATAATGGCTGTGTTTATGCAACTGGCCCCAGAAGATCAGAAATAGTTTTAAAAGGGATTGAAAAAAACATTGTAATTACTTACCCTCACTTCTAAACCTAACTAGTTTTATCAACCAACAGATTCACCAGTCTCAAAAGTGATTTTTTCACAAATTTGATATTGTACGTCTCATAAATGCAACATGGGTTTCAGTGAATGGTGACTTACATTTTTGTTTCACACACAAGATACCGTTGACTTCAGAAGACTTATTATATGTAAATATTTTATATATGAATAACACATTTTCTTAAATGTATAAATGCATGTGTGTGTATTTATATTTATATATACAAAATGATTATACACAGCACACACAAATATATTATGTAAACACAAACTTTTATTTTGGATGCGATTAATCGCAATTAATCATAAAACAGGAGAGTATGAATTGCTTGTTTTTGCTGAGGCACAGTGGGAAACCAGATTCATACAAAGTCAGACAAAGTGCAGCGCAAACACAGTATTTTTAGTACTTACACATATTTATAAAAGTTAGTACTTATTTAGTACTTGAATATGGCCAGTGTTCAAAGACTTGAATATACTCATTCTTGAAATGTAATGTTATTTGTTTTCTCACGTAATGTTCTAGAATTGACACAGAAAGTGCTTGCTAATTAATTTAATGAGACAGGGACACATGTAGGCACAGTACCTGTATGAATGTGATCCAGAATAGATCATGATTCCAGCCAATCCAGTGTAAGGGACAGCTCAGAGATCCTGGGTTTGATCTGGGCCTGAGAGTGAGTTCCTCATTTGATACATTGTAAGTTAAATTTATACAGGATTGTTGTGATAAAATGGACCCAGGTTTGAATTGGTCATTTGTTGTATACATTTTTATTGTTTCTTTTAAAACAATGCCGAGTTTTCTCTCTCTTTTAGATTTTGACATTATTATTTTACACAAAGAAAAATGTATGCTGCACATGTTCTTGTGAAATAAAGTATATTTTATATAAAAATGCCCATACGTTTATTTATTTATTTTTTTATTAAACAATCAAAATCATATTACAAATACATATCTTCAATATCAAAACAATTTAAATTTTTTATAAACGCAATAAATATATAAATAGAACATAAAATATCACAGAGGTCTAATCAGTTATCAAATTGTGTATAATTTTGAAACCCTCCAATGCTTGTTTTTATATCTTTCAAAACATAATTCAAACACTCTGCCGATGTTGATCCTTGTTTTCATCCGATTGATTCACGTTTGGCCTGACGAGCTTCAGCAGATACATTTTTGTTTTGTTTTTTATATATTTATGTGGAGTTTGTGTTGGAGTATGTGTTGGAGTAAACGCAGGGCGTTTTTGGGTGTTATCAGACTCCATGTCGTCAGCTGTAGTACATACAATAGTCCTCTGGCCATTTTCATCTTTAGTTCTGTAGTGATGTCAGAAAATACTAAATTTAACACTTCTGTTGACTTGGAGGAGGTTTGTTCCTCACACATCCGGTGTGTGCTCCACCAAATGGCTAGCTATGCCCTGTGCCAGCAGACCTGGAGGGGAACTGACAGGAGCAGATCTGGCCCTTTCATATTAGAGCCGGATATTTTCCCTGGCTCTACTGATCTAAATGGACAGTCTGTAGGATGTGCTATAGGTAATTTTTCAAATAAGCGTAATGAATACTTCTTTTAGCTTGCAGATGTTAATGTCTTTTTTGTATGTCATTGGTCTGCAGCCAATGGAGCTGACGGACTGGCCAATGCCAGCAGTTTGAGGCCCCGTCCACACTACAGTATTTTCGTTTAAAAACGGAGACTTTTTGCTATGTTTGCACCTCCAACAGGAAAAACGAAGACCTTAAACGGAGAAGTTTAGAAACACTGCAGCTCCGTTTTGCGTTTTGAATCTCCGGAGGGCGTTTTAGTGTAGACGGGACAAAACGGAGGACTTTAGAAACGATGACGCAGAGGCTCACGCACGGCTCTATGATTGGGTGTCATCAGTCATGACGTGTCCTTCCATGATTCGTCAGCCACCGCTTACACCGGCACGTGCATGCCCAGTGTTGGTAAATGGTCATGTTATCTGCTTTTTCAGTCGTTTTAATGTGGACTGAGATCAATTCTAATACGCAGACAAAATGCTGGTGTGGACGGAGATCGTATTCGTTTTACTTCTTCGTTTTTAAATAACGCAGTAGTGTGGACGGGGCCTGAGACCTGATGGGTTGGACGCTCTATTCGTTTGATTATTATTTGTTCTGTTAATAGTGTTATGCCAGCGCTTTAACCAACTACAATGTAAAAAAATATTGTTGGTTTAACTTAAAAAATTAAGTAACCCGGTTGCCTTAAAATTTTAAGTTGATTGAACTGGAAATTGAGTTGATTGAACTGGAGTTAATACAATGAAGGAGATTGATTTAATCATCAGAAACTTAAAATAATATATATATATACACACACAAAATAATTATACACAGTGCACACACATATATTACGTAAACACAAACTTTTGTGATTCGATTAATCGCGATTAATCGTTTGACAACCCTAATCTGAACTAAATAAATTATTTAAGTTGATTTGACAAAAGAAAAAATGTTGTAATAACAAATCTTGAATTTTTTCTGATTTTGGGATGCAAATTATCGATAAATTCATTAATCGTTTGTTGATCGACCTTATCGATCAATTAATGATTAACTGATAAGTGGCTATTTTCCTGAGAATGTAAATGCCTCACGGTATCAATAGTGGCTTTAACATAAAAAGCTTTAAATAAAAATTTTAAAAACATAAAAATTGCTTATATACTGAATAAAAATGCATGTTATATTGCTCAATTGATGTTTTATTGTAACACTTGGGATATGGTACAGATAATGGCATTTATGTAGTTTAACAAAATAAATTATGCACAGAAAATTTAAATGCATAAAAAAATAATTGTGCACTGGGTCACCTCTTTCATGTGAAACATTAAGCAACATAAAATACGTTTTAAATAAAAGTCAATATGGGTAGGCTAAAATCATATTTGATTGCAGAGCGCCGTAGTTCAGGCAACTTACCCCTCGCTCGCTCGCTTTCTCTCTCCCTCATGGAACACCACGGCACAAATCTGTCCAACACAGCGCCGCTGGTAATGTTGATCCATCTTTAAAAAAAGTTAGCCAGTATGCAAGAAGCACGCTGTATATAGCTGGTAGTCCACTCCGTTTTGACCGCCTAATGTTTGGTTTCTTTTTTTGTCGCCTCAAGTTTGTGTCAGGCCTCTCATATGAGAATCTCATCACATTTGCAATGTTCAATTAGCAATGTTCACCTATGTGTGGCCTGGTTGTCAATCTTCACTGATTATATATTCCATCAGTGAGAGTGTGAAGATTAAACTAACTGAGCAATAGCACAGCTGTATATTGCAAGAATCCACACAATATAATGGGAGACATCAAAATTCAAAAGAGGACAAATTGTTGGTGCGCGTCTCTGGTTCATCTGTGCCCAGGTGTGTCAAAAGCTGTGGTGTCCATGGGTAATTTCGGCATACCACCAAGAAGGATGAACCGCATCCAGCAGGAGTAAATGTTGATGAAAGAGGAAGCTGTCTCGAAGGGATGTCCAAGTACTAACCCAGATTGTATCCAAAAAAACACAGCTGCCCAACTCACCGCTGAATTAAATATGCACCTCAATTCCCCTTTTCAGTACTTTTAAGAGCAAGTAGTCAAAATCTGCATGATTAGGGACTCTAGTATTTAATGAGCTTGAAACACGGACAACTTTACGTGTGACGATTTTATTAACTAGACTAAACGCTTAAACTACTTTAACATACACATGCATACAGTTTAGGGAAAGAGAGCTGAAGCAGAATACAGGAAAGCAAGAAGTTATTAGCCTGGCTAATGTCAGACCCTGGGAACCACATGTTAATTTTCTCGTATTCGAGGCCTGGTTTACGGATGTCCTGTCATCATAGACCTTTGTTGGGAGAGTGAGTTTGCTGGATTATTCATTAAATATAATGAATAATTTGTGTGTGTCTGATTGGTCCAGATGCCACAGTGCCAATGCCAAATGTCATTTTCACTGGTGCCAACAGTAGAAATCTTGGGCTGTGAAACATAATTGATGAGTCCACCTTCAATTCAATTCAATTTACATTTGTTGTTGTATATAGCGTATATTGCTGTATTCACAATACATATCCTTTCAAAGCAGCTTTACAGAAAATCCATGTCTATTACAATACAGATTATAGTGATCTGTTATCAATGTGTTAATTTACAGAAGAAACAATGAGCCTCATTAAAGTAATAAATACAAGTTGTGAACATAATAATTACAATACATAGAAAATGTAGCATTGGTGCATGTTGATTTGGTGTCTGATCTGAAGTCCTCGCAGCAGTTGGCGCTGTCTCTTCACAAGTGTTGGCCATCTGAAATCTTCATGAGATGCTGGATCCAAACTGGAGCTGACGTACCCTCTAGTTACCTCAGGACGGGCATTCCGAGATAAAACAGAAAAGCAAATGAAGAGTAATTAGTATAGCGGTGGTTCATAACATTAAGCAAATATAATCATATGCATTTGATCTGATCTAACTGATCTAAAGGTTATGAGATTTATTATGCGAATGCTTGGCTGAAGAGATGTGTCTTTAGTCTATATTTAATCTGGGAGAGTGAGTTTGAGCCCCGAACATTATCAGAAAGACTATCCATCACTGTCTTTCCCATGTCCGTGGGAGTCAAAGAGTGCAGCCCCCAAAAGCCCCACTGTAAAAAAATATTTTCAAGATTTGTTATCACAACATATTTTCTTTTGTCAAATCAACTTTATAATAATTTATTTAGTTGAACTTATTATTTTGAGTTTCTGATGATTAAATTAATCGCCTTCATTGTATTAACTCACTTTTTCCAGTTCAATCAACTTAAAAGACAACCCAGGTTACTTACTTTAAGTTAAACCAACAATATTTTTTTACAGTGTAGTAATCACAACCTTTTTTTCTTTTGTCAAATCAACTTAAATCATTTATTTAGTTCAGATAACATATAACTTTGAGTTTCTGATGATTAAATTAATCTCCTTCATACAGATTTAATGAACCAAATTCCAGTGAAATATCTTTACAATCCCCTATGATGTCTTTACATCCTTCATTATGCGTGTTTTCTGAGTACCAATTTCTCTGTTGATGATGAATTAATGATGTGTAACATCATCTGAAATATGCAATTGAGTTTAGAGTTCCATTGTGTCGCTTTCATTTGATTATGTAAAAACAATTATGTTCATGAAGGCCAAATTTTAGAAAAAATGGACGGTATGAGCCCATTACCAAGTTAAAAAGAAAAAGTGATATAAAGTCATGGTATAGCATTAATGTTTTTTTTTGTGACTGGGTATGTTTAGGCATAAAGTCATCATTAAAAAAAAAAAAAAAAAAAAAATCAAACAATATGGATCATAAAATTCCATATCTCAGTTACTTGCTTTGTGGAGAAGGGAAGGCGACCTGTTCACACTTGCATGCCTTTTTCTTTCTTTAGACATTTTAAGAAAGAAATGATTTGACTGTTGAGAGTATGTTGACAGTCTGTGTAGTAATTTTAGTTGAATAGCTGAGCTCCTGAAAATCAGTAATGAAGGCTGTGAATGAATGCCAATGAATGGCTTTGACGGTTACGGATTTGAAAAACAAAAAAGCAGGAATAAAGAACCCTAAACTCTAACACAAAGAACCATTTCAGCATATGAAAACATTTGTGATGCTTAATATTATTGAGGAAACTTATGCAGTAGATGGGCACAATTGATATTAAACAAATCAGTAAAATTTGTCCAAATGTTCTGTAGTTAGAAAGTTTTGCACTGAAGATACCTGTTCCTAAAAGGAGAGGTTTTTATTTTCCTGTCTGCAGAAAGTGCAACCCCACATGTCAGAGTACATTCACCCACCAGGCCATGTCTCTGACCAAGTCTATTTGTTTTTGACCAGTGGCCAGAAGGGTCTCTACCACTTCTTAGTTTATATCATGTAGTCCATCTTTCATAACTTTAGTTTGAGTGATTACAGATTGAATATTAGTCAGTAAAGTGTTGGTAAGACCTTGTTCTGATCAATATCGAGAGTCAACATGCAGTTGAAATGGCAGCTCTTTTGTAAGTTAACTTTACTCTATTGTTCCCTTACAGCTACTGAGGAAGAAGAACATCAGTCTTTCTCCTTGGCTGACAAAGTGACTCTCTACAAAGGTGACATCACCATCCTGGAGGTTGATGCCATAGTGAATGCTGGTGAGTTTGCTGATTCTGATCAATTCTCACAGTTTTATAACATTAGCAAGGCTATTAGTGCATAATTATTGCACTGATTTTTATTTCAGTGTTTGCTTTAGTTGAGTGGTCTGCATAGTCTTTGATGCACTTTGCATTTGTTGTCCTCGACTGACCTCTAGTGTCTATAAGTGGTACAGGCACTTTTTCTCCACAGTGGACGCTCTGGTTTATAACAGTTCTGTATTGATTTGCCGTAAATGCTCTTTCACTGGAATGTCACGTTTCCTTTTCAGGATGAAACGGGAAACCAAGAAATAAACTTTATTTGCAGGGTTAGACAGTATTATCTGTCCCTCTGGCTTCTTAATTGTCTTGTCATTTTGCAAAAATCTACTTTGTGCCCATTATTGCCTCTTTATTAAAAATCTATCAGTTTGTTCTGAATAGAAAGGAGCAGTCTTTTAGTAGATGTTCTTCAGAAATATGTGTGTTAATTGGGTTATTATGCTGCTGTGAGGGAGCACATAGATGACACTTCCTATTTCCCAGGTTTCCTTGGTTAATGTAAACCTAAATGACAATGTAAGTGCTTACAGGCCTTTAGAGATTATTTAGTATGCATTTTGTGGGAGATTATCATTGATTAGATGTGTTCACTCAAGATGCTTATCTCAGCATCAGTCATTGAGAGGAATAGTTTAACATTTCCGTCATAGAGAGTGGTTGGAAATAGTGTTGCGGTTTGTCTGAAACCGCTGTCTGTTTGACAAGAGCATCTGTGAAATGTTGTTTTTTTTGTTTTGTTTTGCTAGACCATTGAATCTTAACAAGAAAATGATATTCTTCACAGTTGTATTGTGCTATAACATGTACAAACATGTGTTTGTGAATGATTGAGTTTTTTTGTTTCTCTCAATGTAGTTCAGGCATTATGTAGCCTAATTGAAGTAACGATACATGTGAGCTTTGGCATATTTAAACCAATCTAAACCTTCTGTTGAGTTTACTGCTGTTCATGGGAGCAGAGGAACCTTTTACAGTAGATCGATTATTACTGGATTATCGCCTATGAGTTTTGCCTCTTCTTTTATGTCTATTGATACTACTATCCTAGGATATACAGTCTTCATAGTGTGATGTAGGACAACAGGCTGACATAGCTAAATATGAACCTGTTTTTAAATATAAAGCAATAATATTAATTGTATGCTTAATGTGACACACACACACACACATTATATATATATATATATATATATATATATATATATATATATATATATATATTACACACACAGTTTTATTTACTATCTGACACTTTGCAAGGTAAGTGTTACATTATGTTGTAAACATTTGTCTAAAAATATATGAATAATTCAGTATTTTAGGTGTTTGGAACAAAGGGCTATTGTTTTCAGAGGTCTGGGACAGAATCGTGGACCCAGTGGGAAGGCTTTACCTCAGTTTGAATTCTAAAAGACCCTGTGAGTTTTTGTGGTTATCCCTTGCTTTTAAGACCACTTTCCCCTACTTCCTGCAAGGTTTCAGTAAGGTCAGTCAGCATAGAAAACAGGAAATGAGAGAACGGGCTGTGTGGGATGCTTGTCTAATCTCGCGGTCTGACGCAATCATAGCGATGTGAAACTGCAATAGTAAGCTATAAGAATAATGCGTTCAGTTGCACCGTGGTTGAGCTGCTCTCTGTCCGTATTTCAACAAGTTTTTGTTGCGCATTCTTCACATCTGTGGTTGCATAAAATAATGTGAAACTGTTTTGTAGTGTTTGTGGCATTGAATTAGGAAAGTAATAGGTTTAAAGGCTTCAGAGTATGAGGGAGACGACTTATCATGCAGACGGGTGGCTGTTCATCCATCAAAGGCCAGTAGCTCAGGCCAGGAAAGTAATCACATTATTGCAACCATGCTTTGAAATGATTCTTAAAGCCCCATTTGCTCCAGTGTTTTTGAGTTTAGATTCCTGGAATGATGTTTCCATCTCAAAGCTATAATATGATAAGAACAACCAGAAAGAATATCTGTGATTGCGGGGAATTGTCTTTTTGTTTCCAGCAGTTATGCTGGAAATGGATACAGCATTGTGCTCTTGAGAAAAAGCAGTTGCTGGGGTGTTTTTTTTAAATTTATTTTATTTTTTTGAAAGGGTGGTTTGACTAATTTTTTTTTCTTTGCATGATTGCGTTTATGGGGTGCAATATAACATGTCTTCGTGTTTTTGGTTTTTTAAAAACTCTTATTTTCCATTAATTTCATCTTTATTGTAAGCCGCACTCTCCTCTGAACGACCGGTTGACTTCCTGATTGTATGAAACCACTCCCTGAGAAACAGGCAGTGGGCTCAGATTGGTTAGTTGGGCCGGTGTGTTGTGATTGTCTAAACTGCATGGTGCACGTTTTCCGGAAACTTCACGGCCATTACCTTTACGGGCGAAAATTACATGTGTTCCGGTCAAATGTAAATAATGGTGTCGATACTGCCGTATCAGTTTGCACAGAGAGCTATATTATGATTGTAATTTTCAGGAACATAATCAAACATAAATTCTATCCATTGTTGACGAACTACAGCGTCTGTGGGAACCCTGAGCACAGAAGACCTGACAGCTGGGTGAAAATAACACACTTACGACGGCATGGCTAGCTCTCCACTATAACTCTTCCTCATCGACAAAGCCACAGAAATATGGCCATGCCCCCTTTTTTGCATATTCCGGAGGGAGGGTTGATGTAAATTTATGGGTTAGTTACGTATAAAACACGGGAGGTATCTCGTTGTAGTCCCATTCGAATCGTTTTTGTAGGCATTAAACTTCCTGATTTTTAAAAGACTGATATCTCTGCTTACTTTGAACTTTCAAGGCAGCAATTTTGCAGATACTTTTCATGCACCACACTTTTGAAAATGAAAGTGAAACTGCAATGGACTAGTTGCACCACAACGGAAATGTAATTTCCGGTTTGTCTGTGGTAGGCTGGAACACTTCCGGTCACTGTCCGTCAATGACACTCGCTTACTTAACCGACCGTTCAGCGTAGTGTAAAAGAAAAACACGAGTCTTTTCGGTATTAAAACAGCAGGTGTTGTACCGAATTCGACTCGCGGACAAATCGCACGCCCCATTCGCGTGCGCGCGCTTCTCATTAATACGCGCTGAAGCGAGTTGAATGCACTTCATTTGCCATATGCGTTTATCGATTGATTTTTTTTTTTCTCACAGCAAGCACCCAGATCCTGCATGAAAGCTTTGCACTTACAAAAATTAACAGACAGTGAACTAGTTTGGATAAAAAATGCAAACAATAAAAAACGCATGGGAGATCGATTCAAACTATAAACTTCGACGGGTAAAGGCAAGCCATAATAAAGCTACCGCCTGTCAAAACACAACATTACTGTTAATTTAACAGAACGTAACTTTTGTGTGCAAAACACGCTGTGGTTCATAGGAAAATAGTGTATTATTCTCCCCATTACACATGTCATTAAAAATAATAACCTTTTTAATGAAGATAGGCTTAGTTTATAAAACACATGTCTGTATTGTATATTGGCTAATATAGACTATAGCCTATATGAGGCAAATACCAGTTTTTATGTTTGTTTTGTTTTTGCTTAACTGCATCTCAAAAATAGAAATAAAACAAATTATAATTGATAATTATAATAATGTGATCGTTGATTAAAGCTAAGGATGTAAAGAAACCTTAGACTTTTTTAATACAGTTATTTTCTGGCACATTAGGACCACAAAAACATGATTTATTTAATTCATTCTTTCAATTTCACATTTTGCATCCTAGCTGAGAACGTTCTCAGAACTCTGGCTAACATTCCCTACAAGTTTGGTTTAAACTTGTAAAGCCATAAGGTACTGTTTTAAAGAAAACATTTGAATGTAATGTTGAAATAATGTTTTAAAGATGTTTTAACTGTAATATTTTGATAACACATTATACAATGTTCTTTTTGGGAAAAAAAACAAACAAAACAAAACTACCCGCTGCAACATTAGAACAGAACAAAATTTTAAGAAAAATTCCAGCTGGGATTGCTTATGGAAATACATTGTTTTGTGTTCAGGTGCCCTTTTTTGAAGAAAACCTGCTGCAATATTACAAAAATGCATGCATAATAATTTGTTTATAATATCTTCATGAAAAAGGTTATTATTATTTTTAATGACATTCTTGTGCAATGGGGAGAGTAATACAATATTTTACTATGAACCACATCGTGTTTAAACGCAAAATGTACGTTCAATTAAATTATTTGAAATTAACAGTAATGTTTTGACAGCTGGTAGCTTTATATGGTTGCTTTACCCGTGGAAGTTTATAGTCTGAATCGATCTCCCATGCGTTTTTGTTTGTTTGAATTTTTTATCCACACTAGTGTCTGTCAATTTTTGTAAGCGTAGACAAAGCTTTCATGCAGGATGTGGGTGCTTGCTGTGAGAAAAAAATCAATCGATAAACGCATATGGCAAATCTTGTGCATTCAAACTCGATTCAGCTTGTATTAGGTAATGAGAGACGCGCGCACGCGAAGGGGCGTGCGATTTGTCCGCGAGTCGGAATTCGGTACAACACCTGCTGTTTTAATACCGAAAAGACTCGTGTTTTTCTTTTACACTACGCTGAACGGTCGGTTAAGTAAGCGAGTGCCATTGACGGACAGTGACCGGAAGTGTTCCAGCCTAATTCCATTTCCGTTGTGGTGCAACTAGCGAATCAACCCCCCGTTTAAAAGTTCTGTTATTTTTTTTTTACTCTGAAATATGTCAGATTACATTGCAAAATGGCTTGTAAACACTAAACAAGTCAATTTAATCAAACTATTGTATCGGACAGTAGTGTTGTCAAATAGCAATATTTCGATGCGTATCGATATTAAAATGTCTAAGGATTCCAATATTCTGCTGTATTAATAAACTGATACCAGCTGCAAGTTGTCTTTCTTCCCTCTGATTTTGAATTGACAGTTTGAAAAAGAATGTCTATAGTATAGACCTTATTATGTAGCCCCGCCCCTTTTCAGTGCAGTGCTGCTTCCGGTCTGTATTTTGACAGTGATCTTGCATAGGTCTGAATGAACTGCTCTACAATAAGTAAATCCACTTCACCAGCTAATTACTCCTCGACAGCGATGCCATAGAAATATACAGAGCGACCGCGAAACCGGAAGTTCAATGACAATATTGTAAAGATGACTGTGCCCACGTTTCTCTGGTGCATAAGGTCTATAAATGTAATCTGGACAGATTGTCTTATTTTCACCATGTTGTCTTTGTCATGTGATGTACCATGTTATTTCTCACATATTTCGGAAGGAGCCTTTCTCTAGTCTAGAAGCAGGTGAATGAAGGAAAGTTTCTTTCAATCCCTCTAAAATTTGATAAGTCTATCAGGCAGTAGCACTGATTGCCAATTTCGTACTTGAGGAAGTGAATTGTGAAATGAATCATTGAATGGATTTGGCTTCTTTTTTAACATCTTAGATTTTAGAAGAAAGACAACCACCCTCCCCATAAGAATCCCAGATGACTTGAGAGACCCTTTCACACCAATAACTATAAAGATAAAAAACATTGACCAAAATTAAAAACGCAACACCACCTTTTGTTTTTGCCTCTATTTTTCATGAGCAGAACTCAATGTATGTATCTAAGGACACAAAAGGCCTATTTCTCTCAAATATTGTTCACAAATCTGTCTAAATCTATGTTTGTGAGCACTTCTCCTTTGCCAATATAATCCATCCACCTTGCATATCAAGATGCTGATTAGACGGCATGATTATTGCACAGGTGCAACATGAGGTGATGGTCGTGGATGAATGGCAGGATCTCGTCACAGTATTTCTGTGCATTCAAAATGTGCACTTTTTTCCCCTTGGTGTTGTTGGTATTTGTAATCAGTTATTTTCCTGCACTTATGATTGACTTGATAAGCCTGATTTCCGCTGCCCTTGCACATCTGACAGTCGTCTCTTCTGGCCCTCACAAAGACAAACAACTTCATAAAATACTTAAGAAAGGAATGAAACTGACTGATTATCATGGTTATTCTCCTAATTATGCAGAGAGGTTGGCGCATGGACCGCCTGGTCATCATAAACTCTTTTTTTTCTCTTACGATTATAATAGTTTTTACTCCTCTCCAGCTCTTTTATTGCGTTTGGCGTTGAGGAATATTACTGCAATAAAAAATCCTCTTGAGGCCCTTGCTCAAAAGGTCTACTTCAGATCATAAAAAAATATTATATTCAATAGCTTGAGTTTGAGGACTTTATATTCTTTCTGTATTAGAAAGGTGTGGCTGCTGACATGCATATATTTTTTGTTTAATGCTTTGTCTTTTCCAATAATGACTAGAAAAGCATGAAAAGACCAAAAAGCACCATAAAATTGGTACAACGTCTGAAGGCATGTTATAGTTTTTTTTTACAGGCTAATATTTTGTGTTCACTGAAAAGTTAACTATTTTTTGGCTTCAGAATGATAGACTTTTGGGGGGAATGTTTCCTGTAAAACTTAAAATATCACAAAAATGAGACCAAGAGGGGATTGCAAAGTCTGTGTATAAACTAGACAGTTTACTTGCATTACTGTGAATGAGAGAAACTACAATGCATTGTAATTCCCACCTTCTAAATAAAAAATGCCAATGGCCAATTGGTAAAGTAATCCTGTCACTGAAGCTTTTGTTAGAAGCTTTGATTCCCATAGAAACAGTCGGTGTCCTGCAATATGCACATGGTACCTCGCGCATTGGCTCAACCTCAAATATAGGCTACTTAGACCAAGTTTAAAAAGCATTTAAGTTCAATAATTCAATAGTCATTTTTTTTTAATTACAATATTTACATGCAAGTACATGCAAGTACACTCAAAAACATATTGGCTTTAATTATTTTTATTGTCAACAGGTTCCACAAAACTGGTTAACGTCAAACAAACATAGTTTGTTAATGTAACGTCAACATCATGGAATTAAGTCATTTTAAGCTGCCCGATTTAAGTAGTCTCAATGTGAATTTTTAAAGGCTTCCTGACATGATTCAGGTATTTTTTTAGATTCATTCATCCATTCATATTTCATTTACTTTAGTGACACTTAATTAAATTGATAGACTATAGCTACCTATTTGCTAGTAGTAGCACATATTAGCATCTTAAATGCTAAGATTTACATCCAAAACAATAGAAAATAATGAAATCAATCGACAGCCAAACAAAATGCTCCACTCTTCTCCACATTGTAATTTAAATGGTTCTAATAATTCCAGTGTAATTTAACATTAAACAAAATTACACACTAGTCTTCCTCTTTACTAAATTTCTCAAAAAACATAAAATAACACTTAATTTTAACATTGTATTCTCTCTTAATTCAACCATATGCAAGCCAAGGCATGCTGGGAACTAAGTACTGTACTGCCCAGTTTCAGTTAATACAACACAAATCAATCATATAATCCAACACAAAAGGATCAAGTAAACTTAAATTGGTTATATATTTAAGCAGATTGAACAAAATCAAATTATGTTCGGGCAAAATGGCAGTTGGATCGCACTATGCTGCCACCCTCTGAATGTACGACTTTTTTTTAACCTAACGTAAATGGTTTCTGTTTAGTCAACGCGTTAGGATTTTGTACTGTTGAGACATAATTACATAGACCTTAATAGAAAAGTCAAAAAACACAATTAATATAAGTAAGCTAGCTAACTATAAATATTAAGTAGAGTGCACAACCTTCCAATGAAATAGTTATCTGGAGGGAGCATAATTCTCTTTTGGCAACTCTTTTGAATTCATTGTCTGAGGTGTCTTGGAGTAATCATTTATCCTGCTGAATTGCTTGAAATCTTTGAAATAGTTCGGGAACTAAATGAATGATTTACTTTCATTTAAACAAATTAAGGTATTTGATTTATTTTGGGGTGTGCTCTTTCTTTTAAGTACTAAATGCTGCGACGATAATATTGTTTGGTTTTCTTTTTAACAGAATTGTGCTGTAAAGATTAGGTCTACCAATCTAGCTTCTAATTCTGGAGATCTTCTCCTTGTTGCCTTCACATCTATTTGAGTCACTGAAAAAAAATGTTTTAATACAGCAATGCAAGTGAATAAAGTGTGCTGGTATTACACCATGCCCTGTAGAGTTTGCATTGGAAATGTCAGGCAGCATGAAATTAAATGGCAACAGTAATTAATTCTGGGCGGCTTCATGCTGCATGCTGAGAGAGGTGAGGCTGTAAGCATGTTAAATGGGTTTTTAAATCACTCTCTGGATGGCCAATTATTTTTTCATAGAAATAAATTTCTTGTCAGAGCTGCTAATTGAAATAGCAACTGACATCAGGGTCGTGATAGGTGCAGAAATTTTAATTGCTCTCTTTCTTGTTTTCACACAAGGTGTCGGTTCGCAAAGCAAGCAAAACAAACACTGGTTAAAAAAAAAATTCTGTCTGACAGAGCGGTCAGATGGTGAAGTGTCTAAATGTAGCATTGAAACTTATGCCAAAAATATCTGTCTGGCAAAAAATGAGGACAAACAGTCAACATTAAAACTTAAACTAAAAATAAAAATGTAAAAAAACAAACCTACGACTAAACTTGAGTTGTGTGAAGCATATGGTTGAGCACTTCACCATTTAAAGATGTCGTGCAGGCTTTGTGCTCAGGGGGTGAGAGTGTCGGTTTGTAATTATGAGAGCTGTTCAGAAAGAAACAGAAAACTGTGTCTTTTGCCCTGTAGCGTGGTGAGACGTAGCCACAGACGAATGCAGTAATGGAGTCTAATGCACTCTAAACATTAAATGTTCTATGAGTCACAAAGCTTAATGGAGAGCACTTGCATGTTTAACCGAAGATGGGCCTCGGCTCTTTTGTAATTGACATTTGAAAGTGGGAAAAGAGCACTCCTTATCAGCACGACTTGCAAAAGGGGAGGAGGAAGAGCCAGTTTTTTAGTCTGTCATCATCAAAAAAAGATGTAAAGCAGAGCTTATGTTGATAAAAGCACAAGAGGTGTCTTTTGATTCGCTAAAGTAAATTCACATTCATTTTCTTTCTCTTCGTTTAATGTACATACCGTGATGTATCTTTTAGAGCAGGTGTTCCTGAACCTTTTCATTCCAGACCAGGACTCAACTAGCTTAATTGGAACATTATCAGAAAATTTTCTAATGATTAAAATAGCAGCCTAATGGCAATGTTGAAATATGAAGAATAACGGAGTAGTTTCAGTCTGCTCTGCTGCCTCAACTGATTTACACAGACCTGGCTGAACAAATTTACAGAAATTAATTATGTAGTGTGTATATATAATGAATTCGGTAGAAAATGAAGTACCGTAGCCTACTGTAAGCTTAATCTTAATCAGAAGTTTTACAAAAAATCTGAATTTTATTTATTTATTTGAAAGTATTACTAAAATTTGCGGTGTAATTGATACCGATGTTAAACTATCAAGCTTTTATTTATCAAACGCTTGTCCACATATGAACTGTGATCAGCGAGTGTGGTTAAACTCATCATGGTGTTCAGCGCAGAAAAGCAGTGTTCAGCGCTTTTGTACTCGTTTGTATATGTGTGTGTGATCCTTTGTGAATTCTTTTTTTCCTTATGTGTTGGTAGCCAAATGCAGGTGGGGAAGCACAAACAACACATTCTTGCGACCATATCTCTGAAAGACAACAGCGCTGAGTTGAACAGATGACAGAGATGAATGTGTTTCCCAAAAGCATCATAAGCATAATTGAATCTAGAACCATATAGTCTCTACGATCAACTCAGGATGTTTTTGGGAAACACAGCCCATATACCTAAATCAGCCATTCGTGACGTTTGAATTCTCCGGTGTAATGCAGAATACAGCGCAGTGATTTGAGTAAATGTGTTTCTTCTCGTTAACAATGCGCACTGAGCAGCTTAATAAACCGAGTCACTCTGAGACGCTGATAACACATGCTTCATGAAACACAATGCTGATATTTATAGAATTCAAACGCAGCCTTTGCGATTCGAAAACCACACTAAGCAATATAACCATTTCTATTTAACATTCACTGAAACATAAATTTAGCTGGAGCCAAGTGACTGCTCCTCCCACCCCGACCCACAGTTTGAAAACCTCTAATGACCAGGTACCAGTTGAACTCCTAACATACACAAAAGTTCTACACACACCCCTCTCCATGCATGTTAGTTTAAAATACTTTTTTTTTTCTATAGGACTATATGTATATTACCATTGAAAAGTCTGAGGTTTACAAGTTTTTTTTTATTAAAACAATAATATTATGAAATATTGGTAACACTTTACAATAAGGTTCGTTAGTTAACATTAGTTAACTACATTAGTTAATATGAACTAATAATGAATAGCACATATACAGCATTTGTTAATCTTTGTTAATGTTATTTTCAACATTTACTAATACTTGATTAAAATCTTGCTAACATTAGTTAATGCACCGTGAACTAACATGAACAAACAATGAACAGCTGTATTTTCATGAACTAACAGTAACAAAGATGAACAAATGCAGTAACAAATGTATTGCTCATGGTTAGTGCATGTTAGTAAATACATTAACTAATGTTAACTAATGAACCTTATTGTAAAGTGTTACCGAAATATTTTTATAATTTAAAATGACTTTTTCTGTTTTAGTAAATTTTGAAATGTTAATTATTCCTGTGATGGCAAAGCTGAATTTTCAGCATCATTTCTTTAGCCTTCAGTGTCGCATGATCCTTCAGAAATCATTCTAATATGCTGATTTGGTGCTCAAGAAACATTTATTATTATTATTATCAATGTTAAAAACAGTTGTGCTACTTGATATTTTACTCTAAAAGAAAATAAATTATTTTAAATCTTTTGAAACTTGTCTTCACTGTCACTTAACAACATACATTTTTTTATGTTTTGTTATCATAAAGATGTATAAATTCATTTCTTTTAATTTTGCACCAATTAACTGATTTGCTACTGTAATGAAAATGAAAGCACCTGATTTTTCACAATGAGGGATCTCATAATTATCTGTGTTCTAGAGGACATGCTGTTTAGGAAATTTAATGGCCAGAGAACACCTGCATTAACCATTCTGATGTTCACAATATTGCTTATTTTAAATTGGCAAGAAAATTATTGCGATCATCCTGACAATATTCAATACGTCACCTCAGCCCGTTCTCATCCAAAGGCGTCATATTCTGACGCCTATTGACAATGCGTATACATCCACCCTTTAGCGTCAATATGAGACACAGGCATATATGGGCCAGAAGGTGCCTCCTAGTGGTCTAACCTTAACCCAACCCCACACCTAAGGCCACCCTTAAAAATATTCTTGTTTGCCGTAACCCGACCGACCCTGTCAATTTAGGGCCGACCCAATTTTTTATTTTTTTTTTCCTTTTAGTCCGACCGACTTGCCGGTTGTAACTTGCGTTCAGACCGACCGACCGATTTTTTTTTTTTTTTTTTTTTTTTTTTTTTTTTTTACTCTTCAAACGACTAATTCAAATTCAATAAAATAATTAATTATATTTTAGTTAGTATTGTGAAAGAACTACGTTCTTTCTTTTAAATAAAAACCCGTGGCGTCATACAGTCATCCGATTATGTTTACCTTGGTTTAACGTTACGCGTGTCATAGCCTATATCATATGGCTTGTTCGCTCGTTTCATTCAGTGTTCCCGCTTGGTAAACCCGGTTTTAAACGGGCAAAGGGGCTGAATATCAACCATTTCTATATAATAATAATAATAATAATATTAAACAATTTGTCTGTGATGCAATTTTGCTATTCGCAGTCCAGAAGAGAGAGCGATCTCTCACCCGGAGCCACAGCGCGCACAGCACGACAGCCCTGCTTAATGAGTGACAATGAGGACAGAACGTGGTTACCTACACTTTAGATCTGGGATATTATTCTAATTGTATAGATTTCCGCTTTCAAAGATTATAAAAAGAAGATATTTGAGACGAAGCCATTACAGACGCATTCTGTCTAGCGCAACTTTCCCTTCACAGCGTTGCGCTGTCATTTCTTCCTAAAGCCCAAACGTACCGTCAGAATCAGCACGATCGGTGATTGTTGTAAAATGCAGTCTGTTGCTAAACTGCGGACGCGTTCAATCATTAAAAGAGCTGTTAAAAGCACAAAAGTCTGCGCAAGAGACGCTGTTAACAAAGCGACGCGAGCTCCGAAATGCACTAAAACGAGACAAGAAAACTAGGCTATAGCCTCATTTTGGGCTTCTTGTGCGCATCTAAACTATCAAATATACATAAAATATAAAAATGATCTGCTCTGAGATTCATTTAAACACAGTTTGTCTTAATTGGACGTAAATAGTTGGGAGAAAATGATGGTGCATCAGTCATCTATTACAGTAGAGTTCTGCATTCGGTATTAAAGGGGCAGTAGTCTAATAAACATGTGACGATTAAGCCAATGCGAATCAAACAACAAAAGGCAGATAAAAATCACTCACAGCTCTTGAATGAATAACTTAAACTTTAATAAGCATTAATCTAACTATGATAAACTATGCAGTGTCATTTTACATTTGATTACTAATTAAATTTCTTTTCAGACAGAGCAACACACTTAACTGAAAAGTAGCTAATTTTAGACCTTCCTGAAATTAAAGCACTGTATATATAGGCTAATTTGTATCTAATTTGTAATTGTATTCTTTGTTTGACCATGTGTTTTGTACTTGTTTTTGCTTATCTCATGTATATGCATAACAAATAGATATTTTATTCATTTTGTGACTGGCCTAAAATGTAACCGGTTGTAGGTTGCATTAACACCTAGCGGTGCATGCACAGTTTGAAGACAGTCAGTGACGTCACAATATGCATTTTTAAAAAAAATTCATGATCACCATGACCAAAATTGTACTTTTTTTTTTTTACACTGAATCTTGAAAAAAAAAAATATAGACCTACCTACCGACCCTTTTTTTTAAAAAAAATTGCTGTTACTGCAAACCAAAATATTTTTAAGGATGGCCTAATCCTACGTAGCCGAAGCGTGTTCTATTGAAGCTAAAGGGTGCCATGTGTGTTGGATGTATACGCATTGTCAAAAGTGTCACTATACTATGCCCTAGGATGAGAATGCATTGGTCACCCAGTACCAGAAGTAGTGTTGTGATTAGGTTTAATTTAACATGTTTAATCTTTATTACCATGTATAAATCAGTGAAGGCTGCTATCACTAATGCCACTATGTGAAAAATAGTCCTATAAGTAATGACGACAACAATGTTTGTCCTCCAAGCCAAGATGGAAAACTTTGGTCAGGCTTGAAGTCTTTTTAAGTCACAATAAAACATGTCCTGCAGAAGTTCAGTAACAGCAGTCCTTGTTTCAAGGATGTTTTTCTTTGATGTCTGTGATTTCAGGGCAAGAGAGCATGGGCAATTTGAAGACTTCAAGTCCAAGTCATTTTCAGCAGTATCGATTCTGCAGTGATGTGAGCAAGAGAAAGAGTGTGGAGTGCTGCTGTTTGTGTTTATGTGTTTGACTGGATGAAGAAGGGAAATGAGATGGACATTTTGGTTTGGTTGGGTATTTCTGTTCAAGGCTTTAGCACTTAAAATCAGTTTGTGATATAATGCCTTACTGCTCTTCGCTCTTTAAACTTGTATTGATTGCAGACCCTCTAAAAACACGCACATGCACACGGACACACTGATAGTTCAAATCGAAGTCCTCAGTTCAGTCTGGACAGTAGAAAGTGAGTTGATGTGCAAAGTTGTCATTGTTGCAATGTTGCATCAGGAATGAAAATCGATGGCCGCTGCCCATGGCAGGTGCTGCTCTAATGAACAGTGAAATAACTGTGTGTGTGTGTGTGAGCGCAGAACCGAATTCCCTTTTAAAAAGCCCTGTTAAGATTGTCAGCATGATGGGATTCAGGCTCAGGGCCTTCTGTAATACTACATGCACATATTCTCTCACTTGCCTTCCCCCCCCAAAAAAAATTGTATTGCTGATTGCAAATGGAAATGAAACTGACCTCAGTTTTAAAACTTGAACACGTCCGTGGCTTGACGTTTAACTCTTGAAAGTCAAAGTGCAGGGATTGTCTCAGTTATTTCCAGGATCCTTTAGGAGACTTTTGTTTATTGTTGAAGATTTGATTGTCATAATGTGCAAGAGGAACGTGTTGGCTCAACCTAATGTCGTGAGACGTGAAAGTGGAACATACCAAATCCTCAGGCATACTGGTATATATGTAGTATAATGTAGTTTGTAAAGTGCTAAGTGTAAATATCACTTGTGGTCTTAGACGTTTGGATCCCACTGTATTTCCAGCTTCACCGCTGTCTTCAGTGGAACTGCTGGGCAGTTTGACACTTTGGCCTAAAGAGGGCACTGTGCATCCACGAGAAACCTGACGCTGACTGTAAACTGAGAAAACAGCTCAGACCTGCAAACTGCCAGTGCTCATCTCTGTTGTTTTGACCAAGTCCACAGCGCATGTTTGGATAGCTGCTTGTATTCCTGGGATGTCGCGGTTGTGACGGATGGCTCTCGTCTTACTTTAGTCTCAGGTTACCGAGATGAGGGGATGTAGCTTACGTGTATGTTTGTACACGTGGGCAGTTGTAGACATACGGTTGGTTTTTGGCTAAAATAAAATTTAAAGCAGTTTGAAAAAAAGGGAAAAAGGTGATCAATCAAAATCCTAAATCAAAACATGTAACCTCAATTGTGGTTTGGTGAGTGGAAACATGCACAAGCAAAGAGATAAACATGGCAAAAGAAGCAAAGAGTGATTCTGCATTCATTGCTTGCTGACAGCATCCCGTTCCTTCTCGTGATAACTAATTTTCCCAAAAGTTAGCCCAGCTCAGTCACATGCTGGCTACCGTTGTCTTTGCTACTGCTTTGCTGCTAATTTCCCCAGATGCCTCCATGTCATCCTCATTTTTTCCTGCCATTTTGTAAAATTTTATGACTAAACACTGGAATTTCAGATTTAAATTGAAGTCTGTCTTCCGAGCTACAGTACAACACTATATGGTAATCTGTGTGCCTAAGCAGAAATGCTTATTAGGTACTTGGTTACATGCCCACGGTGGGAATATTTGCAGTAATGACCCCTCTGAACATTTTCATAATGGGCCGTTCAGCGCTCCACAAATACAGATTTCAGAAAGCATGTGCTGTTTTTGAAGGAGGTTGTTTGCAGAGTGGAGGGTTTTCTTCTTCTTCTCTTTGAAAAAGGCATGTCGTTTAATGTAGACCACCAATGGGCTTATCAAAATTCGCCTTCCAGTATTACCCCTAAGCCTGGGATACAATTGGATTTTCTTCCTCCCCTTCTCCATAAAGGACCTCTCCCAATGTTTGTCGCTCATTTCATAACAGTCAGTCATTTCCTCTGCTCACTCCACTTTGTAATCTGCCTGAGAATATTTTATCTGTTGCCCATTCCCTCATCTTTTCTATAGTTACACGTAAAACCTTTGCAAAGTGAGCTGTTTTACACTAAAGCTCCTTCAAGGGCCTGTATTGAATTCTGGAAACTTTAATTAACAGCCCATAATTATAAAGCACTCAGCATTAAACAGCCTTAATGGGTGGAATTTAGACTTGATGTTTAAATTGAAAGGCGGCTGCACTTTCCGTACGTAACTTCATCTGCGCTTCTGTGCGCTATTGCAGATCAAATGGTTGTATGAGGAAATTGATTTTGATGGTGGTGTAGCTGTCCTGCACTTTAACAGATGGAATTGAATGGATCTGTGCTTCATGGCTGTTCTCTCGTTCTCCTTCATCTGTATGCTAATGCCAGACAAATGGCGATTGTTAGGAAATGAGTTTCAATTGACTTGACAGGAGTTATATTATTGTTCTCATTGCACAACCACATAAGCCAACCACACTTTTCGGCTTAGCAAACTGAAGTTTAATGCTGTTATGGGCAGATAACATTTCAAAAGCCTTCATGTGTTTTCTGACTAATAATTCTTTGTAATCAAATCCAGGAAGTATTGCATGAAAGCAGGTCGGAAAGCACATGATGACAGGCTTTTTACACTAGATGAAGGGATCTCTGCTTTAGCTAACTACAGAGGTGCTGTTTGAGTGTTTGATGTAGTTGGTGTAATAATGATTTTAAAGTATTAGTAGCTTAGAATGCAAACCTTGAAGTTTTTTTTTCTTATCTGCTTAACTCTGGGTTGTTCTTCAGTTAAAGAAGAACTCTGTCGCAAAATGAACCTTTGGTCTAATAAAACATCGGTACCTAGTCAACCGTTCTCTGAGATTTGTTTTCATGATAATCGAATGTAAAGAGTTTTATGTTTAAAAACTGTTTAGCGTATAATGCTAGTAATGGGGGCATTTACTAATTAAAAAGAAATTGCAAGTTTATACCACTAACAAGGCTCAAAATAGCCACACACACTAACACAGTAACATAATGAGGGTGCCTACATGCAAAACGAAGCATTGAGAACTTTGTAAGTGTACAGACTGTTTAATAAGAAGATGCGTTATAAAGAAGTTTCACTTCATGTATACAGATAGGAGCCATCTTTGGAAAACAGACTCGATAAGTCGAACCACGAACGCCGTTCATACAGTTCAGAAGTTCGCTGAACTTCATACAGTTCAGCTCACTTGGCACGTCATTCGTGGTTCGACTTGTCGGGACTGTTTTCATTTAAAAATAGTCAAAACACTTCAAGTTTGAAGGCAAAAGTGATTGAAAAATCCCCATTTAGCATGAAAAAACACACATAGGCCTATGTGTAAAACATAGATATTGTTTTACTTACTTTTTATTAGTTGTTCAAAATGCATCAATGTGGTGTTGATGCAACTCCGGCAATTTTTAAGTTCATTAAACCAGGTATTAAAAACATAGCCATTTTCTAAGATAATTTACAACACTTTTTTTTTTTTATGGAGCATGACACTTTCACAAGTTTGTGATTTTTGATAATGCCTTACTGACCTTCGCTCTCAAACTTCTATTAATGACAGACCCACATGCACTCACACGCACGCGCACACACTTTTGTTGGCTATATATTGTGCAGCAAAGAGAGAAAGCATTGGCTGCCTTGTATACAATTGGTGAAGTCTGTTTTGTGTTCTGGTAGCACTATTCTTCTGTTTATTGGTTTTCTCAACTGGCCCTTCATTGAACCAACGATAACACGTCTTAATATCTTCTCCATGTGGTAATTGCAAGGTTTTGGAAGGGGTAAGATCCAATAATTGAAATCCCTTTAAGTTGTTTCAGGTTCTTATTTTTATCACCTGTGTTGATTTGGGTATTTTTAAATGAATGTTAATCCTAGGTTCTTTGTAAACAGGCTTGATTATTTAAAATAAGCCAATGGAGACAATGGCTGAACGGTCTGATTGAAGTACATGTGAGTGACGGTGATCGATGGTAAAAGAGACCTGTGTTAAGTCTCCTAGATCACAGGTCCATGCAGAGGAGATGCAGAAATTGTTGATTTGCAGCACTATTCAGAAGTTGTGACCTTACGCAAACTGCATTTGTTTAACCTTCTCTGGCTTTTCGGCACTGCAGCTGCAGCCATTACCTTGATGAAATGGCCAAATAAGTGACTTAAGTGTAGCCTATTAGGTGGCATAGCTTGTCAGCATGCTGTTTTGTTGCCCTTTGATGGCATAGTTGGCAAGTCCACCCGTCTTTAAGGCTGCCGATCAAGGTTGCCAATGTGACAGGAACACGTCTTTTAAGTACCTCAGAATGCTTATAGATAACCTTAAGGCTAATATATTCATACTAAAAGCCAAGCAAATTAAATTTTGACTTGAAGGTAACTTTTAATGACAGTATTTGGATTTTATTTATAACAAAGAATTAGTGTCCATGGTACCACTATCATTACCATCAAGCCAAGCATTTTACATTAAAATTCCTAAACCATTTTTCCACCCAATACTTTATGATGGAAATGAGAAGTGAGAGGGGAACATGTCTGCCAGAATTTGTATAGAATATTTTTTTACATCATGATCTGAAAGTTTATTTGGTGATCTGAGAGTTCACATAAAGAAAAAAAAAACAACGATTAAAGAACTGGAAACCTGATAAGACTACTGTACATTAATTGGCTTTTTTGTACTTTGGCTTAATGCAGCTTTCTTAAATGAACAATGGCATCAAATGGGGGTACGCAAGACAAAAAAAGATCGAGAAACACTGACATAAAACTTCTTGGAAAATTATAAAGGATAAATTCTACATGTTAGATAATTATTCAAGATTAATGCAAATGAACATGCAAATTCTCTATGTAAAGATGCAAACTCATCACATGCAGGTTTCCTGTCAGCTCGCTGTAAGTAGCAGTAGTCAAAAATAATAGCCTTGTTTGTTTTGAGAAAATGTCTGGCAGTAGGGCAAACAATTAGTTTGACAGAGGGAAAAGTGCTTTTAATCAGAGCGGATTAAGTTTATCCTCCAAATTAGATGTAAAAAATAAGGGACAACTTGGTGATGTTTTTCACTAAGATATGAATCAGGTGATGATTAAAAAGTAAAAATAGTTGATATTCAGTGTATGTCTTTATGTATTTGCTCTGGAAGGACTAAAGAGAGCAGTTCACCCAAAAAATGAAAAATTCTGTCAAGATTTAATCACCATCGGAATGAAAGTCAATGGGCTCCAGTCCAGTGTTGTTTGGACCCCAGTATTCCTCATCTCTAAGTATGGAGTAAAATTTATTTTGGGTTCAACAAAGTTATTCAGGTTTGGAATGACATGAGGGTAATTAAATAGCATTATTATACTTATTTGAACAAACTATCCTTTAAAATTATGAATCACAAAGCCATTTTAACCAAATAGTTTGAAAATGTTTAATGCATGAAATACAGGAACTTTCTAGTTAAAAAATGTTCAGGTGCTATTTGAGTGATGATGCAAATTGCAAACTAATGCTTTCTTTGAAATGAACTGATTCATGAACCTGAATTTTACCGACTCTAACACTGTTTTTCTGTTCAAGTTTAAAGATGTTGTTTAAATATCTCTTAAAGTTTTTGCGAATTGTGAAATAAGAAAGAACTGTGAAACAAGTCTAATGATACTGTCTTTAGGAAAAGAGATGTATCATTTTGTCACACTAAACATTAAAGCTGCAGTCCATTTTTTTGGGGGGTTAAAAATGATCCAAAACCCATATTTGAGAAAATGTCTAACCAGCCAGTGTTCTAAATGATCTGCTTGCCATAGCTTGATTCAAAGTGGTACGCTTGTAATAATGTTTTTAATTCCAGTGGTACTGGTGAATATCCGCGGGAGATTTGAGCATGTCATTACGTCACATCTGTACACATAAATTAGGAGTATCGGCTAGTATGCTTTATTGCGTGTAAGGATGTTGGGGGTGGAGATTTATAGCCTTTTCTCACAGCACTTGATATAATTAAACATTAACAATTTGATGGCGGATCCAGAAAGGTTCAAACCACAATCTCCAGTGACTACTGATTTACCCGCTGTAAAATGGAAAACACTTTGTTTGGACATTACATGTAGTCACGCAATGCTGACATTGTTAACATTAACAATTTGAGAACAAAGTATAATTTGCCAAGCGATTTTTAGATTTAATCAGCGTGATTTACTGCAATGTCAGAATTAGAACAAAAGTGGATGTTACTAGTTCAGATGACATTTTTTGGTGAAAATTATTATGTTGGTCATACTTCTAAAAAGAAAAATCTGATATTCTGAATGCCAGTATCCACACCGACGCGGTGACTGACAGCGGCACACTCTCCTCAAACATTGTGTTCATCCACGCTGTGCCGTGCCGAGGGTGTCGAAGTACAATTCACAAAAAGTTGATAATTCCGCGAATGACTGCATTTGCAGATTTCAAACAGAGATGGCGACAAAGAGGAAAAACGCTGCACTGCAGCTATAATTTATAATTTAATTTAATATTGAGATCCTTGTTTTAACCTGATTTTATTCCTTTAATTGTAATTTCTGAGGACATACATTCATGCAGCCTTTGTATAGCATTAAACAGTGTAAATTCCTTTTGTGCCATATATGCCACTTCAGATGCTGTCTCACTGCTGCTTTTGAAGTTTAAAGATGGCAAATGTCAACAGTCGGACCCTCATTATCGCAGAACGAACCCCCTGATAATTTAATCTGAACCCTGAGGAGCATCAAGTGGACGTGTTGAATAACGTCTCATCATAATACCAGACTCAGTGATCACATAATGAACAATTTATTTCACTATTGAAGTTGCCAACTTTCTGGGATTTTTTAGCTCGAAGCCTTTTATCTCCATAGCTAAGACTGAATGTCACAGTGTTAATTATCTCAAGTCATCTCCTGAGTTAAACATGCCATGAAATATCGGAGGCTCCATTCTTAACAACCCAACAGATACTCTCAAATGTCTCAACTCTAATGAAACATCAAGCAGACTTGCACATTCCTTAACTCCCTCTCTATCTTTCTCTCTCTCTCTCTCTCTCTCCTATTCTCTGTCTCTGTTGCTTTCTCAATCCTTCCGGCAAGCAGGTGTTGATTGAGTTGAAAGAATGTAATTCGCCGTTTTAATGTGAGAGCGAAAAAAGGAGGGGGAAGAAATAGACTGAATAAATGTCTCTGGCGTTTTTGTCGTTTGGTGGTGTTTTTTTTGTTGTTTTTTTTCCTTCTTCATCATGGATTCTGTTACTCTGACAAACAGGAAGACAAGGTGTCTTTGCCTCATAGGGAAAATGTATTTATAGTGCTATTCTCAGAACTGCACCAGCAGTCACAGCAAATAGAAGCAAGAACAGCAAATGGAGAGATGCTCTTTCCAGTCATGAGAACTTAATTGCATGTTTGCTGTGTCCACTTCCAGTTGGTGGAGCAGACCAGAGTTTAATATCGTTTGTAAGACACTCTTTGGTGTGCATTCTGAATGAAGCGCTACTTGAATGATTAATTAACACAGTGTTAAGTTGGCACAGGTGGATGGTTTAACAGGAAGTGACAAGGCTCCTAACTGCTGCCGTCATCTTGACACATGTATGAGCATTACTTGTCTCTTCTTATTTCTGTTTGCCACTCTCACCCCATTTCTGCCTACGCCTCCACATTGCTCTTTACAAGGAACCTTGCTCAGAGCACTCGCTGTTCACATTCGTACGGTAACAACTCTGATAGAACAAGCCCTGAATGTGAGCATCTGAGTGATGACAGTGGCCAAAGGGCTTCCGAATGGACAGTTTAATTGAAAGCGAAGCTGTGATGCATTGGTAGTGAATAGACCGCAACACGAGATCAAGAAGCAGGGGAAAAAATCCTCAGAGTAATTTACACCGGCTAAGAGCGGGCCCTATTGTGGAAAGCCTATGTCACGTCGGCTTTTTTGCTGTGTCAGTTAGCAGCGAGGGGAAGATGTGGAATAATTGCTCAAGGTCACTTCTGAATTTAATGGGCACAATATGCCTTTACCTACCATGAGTGCGAGGCTCTGAGGACTGTGCGGGCACACCGACAGATAGAAGGGGACGCTCGAAGGGAGTAAGAGGGCCATAGCTCATACTTTTTACCTCATAGCTCAGTTCCCCTATGGGGGATATCTGAAATTAGACCTTAAATTTTGATTTAAAACAATAAAATTTTTCCTCAAGAGATGTTGTTATTACAGTATATGTAGTAGTAGTAGTAGTGGTGGTGGTGGTAATGGTCCTGGTTTCAGCAGCAACAACTATTATTATTATTATAATATACATATTATATATAGTGGTTATTATTAATAAATATTATTAAAATAATTCGATTTAAAAAAATAATAATAATTACGATGATAATAATATGAAATATATTATTTTATGTATATTTTAAAAATAATAATATTAAATGTATTATGATTATCACCAGGCAAGTGTTTTAAAGGTAGTTCTCTTACGAGAGGTTCTCTACTGCGTATTATAAAACGTTCCAATCCTTGATTCTGATTGGTCAATAGCTGTGCTTTATTCACGATAAAACACGGCTATGACCGCTTCACCCAACGGTTCTATTTATCACTGCGCAACACTGCGGTTCCTATGTTGTTTTTATTTGAGCTTTAATGCATATTACACATTGGAACGTTGTTGCTGTTCATGGTCAGGGACTATTTTTTTCTAGCGGAAGGGAGGCTTTTTGTGATTGTACTTCATGAAAGTTACTCTAATACATATTTTTTTACTTTAATATTTTTATTGTGTGGCAACCGTTTTATAAAAGCAATAAGGTACATCGAGGCAAGTGCTGTATTGTGAATAAGTAACGGCTGAAGGGCGTTGTTAGGCACCATGCGAAGCGGAGTCTCTCGTACCTTATTACTTGCATATCTTGCGCTAGGGGAAAACCTGCTTTCCAAGAGATATTGAAGCCAAAAATTATCCTTAATTTTGAATTAATGTAAATGCGTTGTTGGAACATGCAGACATAGGCAAGGTGGCTCAACTGCAGCAGCCTATCGAGAGAGGCCCTTGGTGACGTCAGATCCAATGGGTGGGCTTCGCACCCACTACATCACCTTCCTCCAAAGTGGGCGTGGCCTGGGCCTATAAATATAGCTTGATGGGCTGATATAATACGATTTTTCAAAGACAGAGGATAAAACTCTCTTCCTACAGTAGAAAAAGCTGTAGTGGTCCATCTTCACGGCGAGCTAAGAGGGCGGTACATTCTAAAGCTTGCCACACTACTTCCGCTATGCTCTTCGCACCGTAAAATCCGCTGCACAGGCCATTGGGCGGGAACATGGCTTCTCTCACTGTTGCTGAGAGATACCTATGGCTGACGTTATCTGAGATGCCGCGTTCCTCGACGTGCCCATCTCCCCAGCTGGCCTCTTGGATCATCTGTCAAAGATTTCGCGGATGGATTCGTTGAGGTTTAGAAGACGTCACAGGCTATGTAGGTTCCCTGAAAAATGTATATACACTGTGAATCTGTGCTATTAAAAATTGTGCTTTTTGTCTGAGCAACCTTACACATTTGCATTTTGATTAATTTACCTGTTCTTTGCTGTGGCAGATTCATCAGAGTCAGTGCAGGTATGGAGGTCTATAAAACCTGGCGAAAACTATTCATTATTGGCAATTTATCTCAATGGTAGCCCCGCAGGCACACCGCCTGGAGTTTACTATCTTTGTTTCATGGCCACTCGGTGGAAACATTTGAGTAAATTCTGTAAATGACATGTGATTTATTTACTCTATATTGAAAATCATTACGGCAGGTGCTGAAAAATACAAGTCTTGTTTTTTGTTTACTCTTTTACGTTGCATTTGACTAGCTATCAATGGTCTCATAATTTTAAAGTCACAGCATCTACCAACAGCAGCTAACGTTGACCCCTTGGATTCAGAAAACAGACATTTTCCAGGAAAGACACTGCAGATATTTTCTGTTTTCACGCATTTGTTTAACGCTTTATAAGCTATTTTTTTTTTCAATTCACTCAGAGCATCCTGGTACATCTCTTAATTAAGTTAAAATCCGGTCATTAATTATTTTTACACTTCATCCCTTCAAGAGTGGGCCAACTCTAACTTCCAACCACAATAAACTCTTTGACGATATAGGCTATTATTTTTACGTTTTGTGCAGTTTCTCTGCTCCAAAACACATAAAAAGACCCCCAAAACAAAACACTGTATAAAATTTCAGAAAAATAACGTTCTCCTAAACTTGCCAGAATCAGATTTTGAGGAGAAGCAGTCTTTTCACTCTGGAGGATAGGAGCGTCAGCTATCTCCAAGGGGTTTGTAATGCCTAGCGCATTGCAGAGAGGACTTCTGAATGGAATTGACTGACACCGTCACACTGCCTTGTCTCCTGAGTCTCATCAATGTCAGGCACAGCAGCAGACCTGCCTGTCATCCCTGATATAAAAGCTGTCATTTGCTGTAAATCGAGCACTTGGCCTGGGCTGGCGGTTGGCCCTACGGAGGTGTTAAAAAAGCACAAACTAAACAAAATGGAGGATGGCTGTAGGTCAGAAGAAGACAGGACTGCTCCCTATTGACTATCAGTCTTTCAGTTACGAGAGTCAAACCTCACAAACCCACAAACACCAGCTGCTGTTTCAATTACAGTGTTCTGCTGTGCAATTTTTACATGGATCAACAGACTGCTGTTTCTGTTTGCCAAGTGATTTTTGGATGCAGTGCGAAGTGAATTCCTTTTTACGTTTAGAATTTTTTTTTTTGGTCTCATGCTTTCCAAACTCTGTGATGGCAGCAGTTGGCATTGCTAGTCTAGCTAACATTGTCTTCAGATCTGTGTGGCTGTTTATTGTCCTTGAATTAAGCCAACAAAACAAAAATATAAGGAACTTTTACTGAGAGACTGCCTCAAAATAATTTTGTTTTTCAATAAATCTATTGGTAATTAGACAGATTTTGGAATATCCCTTTTTTGGCATCCCTATTTGGTTCACATTGATGTAATGACTTAATTGCTTTTAACCACAACCTTTGCTGCATAACTTTATCTAATATCATATGTGAGAGCCATCATCCATAGCTAGACTAAGACCAGGTCACATCACTTTATGCTTATGCTTTCAGTTTACTCAATTTAACTTTAACATTAGCCAAATGATTCATCACACAGACATCTGGGACAGGTAATGCAGGAAAATCAACATGCCCCCATTTGAGCTCCCATTTCTAAAGATGAAGACCTGGTTTCCACTTATCTATTCATGTATTCCTTGTCGGTTCTTAATAAATGCAGCCTTTCTCTCCATATTTTTTTCTCCCAATAATGTTGTCTGTCTCCCATTTGGGGAGAGTTCATGGCTTTATTTATTTACTTTTTTTTTTTTTTATAAAAGTGCTTGTTTGCCAGTTGCCACAAAGTTTTAGTTTTCACTGTAAAAAAATTCGAACCTTCCCAACGCAAAATTATGTAAATTGAATTTGATCAATTTGTAGAATTTCACCTGGGGCCAATTGAAAAATTTGTGACCAGTGACAATTCACTAGAATTCACTAAAAAAACCCAAAACATTTGGCTATTTCTGCCACAATACCATGGTTACTGTTAATGTTATTACAGTAAATCCATGGATAATGTTGTTGATTTGTGAACTGAAATGCATTCTATAACTTTGTCCATGGCTTAAACCGTTAGTTTGGTTTTCTTTCACTTTCTTTTTGCTTGCGGTTTGATGTTTCTCAAATATATAACCGAAATGGCAGCTCTCATCAGTTGGGCAACGTAGTGGTGGCCCTAGTGCAACCTCTAACAAATTTTTGTCTCACTGTCAGAAAAAGATTACAAAATGCAACCATTCTAGAGCCCTGGAGTTGGTAGGGGACATGAAGGATGGCCTTTTAGCTAGAGTTGTTCCAATTCCGATACTAGTATCGGAAATGCCGCCGATACCAATAAAAATTCTGACATCAGTATCGGTGAGTACTTCTACCCGCATACCGATCCGATACCATTTTCTTAAACAATAGCTAGTTCAGCCCGTTCTCATCCTTTAACGTCATATAGAACGCTATATGACAAAACGGCGCTATACTACGCACATGGCACCCTTTATCGTTAATATAACACACGAACCCAAGACGTTATAAATCCTTTAGCGTGAATGACACGCACACCCTACCCCACACCTAAACTTAGCCCTCACAGCACGTGTTATATTAACGATAACGGGTGCCATGTGCGTAGTATAGCGCCGTTTTGTCATATAGCGTTCTATATGCCGTTAAAGGATGAGAATGCGTTGGCTAGTTATGCATGCTAGCTTTGCTTAACGATGCAAATCTGAGATCAATTCTTCTTCGCTGCTCTAAACAGTGTTTGCTTGTGGCAACACAGGAAGTTATGCTGTTGCCACAAGCAACCACTGTTTAGAGCAGCAAAGAAGAAAACGTTTGCTCTAGCAGTAACGTTGGCTGTGTCCGAAATGGTGAGCTCACCAGCATAATAGAAACACCACTTTCGGGACACTACTCGATCGTCTCTCGGCTCCTTTGATTACGCCATTGCTGTCGCACTATTTAAACGCGCCATCATCTGTCAGCTGGTGCCGAGCCAGCTCTGGGTTAAATAGATTTTTTTTAATAACATTATATTATGTTTAGCTTATTTCTCCCAAATTATAAAAACTAAAAGTCATTTCACTGTCACGCAGCTCCCCTTGTAGTCCGTCCGCCATTTTTTATGATCAGCGTGATTCATGATGGTATGTAGGGCTTTGGTTCGTGACCATTGGTTGTACACTACTTTTCAAAATGCATTCTGGGATACATTGAGTGGACTATATAGGGTATAATAATCACTATACATTCGGACAGCACTACAAAATGGCGAGCTCACTATACAGTGAGTAGTGGGAGATTTCGGACACAGCCGTTATGTCCGCTGTTTGGCAGTATTTCAGACTGGACCAACCAGCCAGTAAAATGGTGACATGTCTCATATGCCAGGCTGCAATTTCGGGAGGTGGAACAAGTATTAGTAACGTCAACATGTGTAACTTAAGCTTTTTAAGACGTGTCACCCCGCAGAACATGCTTACACAAAGGCAAGGGCAGAGAAGAATGAGCCGCGCCAGAATCAACAATCTCTGAAAGCTTCATTCAAACGAAGAGAAATGTTTTCAAACGACATCCAACGAGCGATAAATATAACCGACAACATGTATTGAGTTTATTATTTTGGATGACCAGCCAGCCGCTGTCAACTGAAATGCCGTTTATTTAACAAAATTGTTTATGGACCTTAAATTATAAAGAGATTATTTTCTTGTATTATTCATAAATAATTTTTTGTTTTTAGATTCCTAGATTTATTTTTTACACCGTTATATTGTAAAACTAAAATAACTTTTTCATTTTAAAGTATTAGATGTGTTGCTGCATTTTAAGTTCCTTTTCACTTAAGAAAGATAAAGATGTTGCTGTGAAATGTATGTCAGATAATAAAAATACTCTAGTTCACTGTGTGTATTTGTTCATGTTTAATTAAGGGATAAGTCTGAAGCACACCATAAAATAACTATCAATTCACAAGTGCTAGTATGAATTGCAGCTGTATGGATACTGTACACCTGGGTATTGGAACAGTACTCTGTGTCGGGTCCAGGTATCGAGAAGGGAAAAAGGGTATCGGAAACTCTCTACTTTTAGCTGTGCTCTTCGGTAATGAGTTTTCAAAGAGACAATAGGGACAAGAAAAAAAGCAAAGACGTAATAGTATTAATCATTATATAAAGCCAACAGCACTGTGTGTGTGTGTGTGTGTGTGTCATTCATTGATCTAAAAATGGGAGATAAAGAACACATCCGAGTGAGATGATCAAAATGGTTGAGATGATACAGTGTCCTCCAAGTCTCCTTATCAACTGCATCTGATTGCACCCACTTCTCTACCAGAAACCTCAACTCGAAGAACGATTGCTCAGGGACTCTTCCAAATGTCTGATATGTTTATGAATCAAATTGAAAAATGAAGTTAGAGGCCTTGATTCAGGATGAGAGCCTAAGTGCACAGTGACAATCTGAGCAGGAGCCTGAGTGGCTGTTAATGAAATGTTTTGAGGTTTAATGGAGTGGTCCAAGATTTGATCCTCATCCTTCAAGTGCCCCACTTGCTGCCAAACAACCACAAGGTTATTTCTTAATGGCACCACACGTTCTCCTCACTTGACCATGTATGGATGAGTAATTGAATGCGATATTGTTCTGGTTCTTTGACCAACAGGGACCGTCAGCGGAAAGCAGTAATTTGACTATTCAACTTGGTGTAATTTTCTTTTAGGCTTCTTCTCAGTCATTCCCTCACCTTTTACCCCTAACATACGTGCTCACGGACCATTTGAACACATTCCAGGAGGCTTTACTTTTTGGCATAAGCGGTTATGTCTGATTTTCATTATGTAAATGCTCTGATTATAATTGGCGGTTAACAGATTACCCTGAATGTTACCTTCTGATTACGTTGGTGTTTTTTTTTCAAAAAAGCAAGATGGATGGTTCCATTTCATGCCTTGTTTTTTTTATTTAGTTTGGGCTGTTGGCTGAGTTTATGGGTGCAAATCATTGTTGAAAATACTGTACTTGAGGGATTTTACTGTGTGACTGAGCATATAAAAAATATAATGTATGTTCGAAGTATTCATTTAGCTCTCTTGATTGTAATCAAGTTTGTTTTTTTGTTCCAAGGATCTTGGCTAACCAGCTAACAGTGGTACATTATTTTTTTTAATGACCTTAGTCCTATATGTTAAAGTTCAATATTGTTATTCATATGTGTGTATGTTGCATAAAAAATAGGCACACAAATTCAAAGGCACACAACTTCTGCATTTTATTACTCTGTAGACAAACAAAATAAGATTTGGCTGTCCACCGAAGTCTGAGAAAGTTTTCATTTCTGAACCAGAATGGCATACGTTCCACTGTGGCTGAAGTTGAGCTGATTTATACCACCGCTCACTGCCACAGAGTGTGTCTGCCTTACAGAGGCAGCACTGACTTCAAAAGACATTTCTCGTGGATAAATTGCTATTTGCAGGAAGAGGTGTTGACTGTCTGGAGATTTTATTCATTCATATATGCATTTATGACTGCTAAGGCTTGTCTTTGGAGCCCGGGCCATGTGAAAAAGAGCATGAGGCAGAAGATGAATACCTGATAGCTTCTCTCCACAGACATTGTTAAACGCGCAAACGTGCAGTTTACAGGGCTGCCACGGCCAAACCTGCATATTTTATAAATGAGCTTTCCCAGGCATAGAGGAATATCCTGTCTCCCTCAAAATAGAGCACCATCCTGCTTATTTGATTTTTAACAGCTACTTATGGGGTCTTATTACTCACGTTTTCTCTGCATTTGCTTCTGTTTCTTCAAAAACGTCCATTACGAAAGATGCAAAAGATTATATGAAGTCTTAAACACAGCAATGTGTCATTTAAATGTCATGACTTTTTATTTCACCGGCCACCTGCGTGGCTGTTTTGTAGAGATGGAGAGTAAAAATGAGCGTTTCTTTCACTCCTGCACTCCTAAATGGCATAAGAAAAGGAGATTGCCGAGCAGTAATAACTATTTCAATGCCAGCACTGCTTTCATGACCTTCACTTTCACTCCAACCTCAATTATGGCTTTGAATGAGCACTGGTGTGGAGGCATGTGAATGGTCTGTGTGTCTTTTTATTAAAGGTGCTCCTAAGCGATGTTGGGTGACGTAATTTCTTGTTGATGTTCAAAGTATTGTCAAACAAAACGAAGGCTAGCTCAACCCTCCCTCCTCCTCATCCCGTTCCCTCCCTTCCGTTGCACGCGCACTAACCGCCCAACCCCCACCCTCAAATCATTCTTGTCGGTTATTGGCTGGAACACTGTTTGTTGTGTTTCGTGGTCCAGGTTGGTCCAGGTTGGTCCAGGTTGGACCAGTTTGTTTTTGTTGCCACTTGTGGAGCCTGGGCTGTCTATAGAGACGTTTTTTTACAGTGCCCTGTAAATGTAGACTAGTAAAAGATACTTTTTGTAAATTAAAAGGTGTTGTAAGCGATGTCCCACATTTTTTAAGGCCAAATCATTTTTTGTCACATACAGCAAACATCTCCTCACTATCCGCTAGCTGCTTGTCACCTATTGTGGATGCGATGGGTCCTTGCCAGCTTTTAACCATTTTAACACTGTTAGCCATTTTATTTTACTTTACTTTATTTTATTTTGACTTCATAGAATGTGTTTCTCCATTGACTTCTCTCTTAGCATTTTCCTCAATACCTCTCTTAGGTAGGGCTGTCGCGATAACCACAATATTGTAGTACCGCGCTACTGACAAGTCAACTGCAGAGGATTGCAAGTAACCGCAGCAACCGCGATATTCACGGCTATACCCTTCTTGTTTTGAACTTCATGCATGCATGCATCAAGTTTATATTGATAACAAGACTGTTTATCATGGTGATTTGTAGCCTACAGAGGCTTTGCACAGACCGTGAATGAGAGAAATCGGCAGAGCGCATGCGATTACCTGCGTTTGTCTTTGAAGTCATATATATTCATGAAAAGGCTGCTGTGTCAAAGAAAAGCAAAATATTTGTCTTATCATTCTTTTACCGTTCATGTCACGGTATTTACCATTAATGCGCGTCAGCAGCAGCGCAGGTCAGCATCCCACAGTGCGAGGAAGCCGCGGAGAGATAAAATCAGTGAGTCGCGCATTCGTATTTTGCATTCGAGTCGCGCATTTCGCATGATGTATTTATTAATTAACACCTTGTTTCATTACATCTCATTTAATGAATCAGTTTTTTGAACGTGTTCGTTGAATGAACGGTTTAATGACTCACTCAAATCCGTTGTCGTAACATTGTGCGCGCTGAGTGAAAGCTGACTGAAAATGTCCTCGTTTTTGTCCATGCTGCCCACATCGTAAACTTTATTTATATAGAAACAAATGCATACAAATTAAATAAATAAATGGTAATACCGCATATCGTGCTATTGAGCCACTCTACATTTCACAGAAATTCCATAACCGTGACAGCTCTCTAAGGACCTGGAGAGCCATTTCCTGGTCTTTCTTTAATGTGAAGCCTATATGCGACACAATACTTGGGTGCAAGGGCATACAGATTGCGTGTTGAGAGCTCAAGTCTCTCGATTAATCTCTCAGGCAGCTTTTATGGGGGCCAGGTGTTGCCCTCCTGTCGTTAAGGGTGGATGAACCTGGGGAAGAGGCATTGGCTGAAGAAATGCTTTACAAAGGACCTTCAAGTTTCCAATTAACACCAGTTCTCTCTACCCCTGGTGGTAACCTGGAACCCCTCCCCAGAACAGCATGGCTCTCTTCACAACACGTTTCTCACTTGAGAGATCTCTCGCTCTATTCTTTCCCCTCCAAGCTGACCCACAAACTAAGGTCACCACTCAGAGACAAAAACGATTCTTATCTCTGCAGTCCTGCCCCACTCACCGCCGTCTCACTGTCCCTGTAGACTGAACGATGGCCCCCTCTGAAAATTGATATCTGTGATATAATCTAGGTGATGCCTCGTAACGGTCTTTGAGTGGAGCGTCTCTTGCCGCCTCAGACATTCAGCCTCTGGGCCCCTTTTTTATTCCTATGTCTAATTCAGGAATTGTCTCATATGTTCTCTTGAGGAATTTGGTTGGATTAGAGTTTATGGTCCAAATACATGGCTGATCTGTTTAATGTAAAGTGTCATGATGATTCACAAACAACTCTGCTTTGGGACGGAAGAATCATAGTGGGTGTACTTCTAACTTCAGATCGCCATCCATCCTTCATTTCGCTCATAGGCGAAAGATGCTGCGCCTGCCAATTAACAAACAGAGGACATTTTATCATCCAAATTAATTATATTAATTATCTTTTGGGAATAAAGTTGTGTGTTTTATGCAAGGCATCAGCCGTTTCAATGTTGCTTTACATTAAATAAAAGGATTTAAAGCACAGTAATGATTTTATAGATAAAATAAAACCTACACAATCCTGAATTTCACAGAGGAAATGCACCAATTCTGCGATGCTGGGAATAGAGAACTGTTCTGGAGACTGAAGAGATTTCAAACAGCCTGTACTCACTCAACCGAACCGAACCAGTGTTGAGTTGTCGGCACTTCTGTGGGTGGGGAAGGGGTGCATTGCAAACTTACTCAATTTCTTAATTAAGTAATATTTGTGGTGGGGCGGCAGTGGCTCAGTGGTTCATGTAGGTTGTCTACAAACCAGAAGGTTGGTGGTTTAATTTCTGGTTCCACCTGATCAAGTGTCGAGGTTTCCATAGGCAAGACTCCTAACCCCAGCTGAATAAAAAGCGCTTTGGTGGCCTTTGGGTGTGTGAAAGCGCTATATAAATGCAGTCCATTTACCATTTTGTGGTCCTTGAAACAGATCAGTTTATATCTCCATTCATTCTCAAATATTTTGCTAGAAATTTCACAAATATACCAAGTATATTAAAAAACTAATTGGTTAGTCAAATATTAAATTATTTTTGTGAAAAAAAAATATTTATATAACTGTAAATTTGACACACTTAACTGTTGGATGTTTAGTCAATTATTTTGGTATGTTCAACTCAAACCATCAAGTAAATGATATTCAGAGAATTTATTAAGTTAATAAAGTTAAGTATTACTGTGATATTTACTAACCCTCTGAATATTTTTTTTTTTTTACTAAGCCTCTGATATTTACTAAGCCTCTGAGTGTAGTCTGACATGTTTGACTATCGTAACAGGCAAAAATATTGTGTGGTCTGAACCAGGTATTAGGATGTGATTGGTCCTTAACTTTTTAATTTTAATTTTTTATAAATCATAGCTATATATAAGTGCACTCAGCCCTTGTAGTCTTCATTATATTAATAATAATGTACTTCTATATTACTACTACTACCTCATTTCTCACTGATAGTGTTCAGAGAGCCAAAGTGAATACAACAGTGCCGTCTGCAATCATCATCATCCCCAGTTCAAAGCAGGGGAGCTGCTCATGCTACTGAGATGTTTCTGGGTGCCGATGTTAAGACGAAACTGAAATATTTAAATGAAGAGATTAATAGAAGTGTTTGAAACTTTAAGTTTTCAGCTTCCAAATATTGAAGGTCATAAATTTGTAGTACAACATCTTTTGTTTGAGACTCAACTAAGCCCTCAGCTATCTTTTAAAGAATCATCGATCTCTCTCTCTGTCCTTTTGGCCAAAACACTTCAGGTGCATGATTAAATATTCATTGAACACTCAATTGACCTCTCTCCCCTGTCAATTCTGATCAGTCAAATCAATGACAGATCTATCAAAAGTGCTTAGAATGAGACTCCTCTGCAATAGAAAGATCAGTACAGGCTATTGTCTCAAGACCATCTAATCAATTAAGTCAATCCCTATCCAACTACTTAGTGCACTTCAGATCAGACAATCTATCCTGAATGGCCAGGTTAATTCGCTCTTCGCACAGCCAGTGTCAGTCAGAAATTTCACCATGGTAACAGCTTGTTGTTCCCGTGCAGTGCACTGCATGTCTGGATCATCACCGAGCTGTCACCCCCTGTCCCTCATCCGCCTTATCTCTGTAGGTGTTAATACATCTGAGAGTAGAGAAAGAAGGGACAGCTGTGTCTCTTTCTTGCGGAATGAAGGAGATGGAAAGGTGGAGGGGGAGGGAAAGGAATCAAAGAGAGGACTGCATCGCCCCTGTGGCTACGGGCGCAGGGATAATAGAGTAAAATTGCACACAGTCCTGACTCTGGGCAAGCCTGGCTTCCTCCCCATCCCATTGTGTCCTCAGCATGGCGGTCTTTGTGGCGACTCCTGTGTTCTGGTAATGAACACGGCAGCCCGCATGCCTGCTCTACTCAGTCTGAGAGGGTCGGATGCGGGGAGGGGAGGGGTGGGGACGAGAGCTGGTTTCATTAGCTGAGGAGAATGGGCAAATTTCAGGGCTCTGATCAAGCGTGACATGGAGGGCTAACTTTTTTTTTTTTGACAGTCATGGTCTGAAGTTTGTGGAACTAAAGCTGCCGTTCGTCCAGATGGGGTCTGGGAGCCAATGATTACGCCCCTGCCCCACAAACAATATTCCTCTTCCTCCCCCTCTTCAGGTCACCTAGCCCTCCCACTAGAAAGCCTCCATAAAGTAATTTTAGGACATAATATGATGTAATGTCTTCACCGAGTTTTTTTTTTTTTTTTTTTTTTTTTTTTTTTTTTTTTTGCTTGTACGTGATCAGTGAAAACGTAAAAACCTGTCAGCCTCCCTGTTGTCACAAATGAGACTGGTGAATTTGCAGTCTGGTTGATGATTTGTGTTTGCATGAGAAATGACAGTCTCATCTTTTGGTGTGTTTACATCCTCTTTAAAGGTTTAATTTTTAGTTGGACTAATACAATGATTTGTCTTTTTTAAATGACAGTTGTGCACAATTCCGACTTAGTCATTTGCCACCTGTAGAACTTTCTGAATTCAGTCAATTCCACTTAGTTCAAATTATATTCCAACTTCCTGTTAGGCATTTGAATTGAATACAAATTATTTAATTCTTTTTAGAATACCTATATTGTCAATAATTGTGTTTACTTTAAAAGTTTGATTTAGAGAATAGAATTAATGGTGCAACATACAACAACTTGTCAATGATATGCCAGGTCAGGAGAGCACTACATTGAACCAGGATGGGATGGTTTTAAGCTTTAAGCTGAATTACAATTGCATTATTGTAACTTCACACACAGTTTTTATATGGCCTATAAATATGAATTATTGCTTCAGTCCAACTGAAATCAAACTTTTAAAGTAAACGCACTTATTGACTATTTTGAGGATTGACTATTATTGACTAACTATATTGACTGTTTGTACACTCTTCGGTGCCTAACATGGTATTTGCAAATGGCAGTCACTCTTCTTGGCCAAGGCTTTAATATGGAGTCCAGTTGCCTTCTACTTACACAGTTGACTAACTTGAAGAACTATAGTCTCTTATCTCATCCATTCTTTTGTTTCTCCTCCTTAATGTTTGTGGTTCAGTCTGGGTATCTTGATCCCTGGGCTGAATCGTCTTCTACACAAATTGTCCTTTGTTGCAGGGGTTTGGAATCACGTGTGCTGCAGATTTTTATAAATCTCCTGTTTAACTTCAGGATTTAAGCATCTTATTTACTTTCACAGGTATATTCTTTTTTTTTTCCCTTGCCCACTTTTGTAATTGCTCTGAGCAGCATGTGAGGGAGTGTCCCAGTTTTTTTTCGTGACTTAGTTTGGCTGAATTTTTGGGGTTTGGGCCATATGTTTGAGAGCAAGTCTTTCTTAAGTATGGGACAAAAGAAGAAGAACAAGGCTCCTTCTCTCTATGTAAATGCCAGACCATCACTTGCCTGGTAGAAGAAGGGCCATTTCACGATCGATTTCCTCAGCCGAGCCTTCCTAAGAAGAGCTGCTTATTAGCTGTGGGTTCAGACTGTAGGTGTGGGTGAGCTTTCATGCTGCCTACTCTCAATGGAAAAACCCAAAGGCTTGTGAGTGGGTTTCATATGCACGGACTAGTGCTCACACATTTCTTTTATTTTTTTCAGTCACTCCCCCTCGCTCTGTGGCTCCTTGTCAATCACAGGGTAGAACAGCTGCAAGTCTGGTGGTGGGAGCAAGAGAGAAACCGATGAAGCGATTGGAGCAGACATTGATGGACATTAGGAGATGAGCTTGGAGGCATCAGTTTTAACGAAACTAGTAATTTGTCATCAATAATCATGATTACTTTCTTGACCCTTTAGCCCAAAGGTCGGTGAGGGGTCGACCTTTGAGATCATCCCTGAGGGATCACAGGACAAGAAGCCTTTCATTCTTTGTTGAAGAGACATCAGAGCCCCAGCAATCCTACTTCTTACATAATCAGTCATGCAATATTTGCATGCGATCATGCAACCAATAACAGTCGAATAATGTTGATGTCTGTCAACTCACAGCAGCGGATTATGGCAGAACAGAGGAAGAATCTCATGTAAAATTCACAACTGGGTGACAAATATCAAACCATCCTAACTGCAACCATGAAGCTGCCGAAGCAAAAGTGAAGGGTTTCCTGGAAAGGCCAAATCAGAACCACTTAAATGACGTTCTGTGATTTTTAAGCTCCGTGCCAATGCTTCCCTGCAGTATTTGTAGACCAAAGGTTTAAAAACAAAAGGAGCGAGTTGGTGGAAAAATCTGCATACATTTGCATGCATTTTCAAATGAGCGTTAAATTACAGACATTTTCCAGAACTGTGCTTGCTTATGATCTGTCTGGATAGATAATACCCTCGCAGACTCAAACTTTCTATGACTATATAAAGGTCTAGTGCTTGTAGCCACGCTGGAAAAGACGCTAACGTCACCCACACAGATTCTTTGTTCTCTCTGTTCTAAATTGTATCCTAACTCCTCTCTGATTATTGTTCATTGAAGAATAGCTATCAATGCCTGTGGATCTACACAAGAGAACTCATCAACAGATGCAATGGAAGAAATCTTTTATTCCCAAGGAGATATTCAGCCTCCACACCACCACTCAGAGTCCAGAATTTAAGTAGTAATGCTAGAGTTTCACCTGTGGTGTGCATTGTTTTTCAGTCTGTCATTGCATCTCATGCACAGTTGACTTTCCTATTTTATGTATGTGTGTATATACACAATACATATCATTCGATACATATCACAATACTGAACTCACGATACAATTTTTATTGCGATACTCTAAGACATATGGTAAAAGGTTAACAAAAAATGTACTTTTGATTAAAATGCCAAATTTGGTATTACATTGTAGGTTTAAATGAATAGGCTTGGACTTGGTGCTTGTAACCCAAGGACAATGGTGACACCAGAATAAACATATTCATGATTCTGAAGCTAAAATTACTGAGTTCTTGTAGATGAATATGCTTGCACGCTTCCACTGACTAGATACGTATTTGAAATGGTGTCAGCCACTTTTTACTGATAACATCAGACATTTGGCATTATCAGCACCCACAAATATTACCACATTGCATTATTATACATTATAATCAACATTTATATATAGTAGTTCAATGTAGTACTGTCACTAAAACTTACACAGTAATTTTTATTTTGGGGGGACTATCCACGATACATATTGTCACTATCAACGATATGTATTGTTGCATTTTTTTATTGCGATATATTGTGGCACGATATATTGTTACACCCCTAATTTATATATAAAACCTACCGTATATATTACACCCGTAACACACACATACATGCACACATACACATATAGACGCGTCACGCATATATACATACAGAGAGAGAGAGATACACATATACGTGTGTGTGTATATACAGTATATATACTGTATATATATGAAATAAATAAATATATATATATATATATATATAAGAACAGGCAGTCAATTCATAGATAAAATCATTCTCAGGTAGTATATATATATATATTTATCTATGAATCGACTGCCTGTTCTTTTTTTCACTGAAATCGCTACAGGTCTAGATGCCATTTTCTATAGAAAAAGTATCCTCCCCATGATAACATGAAAACCTGGTCTAAATTACCTCTAGTGTAAAAAATTAAATAGAAATGAAACAAAAAGATCTATTTCATCATTTTTTTTGAGACTGTTCAGAAAATTAATGCCATTATTCAGACATAGACTTGTCATTTTCTTTAATTGTGATGATTTTCTTTTATTCTCTCCCCACTTATCCTCTGGTCTGTGGCGACATTCAATAATCGTAGAAAAGGAGGATGGTAGCGATGTTAATGAAACTAAATGTTGCTTTTTTCCCTCTCATCAGAGGCTGTTTAAAGTAATTGTAGGGAGCCTCTGTATGTGGTCCTGAGGGAGGGAGGGGGCGAAATTGCAAGCACCTCACACGCCTCTGCAATCTGATCCTATTATCTGACAGTACTCTAAAGCTGCTTCAATCACTACGTTTAGTGAGACACTGTGCCTTCCACCTTTCCATTTGTCTCCTTTTCTTTCATCTTTCTTTTTTCCTTATAGTCTCCTGAAGAAAAGTCACTTTTTTTTGTCGCTCGGGTGGTGTTGGCAATCTCAAAATGAAGCAAGTTCTCTTTGTCTGTGGTGTACAGCCTCTGTCCCTTCACTTACTTAAAGAACATTCTCGGGAATGTTTTGTCAGATTATAATGAGCAAATTTTGCCTGAGAAGGTTGATATAATTGCACTTTGTAAAACTAAAGTGCATACTGATTAAACACGTTTTTTTCAGTGCCTGCTAATGAGTAAATAATTGCCAGATAAATCATATTCCTACGCAAACTTTTCGAATAGCTGTCAATTAAAGAAACTAAATATTTCTTGACTGATTAACCTAGTTTGTTATGGCACAGTTTAGTATTTTTTTTGGTAATCAAATTGTTAAGGCTTTTGTTGTTACCTCTACGAGGACACTACAAGTGATAACTATGCAACAACTACGACACCATAATTGGAAAAGTTTTAAAACGAACAAAAAGTAGGTATGCACCAAAATAAAAATTCTAGGGCTGAAACCAACAATTTCTGGATGCTTTTTTGGTTGAAAACAGAAAATGCTTTTTAAAACATTATTTATTTCTTGTTTTAAACCTGCAGTCCGACGTTTTCCACTTTGTCGCCATCTCTGTTCGAAATCTGCAATTGCAGTCATTCGTGGAATTATAAAGTTTACGCGAGTTGTGCGGATGAACACAATGTTTGATGAGAGTAGGAGAGTGTGCTGTGTGACTGTCAGTTACCACGCTGGTGTGGATACTGGCATTCAGAATCACAGAGTATGACATACATAAGGATTTTCACTGGAAAATGTCATCTGAACTAGTAAGAAACATCCACTTTTATTCTGGTTCTGACATTGAAGTAAATCGTGCTGATTAAATCTAACAATTGCTTGTAAGTTATCTTATCACGCAAAACCGTGCAAATTATACTTTGTTCAAAAATTGTAAATGTTAACAACGTAAGCAAGCATTGCGTACATGTAATGTCCTTCCAATATTATCCTTGTTTTTGCTTGGGTCCGGTTGCAGTCTCTTTTTTTGTAGCCACTAGTGATTAGTTGATTGTAGTTTGAAGTTTTCTGGATTCTCTAGCAAATTGATAAGTTTCCTGGTAAGTGGATTTGCCATCAAATTGATAAGTTTCCTGCATATTAATTAATTTTGGTACAACTTGCATGCTATTATCTGTGCCCAGCCGAACACACCCGAAGGACGTGCACAAAGAGAGACGCGATTCAGATAGCGGACAACATCGATTTGACTGACACATTCACACAAAATTATTGATTTAACAAGGTGCTGAAAGCATTCTTTAGAAACGTTGGCCCATATTGATAGGATAGCATCTTACAGTTGATGGAGATTTGTGGGATGAACATCCAGGACACGAAGCTCCTGTTCCACCACATCCCAAAGATGCTCTATTGGGTTGAGATCTGGTGACTGTGAGGGCCATTTTAGTACAGTGAACTCATTGTCATGTTCAAGAAACCAATTTGAAATGTTTCGAGCTTTGTGACATGGTCCATTATCCTGCTGGAAGTAGCCATCAGAGGATGGGTACATGGTGGCCATAAAGGGATGGACATGGTCAGAAACAATGCTCAGGTAAGCTGTGGCATTTAAACAATGCCCAATTGGCACTAAGGTGCCTAAAGTGTGCCAAGAAAACATCCCCCACACCATTACACCACCATCACCAGCCTGCACAGTGGTAACAGGGCATGAAGGCTCCATGTTCTCATTCTGTTTATTTACTCTACCATCTTAATGTCTCAACAGAAATCGAGACTCATCAGACCAGGCAACATTTTAGGTATGCTTGGGTATTTTAGGTATTTGTGTTAATTAAAATAAATGCTAATGAAATTGAAAAACAAAAACAAAAAACCAAAACAAAACAACTGAAATCTCAAATACGTTGTTTTACGAGTCAAAAAATAAACAAACAATTATGTGTTTAAAAAACCCCATCAAATTATTGATTGACTTCTGCTGTTACAACAAGCAGCATTATATGGAAGCTTGTTTCCGCCACTGAATAAAAAAATAAAATAAATAATTGCGACTTTTTATCTCACAATTCGGACTTTTTTTCTCACAATTGCGAGATAAAAAGTCCGAATTGCGTGATATAAAGTCGCAATTGCGAGTTATAAAGTCAGAATTGCGAGATATAAAGTCAGAATTGCGAGATATAAAGTCAGAATTGCGTGATATAAAGTCGCAATTGCGAGATAAAAAGTCAGAATTGCGAGATATAAAGTCGCAATTGCGAGTTATAAAGTCAGAATTGCGAGATAAAAAGTCAGAATTGCGTGATATAAAGTCGCAATTGCGAGTTATAAAGTCAGAATTGCGAGACATAAAGTCAGAATTGCGTGATATAAAGTCGCAATTGCGAGATATAAAGTCAGAATTGCATGATATAAAGTCAGAATTGTGAGATTTAAACTATTCTGATGGGGGAAAAAAAATTGGCCTAATAAGTCGCAATTGCGAGTTTATATCTCACAATTCTGAGAAAAGATGTCAGAATTTCGACATATAAACTCGCAATTATGTGTTATAAAGTCAGAATTGCGAGATGTAAACTCGCAATTGTGAGAAAAAAAGTCACACTTCTGTCTTTTTTTCTCAGAATTGCGACTTTATATCTCGCAATTCTGACTTTATATCTCGCAATTCTGACTTTATAACACACAATTCTGACTTTATAACTCGCAATTGCGACTTTATATCACGCAATTCTGAGAAATAAAGTCAGAATTGTGAGATATAAACTCGCAATTGTGAGAAAAAAAGTCAGAATTGTGAGAAAAAAAGTCAGAATTGTAAGATAAAAAGTCACAATTCTTTATTATATTTTTTATTCAATGGCGGAAACAAGCTTCCATAGCATTAAATCCTTGACTTCAAATAACGTGAAATCATGTTTTAAGAAAACAAAGTTTTGGTCTATCAGTTTGCTTGGAGGTTAAAGAAAGTCCTCAGCACCTGTATTGAGAGAGCTTACTGAGCACAAGCACTTAAGAAGGGTTTAGACAAATTGACCCGCTGGAAAACTAAGTGTGCGATCAGCCACCAACTCTATTCTGAAAGAGTGGGCCGTAATTGCATTTGACTTGCTCTGATGGGAGGATTAATCCGCAGTCAGTCCGAACAATGGCAGGAAGGGAGTCTTATTCCACCCCACTCCCCCACAGTCTAACTTTAAATAATATTCATACCCTGATATTGCACAGTTTCAGATGCGACATTTTCCTGGCTGGTTCAGGGCAGTGTGATTATTCGCTTTTCACAACTTGGATGTTCATTTCAAATGACCTAGGTTTAGGTCACCAGTTTCCAAAGTAATCATATCAGTTTATTAATAGATTTAGCAGCTCTTGGCAGTGTTCCTTGTGTTTTCTTCTCAAGTCTAAGGTGCAGGAGAAAGCAAGGAGCTCGATTTACCTCATCTGATAGCTCAGTCTCCCTCCCCACCCATTTTATTACACTTCACGTACTAATTCTATTGGATCTGAGAGATGGAATACTTAACTCTGACAAAGGTTTTAATCTCTCTTATGAAAGACAGCATTTTTCAGGTAGGTTGTCATGGAAATGGTTTTCCCTTGCATGAGGTGTCTGTCTGTATACAGGGAGAGCTTCATCAGAACCGTAACTAAGTTATTTTCCAGCAAGCGGGAACGGGGAGTTTGAGAGCTAAAGAAGAATCAATAATGATATTGTGCTGCACGAGTCTGCCATATAATACTCCATGGTACTGGAAGTGCTTAATTTGGCTAACTATATGCCTCTCCGCCCATTGTCAGAGCAAACCTGCCCCCTCAATAGTGTAGAAAAGAATGGAAAAAAATAGAGAACTTTGTTCCAGACTAAATTGGTCTTTGTTTACAGACAAAGTACTGCATTTTCAAGCCGTCACCTTGCTCTGTGAGGAGAGATCTTGATGGTGACGTATCCCAGGGATGCTTTTAATGGGTCTTCTACACAACGACTTAAGTTACACCTACAGCAGCCCTGCTGGAATGTAAATAACCACTAATGGATATGGGCCCGTAAAAGTACCCGCATATATGATGGCAAAGGTTTCGCACCACCTGAATCAAAGAGCTGAAAAGATCAAACATGAGTGCCCTGGACACATCTCACTTCTCAGAGTGGAAGATCTGGTATCTTTCACGGTTCCATTTGCATGATGGCTCTTGACTGGTACACTGTACCTAACAGAGGCAGGAAATAACCATCACGTTTCAAAGTAATGCAGCTTGGATGTAACCAGACACAATATCAAAATGGACAAGAGCTCCTTGTGGCTGTTTGATTTAAGATGGGGGTTTACCATAATCACAAGGGCATGTGTTCACCTTCTTATCTACAAGTTCAGCGATAAGACATTTGTAGCCAGCAGATGTGTCAAGCACATGTCAGACATCCATGACATTAAACAAAAACAGTTTTGTCAGTACACTCACTACGCATAGGATATACTAGTAGGGGTGTAAAAATATAATGTTATATTAAGATATAAAAGTGGTGATATCTTTAATGTAAACGATATGATTTGCGATTACACTTTTATCCATATGTATATGGTTGAGGATTAGGAGGCCATTATGGACAGAGGCCTCTGAGCAAATTAGGGATTTTTTTTGTGACCACAGAGATCAGGACCTCAGTTTAACGTCTCATCCAAAGGATGTTGTGATTTTTATTTAATTTTTTTAATCACAAAATATAGTATGATTACTCAAAGCATTTTATATTGTTTATTCTTATGTATAGTGGATTAATAGCAGGAGAGGCGGGACATAGCGAACACTGGGAGAGTCTATGCATGTGTGACATGTCTGTGTAAGAGAGACAATCTGCATTAAAAGCGAGAGTACTACGTAAGGAAAAAATTTAAGTTTATGGAGTTTCAGTGACATTACTACATTACACTACTACTGTATATATAACATTGAATAAAATGTATATATTATATTGCGATAGTTTTGAATCGTGTGTTCAGTGTCACGATTTGTATCGAGTGTATCTTTACACCTATAGGATACGCCACAGTTTTTATAATTTGTTTTATGTATTTAAAAATAAAAGTCTAATGCTCACTAGGGCTGCATTTTTTTTTTCAAAAATATGGTAAAAACAGTAATATTTTAGAATAGCATTACAATATATAAAAATATTAAATATTTACATAAAACATGAAAATGTGATACATTTGATGAATAAAGTTCAAACCAACAGCATTTATTTGAAACCGATTTCAAATAAATAATTAATTTACTAAGTCACTTTTTTTTATCAATTTTAATGTTCTTGTTGAATATAAGTATAATCTAATATGATATACAGTAGGTTTCATTACTTTTTTTTTATTTCTTTAATGTTCTTTCTAGCCAAGTTACAACAGCTGGCTGCTGTCTAAGGTATGGCGATAGCATCGATAGCTTTGTCGCCAGTAGTCAAAACTTTTAAGATCATAGTTTGTGGTCACTTCTCAACATATAGTGAGTGTGGCGAGCATTACAAAGTTCTCCCAGTCCACCAGCCTTGCTGGCAATATCTTCAGCCAGCGCATTAGCCTGGGGTCCTACAAAGCTCCTATCTTGTCCTCTCTATGGCCGGCCAACCAATGAGATGCGAATAGGATTAGAGCAGAGTCTGCCATGCATGATGGAACAGCTTTGATAGGCGCTCTGCCCTGCTCAATGTGCTCTGCTCTCAGAAGAACACTTTTTTTGATGTCATGTCTTGAGAAATGAAGGCTTCAGCTGAAGGTTTTGAAATACAGAAAATGACAGGCACTGTGTTTGAATCTTTCCTGCAGTGGCCTTTTAGATGCTGAATGAAGAATTGAGAACACACACACATTCTTACTTGAAATTTAACCTAAACCGATCATCCTGATTTGTGATGAATCACTCGTGTTATACTATTGATCATTTGTCAGTTGCTTTGGATAAAAACATCTGGTAAGTAAATAGATGTAAATGTAATGCTTTTAATATGCAATTTTCTGCAAGAAAACGTCTTTTCTATTCATATCATACAATTTAAGATATTCGATGAAGGCTTGTGTAAAGAATCCTGAATGCTCAAGCTGGTTTTTGTCTGGGTAGGTTTTCTGTAAATGGAGATGGCCCTCCTTCCCATTAGTGCAGCTCTGTTTCAGTCTGCACCGGGCTCTTGCCAATGTGTCAAGGTGGCGTAATAATGAATCGAATGGGTGGACGAGAAAAGAACCAGGACTGAATACAGCCTATCTCAGAGTGCCAGGTCCTCTGCTAAACTCTGCCTAGGGAGAAGGTTCAGCCGTCTGCCATGAAAGATCACGTCTTTTCTTTTTCCTCTAACCCGCTCCTTCTTTCCAGCATGCATGCTTTCATCCCTCCCTCTCTTTTTCTCTCTCTCTCTTTTTTCTCTTTTTCGTTCTCCATAGCTTAGTGAGTTTGTGAATTTGGGTCAAGAAAGACTGGCAGCCCACCTTTAGCAGCTATTAAACCCTCCTTCTGCAGATAAAGACTTCTGTGGATGGACAGACTTCTTTAGGTAAAGTTGAGAATTTTTTCCTTGGCTACTCGGTTAAAGGAAGAGTTCTGGGAACCAATTTTTTTTTTTAGCTTTGGTGCAGCGGATTACAAAGCCGATTGAAACCTGTGTGTGAACTAATCAATATCATGCCATGTCATGGAAAGAGCCTCTCAAAAAGCAGCCCGTAGCATTGCCTTTGTACTGTTAACTGAAATAAACAAAACAAATTAAAGTGATCAATTAATTGATGTCACAAAACTGACAATCCACAAAACAGACATATGATCTGACACTCACTGTTAGGGCTTGGCGATATGGCCAAAAAAAAAAAAAAAAATCATATCAGTCAGTATCTATAATTATCATGATAAATGTCAAATCTTTTTTCTTTCAAGTTTATAGGCAGATTTTTGCTCCTAAGTGAAAGTTGTAGAAACAAGACCATTAATTGTAATTAGAAAGTTTTAACTTTGTTGTCAGAAAATGAAAAACACTTCACCTTTTTGAATTCTTTACATCTTGCCTGTCATTTTCTTTTAGCAAAATAAATATATTAATACAAAAATGAATTTGTTTGTCTCTGCATGTGCTGAAGGGTGATAGTGTTTCAAATGATGAAACAAGTTTGTGTTGCCTGACTTTTAACGTTTCTTGCTTTTTCAAAGTTTGTAGTTCAAGTTTATTGTAAATCAGGGCAGGCTTTAGCATCACCATTGGTTGTAAATTGGACCACTAGTTCTAGATCCTCCTCTAGCCAATCAATTGAAGAGGGGCGTTGACATCACTCCAATAAAACTCACGGCTGCTGATGCTCAGATCTCGTACAGGTCTCATCTCCTCCAGGCCTGATATGAACCACACTGCTCCCTCAGTTTCTCTTCCCTGTGGTCAGATTTACATACATGACTCCAATAATAATCTTGCATGAGTCAATTTAATGACTTCATGAGTCTTGCCATTTTACTTTGTGAAATACATTCCCTCAAACGCATTTCATTAGTTGTGCTTTTTGCTAAGGCAAGCAGCACTACTATTACTCATACTTAGCATTGGTAGTTGTTCAAAACCTCTCACCCAAAATATGAAACTTCAGCATATATCTTGTCTTGGACTGTTTGTGCTATTGATACCTCAAATCATGTGTCTTGTACCCTTTATTTATTTTATTTTTTGCCTGGTGGTATATAAAACAGGCAAAATTCTACATTTGAAAGAGGGAACAGAGCCATATCTAGGAATCAGAATATCATTGTAGGCGGACATATTTGACTTGGGCCAATAAGCAACCACACAGAAAACCATAGAAACAATATAACCACTTGATGATTCCACTTAGAACACCTTCACAACCTCATAGCAATTCCCGGGCAACCACCCACAGAACCAAAATATTGTGGTGGTGGCTTTTGCACTGAAAAGCACCATTTGCAATGGTCTTCAGAAAATTATGCCTTCAGCTTATTGTTTGTTGTATCCCACAAATCCTCTGCACCAGGATGTAGATAACCAGTGTTCACAAACAGGATACTGGCCTGTAAGTCTAAACAATATGTGCAGGTGATGTGGCTAAATGGAGATTAGAGGGTTACTATAACAAAAGAGCTTTAATTAAGGTGGGATTTGAATATAGCAAAAGCCTTGTTCCAGACAAAATGACGGAAGATTGCACAGACTTCCTAAATGTGAGCAGGTTGAGCTTATATAACTTGCAGTAACTCTAAAAGTATTCAGACCCTTTTGAAAACTGAAGTCACATTTGTGACACTTGTGAATTTAGATTCATTGTATCCAAGTAAAATCAACAAAAAACTAATTATGACTTTTTAAATGGCCACTGTACATACTCATTACTTTAAGTACACATTAATTTGAACAACAACTGTAAAGGCATGTGTAATGTTACAAAAACCTTTAATTTTTATTCTTTAATTTAAAATAAATGGTTCTTTTTGAACTTTTTATTCATCAAAGAATCCTGGGAAAATGTACCACTTTTTTATTGATAATAATAATAATAATAAATGTTGTTTCTTGAACTGTAATTTAACATATTCGAATGATTTCTGAAGGATCATGTGACACTGAAGACTGTTGCTGCTGAAAGTTTATCTTTGCCATCACAAGAATAAATTGTGTTGAAAGTATATTAAAATGTAAACTGTTATTTTAAATTATAATAATATAAGTTGTTTTACTGTATATGTTTTTATACAAATGTAGCCTTGATTAGTTTAACAGACTTCTTTTTAGAATTGTTCGTACAAAAAATCGTACATTTAAAAAAAAATGTAACTGAACTAAAAACCTCTTCCAAAAAGTGCCCACTTTTAAACATTGAATCAATTTTTTTTCGCCTTGTATATTTTGTTACTCAAGTACAGTACATAAAATTATGAAAGTAAAATCAGTTTTGAACAGCCATTCATATTGACTTTTAAGATGTTTTAAGAAGTGTAAGTAAGGCATTTGAGGCTCCTCACAAATATTTTGTTCACGTGGCATGACCAAAAAATGTGTTGTGTGAGGTCATGACCATAAACTCCATATTAGTCAGAGCCTTCGATTGTATGTCCACAGCTTCCACAGATGGCTTCTAAAACATTTCAGTCACACGGGAGGGTGTCAGTAGGGGAAGAATCAGCTCTCTCTGCTCAACATGGGTGGCGCTTGTATTTTCACAGCTGGCTGTACATGCTGGAATCAGCCATACGATGGAAGAGCCCTGAAGCTGAAGACAAGGCCTTCAAAACCCAGCAGGGCTAACAAGGGAGAGCTTGTAACCTTCACCAGGCCACGCACACAGAAATACTCTCTCCCACAGGAGAGCCTGCCGTTACCCAACATCCCTCTGGGACTACCAAACAAGCCCTTCACAGTCTGTTCATCTGCCCCTCCGCTAGATAAACAGCTCCAACCATGCTGGTTTTTCTGCATTCGGCAGTCTAAGTACAATTCCCTCGAGAGAGGTAAAAATAGGAACCAGACAAAAAGATTGACAATAACGGTGGCCATTGTTGGAGTGCATTCTCAAGACAGTATAGCATTCACCTTTTAGGATTTGCCCATACAAAATTACAGGATTTATTTCAAACTTCCTTGAAACATCGATCATCTACGTATCTTGACTTTTCATTTGCATATTTGTTTTCTCTAAGAATAACTTCCAGGTGAGATGATTTAGCTTATTGTTTTGTAAAAGCAGTGCGAAACAAACAGTGGCAAAAACAACCTGAGTGCTTTGAATGGCATGCGATTACGTTTAAATGTGCAAATGAACTAGCCGTAGGCATACTGCATGAGTTCAGACAAGGTAAACGTGTCTTTTGGGAGAGACATTTTTTGTCATAAAAGCCATTGTTGCACCAGATTTAGAGATGCGCTAGCAAAGTCTCTTTGGATCTTGCTACTCATGCTAACAGAGACAGTTCCGTATTTAGCAGTGTGTCTTTTTAAGCACATCTTTGCGCTTTCTTTTCTCTTTTTGGCTACTTTGGCCAGGCTTGGCAGGGGGGGTTAAAGACGATGAGCTCATAAAGGATTCAACTTTAGTTTATTTGATTGTCTCTTCCTTGTGGGTTTCGGCGACTGTTGGGACTCCAGGAGAAGGGCACAGAGAGGGGCCTGGCCCCTAATCCGCGGATATTGAGCGGGATTCCTGGGACGCGACTGCTTTCCGCTCCTTTGCTTCTCGAGGTGTGACGGGAGATGCTAGGGGAGGCCGAGGATGGGTGATTTTTCTGTTTTTTTGGGGGGGTGGGGGTGGGAGTTTTTGGGAGGATTCCTCTGTATCTTTTGTTGAGGCAAAGTTTTCACAGTTTTGAGGCTGAGTAGTTGAGAATTGTGTGTCCAGTGGAGTGCGTCTGAAGAGGGGAGGAGGATGGCAGGGGCCTCAGAGGATTAGTCTCTCAGAGAATAATCACAGGATCAGTTCATACTGCTCAGGAGGGGGCCGCACTGAATGCGTAGACAATCCTGAGAGAAAGAGAGGGAGGTTGTGATGTGACTGTGACGTACCTGCAGATGTGACTTGCAGTTCTTTTATAAAGAGTAATATTATACCAATTTAGTTGATTTCAAATTTGAAGAATTGATAACTGGTTAGATTAAGCAAGATTTCTAAACAGGCAGTGAGAAATGCTGTACATGCTAGTTACTTTACAGTTAGTTACAGGTTTAATGTGTAATTCTTGTATTATAATTAGGGCTGTCAAACGATCAATCGCGATTAATCGCATCCAAAATAAAAGTTTGTGTTGACATGATATATGTGGATGCGTATAATTATTTTGTGTGTGTATATATAAATACACACACATGCATGTATATTTAAGAAAAAAGATAGAATTTAAATATAAAATATTTATATATATAATATAAATTATATATAAATCTATATACAGTATATACATAAATATTTCTTATACAAGCATGATTGTGTGTGTATATATATATATATATATATATATATATATATATATAATAATTATATACAGTGCTCCCACATATATTATGTAAACACAAACTTTTATTTTGGATGCAATTAATCGTAGTTAATCGTTTGACAGCCCTTGTTATAATTGAACATTATTATTATACATTCAGTTTTCATAACTCATGTTATATTAGACAGTACATGGAATATTTACTTCAAATGACATGTTATCCACTTTAAATAAACTACAAAAAATATTTAAAAGACTCTTTTTAGATATGTAAAAACTTCAACCTGTTATTAAATCTACCCCATGTGTGATTTAGGGAACGTTTCTTTGTGTTGGCCATTATGCATTTTTTTCATTTGAATACCAAAGCCTGAAGCTTTTGTAATCTGGTTTCTGTTGGCAGTAATTGGCTGGTACAATAGATCTAGTGTTCTAATCCCCAATTCACTGTTACCAATCTGTTGAGCGTTTAATCCAAATATGGTTTTTTAATCTGAATGTTTGCTTTTGAGGGATTTGTTGTTGAGAGAGATTTAGACCTGTGTAAACTGATACTGTAAAAATGATACTGAGTTTTTAACATGAAAAATAATAATTATGAGCAATGGCAGTTAACAATATTGCATATTTTGTCCGAATAGAAACACAGATTTTACAATAAATCATTTATTTTTAGTTGGGAGACAAAATAAATGTTCTCATAAATATGCATCTGAAAAAAACAAAAAAACAATAATCACTTATCTTATTTAGTGCTTTTTATAGAAATAATTAATGTAGAGTTAAAATATTCTGACAGTGGGAATGATCTGATATTCCTTAACAAACAAGGTTGTTTTTCTACAATCAGAGAGCATTTGAACAAAACTGATTTTTAACAGAAAGAAAAATGATAGTCTCATTCAGAGAAAAAGTGTAGTGTGCTCAAAGACAAAAGATTTTTGATCTACATCACTATCTAGTATCACAAAAAACAATTTCACACCGGATTATATTTATACAATAGAGAAGAATTTGGGCTATTTTATCTAATGAAATTGATGCCATTGCCTACTCAGTGGCATAAAGCATTAAAATGTGTGTTAACATTCAAAGACGACTTTAGGAAGAATATCAAACTTTTTTTTACATAAAATGGTAGTCATCACATATCTGTTGGAAAATGATTAGTCAAAGCTATTATTCTTTATACACACGTCATATAAACCGATGTAATAGAAAAAGCATTTAATAAAAAAATGACTTTCAAATACTGTACTACATTACATAATATTTATCAACATAATATACAAATCTAAATCAAATGAAATATCTAGATTTTTTTTCTAAAGAAGAACAGGTTCCATAATTTTACAGAAAAGTCTAGTACTATTTTTCTTCCAGAACTACTTCATATTTGAGAATAGTTTCTATCTCTAAAAACAGGGAGCTGGAATGGGTTCCAAATTCTCTCCTGATTATGGCTGTCTTTTTATGGGTTATCTTATCTGGAATACAAGTTTATATGGCATAACAACCCTCTCTTTGAACAGCTTTTGATTTGAAGATGATGGATTGACAACATGTTTTGTATTTTTTCTGGGGATCGAGAGAAACCCTTTTTGGCCTCAATAAAAGCATTTTGTTAGAAATTTTCTATAATTATGTGTTTGCTTCTCCTCCTGGTTAGAAGCATTTATATTGTATAAAAGCATTTAGAAACTGTAATCACAGCTGTCATAATTGAATTTTAAGCTCTCATTTCCCTCATTGTTTCATGCGATTTTTTTCGAATATATTGCATAATGCTAAAACACCATAGTTGTTACAGTTAATGTTAGTCAATCCATAGGCAATTTTTGAAAGGATGGTGGTGTGTATTGAAAAGGTCACTTTTCAGGTTTTCCATGCGTAACAGATGATGGTAGCACGTAACCAAGAAGAAGGGGGTCATTTAGTTGCATTGGCAGGAAAAATGGTCAAATGTTGTTGTTGTCTAGAACCTTGAGCAGTATTTTTTATGATCTATGCATGCTTAAAGGGTTGTGTTTAGATGTTCTATGAATTTAAAGTGATTGCTACCTAAAGCCAGGTTAATTTATTCTTGAACTTTACTGATCGTAACGAGAAAACCAGAGGCCCTCATTTGCCTTCAAATAGAATTGTATATCCTGTATGAATTGTTCCCTCTCTTCCTGGCTGGTGTGGTCACCTTGACTTTCTCAAGAATGAGATTACTGTAAGGCTGGCAAAGGCAGATGCCAAGCTGAATGAGCCACATCTGTTCTTCTCATTCCCTTGATGTCTATTATACTAACAGGACAAAACCCGGAGAAACACATGGAAATTAGTTCTGCAGGCTTTTCTTTGGACAATACAGGATGATGATGGTCTAAACCTGCCAGAGCTGGCAACACCAATCAACTGGTGTAAACACCTTGGGTGTGTAATGGACGTTTCTCCTCTCCTAAAGGTCTCTGCATTGTGTAGGATGTATATCTTTTCAGACAATCTAATATCATTGTATCCATGAATAGGGCTGAATCATAATTTCACATTCCCCATTCATCGTTTTACATGTTTTCTATTCCACCTTTAGGTGTTGTGCTGACCTGCACTTATGCTTTCAATAGCACCAGTAAAGTCCAGTTAGATGTTGTCTTACATGTTCATTATTGTTAAAGTTTTGAATGTATACTGTGCTTATGTCTTCTGAGATCACATTACTACTTTTAGAGCTTTTAAGACCTTTTTGGAGGGGGAAAGCTGTGTATAGATTCCAATAATAGTAATAATAAATAAATAAATAGTAATATTAATAAATAAATAGATTCTGTAATTAAAAATAATAATAAATAGATTCTGAATTATAATTTTTCTTTTGTTCCATGAGGGTGAGTAAATATTGACAGTGTAGCAGTTTAGTTAGATCACATCTGTTAGTATCCAGTTTGTTATCTTGTGTATATATTGTAAAAGCCTTTTAGTTCCTTTGTGAAATGTCCCAAACACTTCAACAAATCAAACATATTTAGTTGACAGTGTAGCAGTTTAATTAGATCACATCTGTTAGTATCCAGTTTGTTATCTTGTGTATATATTCTATAAGCCTTTTAGTTCCTTTGTGAAATGTCCCAAACACTTCAACAAATCAAACATACAATCAGTACCCTAGTTTGTACTAGTGTAAGATTCTGAAGAAAATAATTTGACACTCCTATGGCTGACTTTCTTTTCTTTTCTTTTCTTCTACAATTTACAATGTTTAATTTGTTATAATTAATTTATTAGTTGGTTAACACGAGCTAACAAAGAATGAACAATACTTCTACAAGATTTATTAATCTAGTTCATGTTAATTTTAAAATTGTCAACATAGAAAAAGATGTGTTAGCTTTAGTTAATGCACTGTGAGCAAACACAAACAAATTTTATTGGTAACGCTTCCTTTTACAGTACAGTACTTACAGTGTACTTGCAAGTACTGGCTAATATAAGGTAAGTACATGGAACAGGGGTAGGTTCAGGGTTATTATCCTGTAATTGTAGTAAATAAGTACATAGTATTTACATGGGTAACTGGACTGTAAAAGGAAGCGTTACCATTTTATTAACTAATGATAACACATACACAAAATAAACATAATATAAGAACTTGCAATGGCACTAAAGGCTGTGAATGCACAAGCGAACTTGACTGTGTAGCCCAACTCAGTGGTCATGCTCTTTCTGCAACAAAGCGGGCCCACAAAGAATATTTATTATATATATAATATTTCTATAGAACATTATTTTACAGTAGCGTTCTCATTAATGTTATGTAGCCTGTATGACTTGCTCTGCACATGTTGACTCTTAACTGTATTTTCCTTTTCGAAGTGATTCCAATCATATTTCAAGCGATTAAAATCCATCATGGTGAACAGCGCACATTTGAAGGAAATTATCTATTGGCTTTAATACACCGATCAAATTTTTTCATCGGATCAATAACGATAATGTTAAAAATGTTAACCATTATGATTATTTTAATAAATATGCTACCATTTTATCCTTTGTGCCTATCTTCATCCTCATCATCATCATTATTATCAGACAGACAGAACATTAATTGTTTCTTTAAAGTAACTTAGGGTTATAAAAAGTAAGTGTTATTCATCATGACGTCAGCCAAAAAGAATGTTGTTTGAGAGGCATAGAAAGATATTACATTTTGCTAGAAGATAAATTGATGAATTGTGCCCAATAATATGCAGTAAAAAAAGCAAAAATTGTCAAATTGGTTTAATGGTGAAATTGAATCTTGATTAATTTGTTCAATTTTTTTTACTATGTACACGTGATCCTTTTATTTCAGAATAAATGCCTACGTAATTTGTTTGTCTCTTAAATTAAAGCAGGTGTAGAGAAACATCTGCAGCCGGGGCATGATGATGATGATGATGAAGAGTGTGTGTGTTTGTGTCCTCCAGGTCAGAAATAGCAAGGCTGACTGCTGTATGAGTAAATCAGAATGAATGCAACAATCCTCTATGATTTACCACACACACACACTTGAACAAACATACATAAGTCTTATAGTAGCATTACATTTCTGCCTTATGAAAGTCTGCTTTTTCAATATTTTGCAATCAAACCTGGTGCTGTGAGTCACTGCGGGTGACTCAGGAGTTTTGTTTTTCGGTACTGTTTACCATCAGTAAATTAATATCGACCACGGACATACAACCTCATGTGCAATTGTCACCAGAGTTCGTAGATAAAAAGAGTGGGATTTTTTTCCATCATGCCATGCATTTGTGGTGACCCAGTTTTTACAAATGGGATTTTGAAGCTCATCTGAACATTCCTATAATGGAAGGGTGCAGGAGCCGGACCTGACAATTCCTCATGTTCGTGCTGCCTCAATTGATCACCGATCCAATTGCTAACTGCAGTAAATTGAATTTTGAGCCCTAACATTGTTCGTTAACCACAGTGCCGAAGAGATAGCGATACTGATTAATGATAATGGTGGGTCCGGGATGGCTCTCCCTCACAGTCGGTGAGATTTGATTAGCCCCAGACGGCCATGGAGACGGAGATTGGCCCTCCTCGGCCGTTACGAGGAAGCACTTAATGAAAGGCTCGTGTGGACGACTAATCGGGAAATGTTTGTCTGGCTGTCCACTTACTGTAGATGTCTTAATGTCGTAGACGAGGCGTGCTCGTACTTGTGTGTGACTGTATGCACACACGCTCTTCCAGTGAGTAATGTCCTTGAGGATAGCTGTTTATTACGCTCTCGAGGTTAGTCTGTTCGCATTCACTCGGCTTGTGATGATGTGCTGAAGGTTGCTAATGGCTTTCAGACTCCGGGTGTTGTGAGCGCATCTCTGTGTGAACATGTGCGCTGTGAATTAACTCATCACTGACGCTTCTCATCATATTTGAGTCATTTACTCTGAGTTGTGTTTAAAGTGACCCATGTTATTTGCGAACATCATATTGCTAATTAGTAAGCAGTTAAACATGCAGAGTGATACTTCTGTAGTGCGAGATGAATCGGGTCATTATTACTACAACACGCAACACGTAAAAAAACGCATGCACATAAACAAGAGAGACCAGTTCTGTTCCAAAAACTGTGAGATGCCTGCAAAGGGAGCATTTTAAGGCATTATAGGCTCACTTCTGACAAAGTTTGTACCATTGTGCTACCTAAGGCTACTTTTACACTAAGTCTTTATGCAGAGATCTGGGCCCATATTCATAAAGAATATTAATGCAAAGTGTAGCTCCCTGTGACAAAATTCTAAGAAAAATCTTAGAAATTTGTGCGTTTACTCTTAAAATTCAATAAAACAAATCCTAGTAAAGAAAAAAGTAATTCAGAAAGCATCTTAACCCTTAAAAGAGGTCTTAAGGTCAAAATTGTTAGGAGTATGGACAAGGACTTTTAAGAGGCTTAAGTGTTTCTTTAGCAGAAGAGAAAATTTGGAGAAAGACGAAGTGGGAGAATAAATGTTGCAATATATGTTTTGTCATCGGATGAAAATCTGACTCAGTTTACCGTTCGTAAAGACCCACCCCCTTTAGTTACTGTTGCTATGTCCAAATAGCCATGCCGCTCTCACACCATGTTCTCTTCTCACGCAGTGAAAAGTACATCGTTGAGCTGAAAGGACACTGACAACACACTGAAAGACAGGACAGACCAGGTTACTTTTGATATGAAACAAAGTATTTGTCATTTTAAAAATAAATAAATAAATAAATGTAAACAATAAATACCGTTTTGAAGCTCTTTAATGTGTCACGACAGATCACAGTTTAGCCTCAATTAAAGCTGCTTGTGAACTGATCATTTATTCCTAGTTCATTTATAGAATCAAATAAACATGAATGAACATCATAAGGAATGCTGTTTCAACTGCGGAAAGATGTCGGTACACACAGTTTTTCAAGTTCAAGTGCACCGACGTAAATCTACTGTATTTATACTAACTGACTGCTTTGTCGGACAAAAATGGTGGATTCGGCGGATGGTGGATTATGATTGGTCAGATCGCCTGCCAATCAAACTTCCTGCGAAGGGTGAATTGAGCGCATACATTTTTTAATGCACATTTTTAGAAATGATGCACTTTTTTATGGGATGGCCCAAAATGTGCATACAATTAGGTGGATGGAGATAATAGCTAATGACTTCTTGCCTTTTTTAGCAACATGCTTATGTCATATCCTATTTAACTATGTTGAAAGTCAACCATGCAAAGTAATTTTTACTGCCAATGTAGAGAATTTCAAACTGGCCACTTGCGTGGTTCCATGATGCTTAGGAGCTTAGGATGCTGCCATAGTAGGCTGCTGCCTTTTGTAGGCAGTGAGATAGCTATGCTTGGAACAGAGCTACAGTGGTTTCTTTGTCGTAGCTGTGCTGTCGTTTTCTAAATCCACAACATCCCGCAGGTCAGTCAGGTTTTTTTTTTTTTTTTTAAACAAATTTAAATGTTTTATCACATTGCGTTTCTGGGACAGTTGGCATGCTAAAAAAACCCCCAACTGGCTTAGTGCATCTGTGAGATTACAGATCGTTCTTCGGAAAATCTTTCACTGTTCCTCCCTGCAGCTTAAAGAGTGTTTAGTCTGATTTCTGACAGGCGAGCCCTCGCACAACTCGCATATTTTGGTCCGTATGTGTTAGGCATAGTATTTAAATAACAGTAAGCAAACCTTGAGACTAACCACTCAATAGCCAATAGTTTTTTCTGTCTGAACATGTGACCTACTGACACAATGTGAGAAATTCATGTTTGAAAAGTTAACATTCTGCACCACAGAAATCTAGTGAGATGTCTTCTGTGTCTACTGTCCGCATATGGAGTAAAAGGCAGTATTTCACAGAAAGTTGAACCTCATAACTCATTGATTTTAAATAATGTCATAGATCAAAAACATACTGGTCAAAGGACTGTATATCGTTGCATTGTCCAGAAATGTATTTATACTATATACCTAAGGTTATACATGATTTTCAGTACCTAAGCATTCTGGTAAGCAAATGATCCGATGCTTTAAGCACAGAAATACTTGGCACACACAAATATTGTTTGAAATAGTGGAACTTAAATGGAAATATTTTAATTTGTGAATTTTAGTACAGAATATTTTTCATATTTTTAAATATGGTTAAAAAAATTATTTTGTTTGCCATCAATCAGGCTTTTTAGTACAGAATTTTTTACAATATTTCTTTTTACTATCAATGTATTTTTAATACATTTAAAATCAACATGTACTTTTTAGTGCAGAATACTTTTAAAAAAATTAATTCTATAGTTTAGCTGTCTTGGGTAGAACTGTTTTGTGATATTGCATCAGTATTTGTCAGAAAACAGGTATCTTATAAGAATCTAGCTGTAGGTGGGCAGCTTGATTTATATTTTTAAATAGCAGAGCCAGGTGAGCTTAATCACTCTTTAATGTGTAAAAGCTGGCAGTGAGTAACAAAGTCAGTTTATTTACTAGCATATTAGATTTTATGAATCAATGGATTTTACTGTATACACACACTCACACTCTCGCACTCATATAGAAAGTGACCGTGACATTGAACATTGAACTGTTTTTGAGTGAAATATGCTTTCCCAGCAGCAATGCTGCATGACACTTTGACCTGAGGTTGTTGCGAAACAGGATTTGTTCCTGTTGGATATTAATTGTCTTGTTTAATTACAGCTTAGTAATTAGAGGGGGGCGAGACACGAATTCCCTGTTGCTAAGTCCTTGTTAATGTTTGCATTTTCAAAGTCATTGCTGTATGTTCTCAAGGATATGGCAACCCCCCCCCCCCCTAAACTGCCAGTTAATGGACAGAGACAAGGCTGGAGTCAGCATCTCCTTGGTGGGGGTGTGTATGTGTGTGTGCTGACATTGCAAACATTTCTGCTCTGAGAAGCAGAGAGATGTCTTATTGGTTATAAGAACCCCACTGGTATTAACACCTGAAGATTAATGACACTCCTTAACTGTTGCCCACCAGTCATGTGATCTCATCTTGACTGACTGCAACCCTGGAGACATCACCACATGATTTAACTACATATAAACATTTCTGTTGAAGAAAAAACAACTTAATCCAGCCTACGGTAGTTTTCTGTTCTCCCCCCTGGCCAAACTGGTTAGACTGGTCTGTTTTGCCGATTTTTGTTTTTTTTTGTTTGCACTTTTCCATTGGTCTTGGCCAGGCTGGGAGACCTGCTACATCCCTTAGAAGGGATTTTGGATTTCTTTATCACTCCATAAATCAGAAAATACTGTCAACAGCAAGCCAAAAAAAATAAAATTTTCACTGTGAAGACATGTTATGGATACAGCAACTCGTGAACATGAAAAACAATGGTTTTGCTTGTAGTGTCTTGCCTTAAAAATCCTCTAATAATAATAATAATACCAAAAGCCAACAGTACACAACATGGTCGTATGCATCTCAGTGGATGTCTGTGTGATTGTGTTTTCACTACGGCATAAATCCAATCCCTGCTTAAGCAGTGGACACGGACTATGGGTTCGTACATCTGGCTTAGCACATTGAGGCTTTTTACCCAGTCACACAGAGCGATGTCATGCATTTAGCCTCAGTCTCTCGTTTGTTGTCCAGTGTCCGTCTCATTGAGCCGTGGGCTTCCTGCAGTAATGCCGTGGGATGCAAGTTGCTGTGTTGCGATAACGGGCCCAACCCAGCTGCGTTATCACAGTCTCCCTTCCCGTTAATCGGCTTTCAGCCTAGCGCAAATAAAGTTTTAGTGTTTCTCTGCGTGATGGGGCTAGCCTGCTTAGTTAAGAGAATGCAAATGGCAGGCCAGGCAGGGTTAATTTAATCCGAGCTAGTCTCAGGGCAAATCATCCGTCTTTGGCTCTAAACGCTGCTCACGTCCGCAGTTTTGCTCCAGCGTGAAAATAAAGACTTATTAAGAACTGTTAAAAAGATCCTCGAGTCTGAAATTTAACAAACACAGTTTATGGATGGATTTTTTTTTTTTTTTTGCATTGCTGTTTATTCTTCCAGAATGTTCTGTGCACGTTCAAGATAATTTTCACACTTTTGAACGCTCCCTAACCCTCTTCTCTGGAGATTCCAACGTAGTGCCAATGAAGCGAGACGCAGACACAGCTTGATTAAGCACACATAATTGTCAAAGAGCATCATAAACAGAAGTTGCTCATCAGCGCTCATGAATATGCAGCAAATATTTATAGGATTCTGCTTTTGAGTAGAACAATAAGAGCAGAGCTCATGGCAATCTGGGGAAAGGTTAATGACTCAATGAGGGAATCCAGCCATTACCTTCTTTTTTTTCCCCCTCCTAAAGCAGATCCTGACCTTTTGCAGGCCTGCATAGCCACACTTCTGCTATCACAGTTTCACTTGCGGCCCTCTCGTCACGCTCGTCAGCTGCACCTTTGCACAGAGAAAAGGATATAAACACTTAAGCTTTACAGTGAGGGATGAAATGGTTGAAAAAATATTGGAGAATGTTTCTATGAAGATATTTTTGGTGCAAAACTACTGAACGCCTGTGACAGTTTGTAGTTGTAGAAAATAGCCACATCTGTAACAGTAAATTTAGTCACTGATAGAAATGTTTTTTTAGAGTTGCAAACTTGTAGACTTTTTTTTAATCTTCCACAAACACAACACAACAGTGTCTTTACAACTACAAAATTCACTGTCACAGGCGTTCAGTAGTTTTGCCAAATATCTTTATAGTTTTAACTATCCAGACATTAAGTGTGCCATTTAAGAAATATCACTCAAAGCAAGAGTGCTGTTCGATCACATGTAATCACAGCCAATCCTGCAGCAAGGGAAAACATATGAACTATGACTCAAACGAGCAAAAAAACCTCTGCTTTCACATCCTTCTCAACATTCCCAGAGCTGCTTTTACACTAAATATATAAATAAAATAATTATTATATTTATAAATGTTTATTTATTATTTATAATAATTATATTATATTTATTATAAATAAATACCTTTATTTTTTATCTGATGTTGTAATAATTAGAGAACTAGAACAAATTAATATGAAATAACAAATACATAAAATGTAACATTTACGTAACAAGATTTCTAATTTGCAATGCAATTTGATTTGAATATAATATGTAACATTAATAGTTAAATGGTCTCACTTTAGTGGTCAAATCCATTTTTATTGGTAAAGAATGTAGTGTATAAACATGTAAAATAAAATCAGAATTTTGTATAACAAATGAATTCAAATTATTTACTCTTCTCTAGTTTTGGAGATGGGAAGAAAATAAAGGAGAAACAAAGTTAAAATTCAAATTATTAAATGTTTTTGGAGGGGCACAAGGAAGTTTTTAGTCGTGTTAACTGGGGATCATTTTAGCATTTATCCATCTCGGTCTTGAGGCCCTGCAGCCAGGATATGACTGCGATGCTTGGTTTATGGCAAATGTGTCTTCATGGGTTCTGACTGTGGAAGTTGCCAGTCTGCTCTTTACCCTGCAGGGATTTCGAGGTGTCTGCATAAATTGACAGCACAAGAAAATTGCTGCAAAAAACAAAATTTGTTTTTTTTCCTTCTATACAAAGCAATGTTTTTGCAGCAGCAAAGTCACACAAATACAGGCCTCGATTCATCGTCAGGGGAAGAATGTTGCTATGCATCACTTAACAAGCTAGTGTTCAAACAGAGCTTTCTCTGATTTACTGCTGATGGGGGAATGTGATTAATGCTCCCTTTTAAAACCCTCGTTCTTTAGTATGTGTCTCAGCCCGGCCCATTATTCCCAGGACGGCACATTATTTCAGCGTTTCATGTCAGATGGTGAATCTTAGATGATTTATAATAAATTGACTTCACTTACATAATCTCCAGCCACAACAAAGTGTTTTAATTTGTAAATAAAGCGGGACAGTTTGTGTCCACAGATTTTTACCTCATTATTGTTTTTAAATATTCCACGGTTCACATGCTTGTTTTCTGTAAAATATGAATGCTTGATGAGGGTGATGCAATATTAAATGAACAGTATTTGCCAGCTGTGACCAGCCCCAATTCTGTCAAGGTTAGTCTGTGAATTATACACAGGCCAGGATGATGTTTTGACAGATTTGACAATTGTAGAGTTTTGACGAATCAAAGCTGCCAAGACTTCACAGTTGTTTATGGTGTTGCTTGATTTTATATCATTACTTTTTTTTTTTACCTATGTTAGATCTGTGCAAGTAATATGAATGTTAGCATACATCCATCGAATGCAACTTCCCACTGTGATCTTAATATACAACCTATCTTGCATTCCCATCATTCCCATCTCAGTCTTTATCCGTCTCAATCCTTAATCTACGCTGAATGATTGGTGTTAGCCATTTTTGGTGGTTTCCACTGTAAAGCTCTCATACAAAGGCTTCTCGATTATAGCAAAAATCATAATCATGATTATTTTGGTCAATATTGAAATCATTGTTATTTAACATGATTATTGGTAGGTGCTATCTTCAAAGTCTTATATCATGATATGAGTAATTTTAAATGTCTGTGAAATTTCACAAACATTGATACTTCAGCAAAAACTAATACTAGGTTAACTAATGTAAGTAAAAGACAGTTATAGAAGACAAGTAAAATAAGAACAAAGAAATTATTTACAATCAAAACTGACAAAAAATACAAATTAAATACACAGTGCTTTAGGTTTTTCAGGAAGATATACAGTGGTGTTCAGATAAGTAATAACCTACAACAAAAATTGAATAAATTAATCAAATATAAAATAATGCTGCTGCATACATTAAATATAGACAAATCTATTGTATAGACTAGATTTATCTGTCTTGTTGTTTGATTAACAATAAGGAGCATATTTATTAGGCTGCTGTCACTTTAGAGCTGCATGGATCCAATACACTGTACTTGTACACGTGCGTTTTCTTTCTCAGCTGTTTACGTTCATGTAAGACATCTTAAAACCGACTGCGTTTATGAGGATACTTACCAAAACGTAATTTTGACGCATTTGTGCGTAGGCTATTTGACCGTGTAGGCTCGTGTCTGAAGAAGCTCACAGTGTCGCTTGTCACGATTATAAAATTTGGTAGATTTTTTTTTGTCTGTTTTAAGGCTTTGATGATTAATTGTCTCTTTTAGTACTTTGTCATACATTTTTTTGTGTTTCATTAATAAATTGTAATGAATTTAATCCTTTGTATCATTTTGCAGCGTAAGATTACAGTCAACACAGTTAACAATCAGTGAAAAGTGATTTGTGTGCACTTTGTGTTTTTATGTTCATTACAGTATTGTGGTGTTAGCTTAGAAACATACTATCATTCAGCTCAATTGGAGTATGTCGAGTTTCCTGTGTACTTCTAGTTCTGTAGAGCATATTAAATCATCAGCTAAGTTCTGTTGCAGAAAGGATGCAGAGCTGCTTCGTCTTTCCAAAGCTTGCAAGAATGAAAATCGGGAACAAAAGCGACTTATTCATAATTTACACTCGCACAACAAAAGTAAACAAAGTACTTTTCTTCACTTCAATCCTGTTTTGTTTGCAGCAAATGCTCACTGGCATGTTCTCTGCCTCATTTTATCTTAGCCAGATCTTTTCCCCTCCACACCTCACCAAACTTGCAGTTTCACTTCTTTTCAAACTAATTGACTTTAATTTGCCTTTTCTTCCCTTCTTAATTATGGACTGAATCTCCGTGTCACTGCAAGTGCCATTTTAAAAGGTATCGGCAAATAAAAAACTTGAGTGTGACTGATGTTAATTAATATTCATGCTTTATGATGTGTGATACTGGTCCTTTGTGGCTCACGATACCCTTCGGCCATTTAGCGTCATACGGTAAGCACCGATCTACTGACCGGGGCTAACGAGCCTTGTCCCTTGAAATGGAGCCCGTAAGGAAATGGGCCTGAGGGGTACATTATCTTAACACAATGAGTGCGTTTATACGTCCGGTGCCGAGGAACATTTTAAAGGGAATTTCATTTCCCTTCGTTAATATGTTTAGCTCAGTATTTAGAGTCTTTCGTTTTCCAAATGACTCATTAGAGGTTACATTATGACCTGCTTCATTGACAATATTTGCAGGCTTTTATTTCAGGACAGCTTAATCAATGGTACTTTGTTGCAATTTATCCTCCCTCGATTTGTTTTTGTCCGTTTTACTGACTATCTTGTTGTGTGTGTGTGTGTGTGTTTTTTGTTGTTGTTTTTTTTTCTTCGCCAAATTGTAAATCATGATTAAATTCTGTGCAATACTACTTTTGTTGTTTCCACAAGGAGGATCTGGCATCCTCTAGAATGGGAGGGGATGTTAATTAAATCACTGCCGCTGTAGGTTGTTCTGCAATTTTTTTGTAATAGAGCTGTAAACGCTCCAGTCTTGTGGCATTGCAGGATAAACAATAACCTCTTGCCGCAACCCAAAATTTAAATGAGGCTTTCATGAAACTTTTCCTGGTTTACTCATGTTCTCTGATTTCAAATGTGGAGTCACACTTATCTGATGTTGTGGTAATTTAGGTCTGGAGTAAGAGTGCTTTTGATGCAAATGGAAGCTCCAGGACCTCTGCAGACTGACAGCTGTAGTCAACCGCCTGTACTAACGCAATTACCTAGAAACCTTGCCTGTCTTTTCACCCCTCTTGTTTCTTTTTGTCAGTCACTATGGAATATTTAAGTTGCGAAACTCGCTCAAAGATTAAGTGCAGCTCACTGTCGAGTTGCCTCATCTTTTTTAATAACGCAAGGAGGTCGTGGAGGCAGTCCATTTGTCCTATTTCTCTCTGCCTCGGAAAACCAGCTCAAGGTTGCTATTTGAAATGCACATCTCCAGGCTGTGTAAATAAATTGCCTTTGAAAGTATATTCTCCTAAAGACTGGGCTTTGTGTGGGAAAAATTTGCATTTTTCATGTGGGAATTGTGTATGTGATGATAAGGTTGTTGTTTTGATTTAATTGATCAATACAAATCTACAGAATCCTCATTCCATCTTGTCCAGGGAATCTTAGGAGCAGTGAAACTTCTAAATAACCTGTCTCGAGTGTTTTGCCCTGTTAGAGGACGAACCCCTTTCTTGTCCCATTTTCAAATCGATAGAGATTACCCTGGGAGAGATTGTGAGATCTGTTCGGTAGCAACCGTTCGGCACTTCTACTCGGTGTTTATCTATTATGAACTGAAATTGAGTTTGTTCACCTGAATAGTGTTTATTAGCCCTATTTTACTTTATTTGTTCTCATAAACTGTGAAGCCTTAGCCTCTTTCGTCTGTTTTAAGTTGTCTTGAATCTGTTACTTGTTTTTCAGGTATTGTCCGTTTCACAAGCTGGATCACATTAACTTGTCAAAATGTCAACCTTTCTTTTATAGACACATTATAAAAGTAAAAACAAGGGTGCAAGGGGTAAATGTACTGTACATTTAGAGAGTCGATGTTCATTTCTGAAACGGCATATGATGGAATAAGAATACATTCATAAAATGGTTAACGATAATACGTTTATTTATTATTCATTTATTTCTAATATTATGGTCATTCACATTTTTTTTTTTTCCGTTGAAGACTGGAAATAAAGGGAATTCTGCTTTCACTCAAATTGTAATGCGTATTTGTGATTTAGTCATTTTTAAAAATAATGTTAGGCAAATACTAAATATAATTATTTTCAGTAGCGTTCCCATTTGCAAAAGGGTGTTTGACTGATTTTCAACCGCACACTTTTATTGACTGGCAGTGAGAGTATCATGAGGTCATGTTTTGATCCCTTTCCTCTCAAAGGAAAAGATTTTGAGATCTAGTTTTCCTCTCAGTAATGTACTTTTGAAACGAGTGCAATTAATGATTTTCCTAATGCATAAATATTCACGATCAAAGTATTGTGATAGAAGAAGGCAGAGCTTTAAAACTTATGGCGGTACTTTTATCAACAAAGCCAGATCTGCTTTTAAAAATACTTTTCCATTGAATTATGTTTTAATCAATTCTATTAGCATCTCACAGGCTGTACCTTTTCTTTCAAGGGCTTTAATAATGACTGCACCGGCAAACATTAAGCTATTGACTTATGTCCTCTGGAAGCCTTTGGAATGGGCTTTTAATGGGAAATATCTGCTCTGAGGGTGTATCTGGCCTAAATCATCATTGCAGATTGAAGTAAAGCTCTTTGTTCAGTAGTAATTGTATGAGTTTCCGCGAGCCTCCCCAGCCATAAATTAGTGATGACGGTATTTGCAGAAACGGATTTCGGATGGATGTTGCAGTAACTGATCTCACAGCTTTTCGTTAGGGTGGGGGACGCACAAGGCTAGGAGACACTTGCACTCCTTCTGTGCTTTTGCGCATCTCTGGCAGCCTAATGGATCACGAAGCCCTTGAATATGGCTCTGTGCGAACCTCCCTAGGAGACCTTTTGATGGAAAACATCCTTGTGAGGAGGCCACAGTTGGCGCCTGAGCCTCACAGACGCCACAGATTTACCACCACCTTTTAACAAAACCTTTTAATGGAGTTAGAAAGTGTGTTAGTGAAGGTGTTGGGTCTGATGTTGTAGCATTAACTGGTTTACCAGAAGATTTATGAGTTTTTGAGGGAGTTCTGTTATTCTCTATGGTGATTTTTCATTTGTAAACTTTGTTTACTGTAAATAGTAAATATTACCGACTGTCTGAAACAATCCAGTGGATTCAGGGGGAAAGAAAAAACGTTCTGAAATCAAGTTAGCAGATTTGCCTCAACCTTTTTTTCGTTAATTCTGTCTCGCAGTCCCACCGCTGGCTCTTTCTTTCAACAACTCTAACGTGCTTTAAACACATCAGGCACCTTGTCATCTCTCCCATCTGCACACTTTGTTATTTCCTGCCCTCTGTTGCTGTTGTTGGCTCCAGTGTCTGTTCCCAACTCGCTACATCTGTTGTCATTCTCTCACCCCTAGCAAAGTGTGACCTCACACTCCTGTTTGTGTGGAACGAAGTGTTTTTAAAGAGTCCTCACACTCCCATTGGCTTTCGCTGTCAGGTAACGCCCTATGGGTGCTTGCTTGTTGGAAGCCGCTCATTCACGAAGTGACTCCGGAAAGGCACGGAAATGTCGACCAGTCAAGATTGAATATCTTCTAGAATGGAGATGGTTCTGGCCTGCCAGTGGTCAAAAGAGAATTTATGATAATTTTTTGTGATCATTTTACACAAATGACTCCTTTTGATCATTTTCATTTGTCTGTGTAGTCTGTTCAGCTTCCTCAATGTACGTTATCTTGTTCAAAACAAGCTAATGGGCACATTCTAATGAAACGCATCTGTTCTATTTGCTTCCTCACTGTTTGATCAATTCTAAAGCTGTTAATTAAAGTGATGGGAAAGCCTAGACGTCTTGCAAGCTCTGCTGCTGATTTTGACACAATCGATTTTTGCCGCATTGATGAACGGATCGAGTGTCTCTTGTCAATCTGGCCAACAACAATTGTATGCAACACTGACAACTGAATTTTTTTATTTTACTCATGGCTGCACACGCACAGATTAGAGGTCAGTGTCAGTCAGCTTCAAAGGAGAAAAGAGTGAGATGTAGCCTTTTCTCATCTGAAGTCTCGCTAGTGTTCACCTTCAACCTGTTTTGTATGCCAAAGACATACAGGTGAATGTGGAGCTGGTCAGCTCCTGTTTTCTTACCAGGTTGTACAGTTTGCCTCATGAAACTAGGCGTAGCTGTAAAACCGAGGTGACTGGACAAGGCTTTAAAGGGGTCATATAATGGTACAAGCACTTTTACAAGAAATGTGTGTTGGCAGTGCCTGTACACAACCATCATATAATGATAAAAATCCATCCAGTGTTTTTGTTTTAATCTCCTTGATTAAATATGTTTTCCCCGATTTTGTGACGTCACTGATTGTTGATTGACAGCAGCATTTCAGCACAAACCCGCCCTGAGCGAGCTGTCATGATAGTTTGTCACTGTTGATACACTCGAGCAGAATGGCGTTCAAGCGATTGTGGTCTGTTCTTGGGTGTAATAATGAACACAGTTATTTTGATGTTCCTAAATTTGAACCACTGAAGCTATAGTGGTTGAGTTTTGTTTTCGAAGGGAATATTCCCCACGAGTAACGTCAATGCTTTCATGTTTGCGCAAATAATTTTTCACCAGACTGCTTTATAAATGAGGGTCAGTATAAAGCTGGGTTTGCTAAGAAGTAGGGCTGGGTATCGATTCAGATGTTAAAATTCGATTCGAGTTTCGATTTTGATTCTCGATTTGATTTTGATTCGACTATAATGAATAGATGTATTGACGCTTGTCTTGTGCACTGTGCAGAGAGAGACGCAGCACTGCCAGCCCTGAATATGGAAAAAGTTGATTCATGGCCGTTGAGAATCGATTTTGAATCAACCCCATTAAAAAAAAAAAACCTATTAATCGTAAATTCTATTTTTTTGCCCTTCCCTACTAAGAAGCTGCTATTGAAAAAATAATCGGTACCAATTATTTGTGTTTCTGCTGCACCTCCAGAAGAAGTGAGTGTAAAGTTTTATTAACCTTTATAATAATCTTTTTAAATCGCGAAAAAAAAGTTTTTCATGACCGTTGACTTTAACATCAATCTGTCAACGAACCTATACATCAGTAAACACATAGCATTGTTTCTTACTACTCTACCCTGCCAGTGCATACAAAAATAGATCCAAGTGACATTGTTTTAACCAACCATTCAGAAATGTCCTGTTCGAGGCCTTAATTGTCGAACTTCTTCGGGCCGTCATCTTGTTCCGGGGGCGACTCCGGTTCAAACTGATACGGATGCACAGATGTGTCCTCAGAGACTCTCGTTGCCATTCTTTCTCCAAAGTATACCCTCAACTGTTGTCAAGGCAACACTCCACGCGCTGTGTCAAAACGCACCAAAGAACAGAGGGGCGGGGTTACTGAAGCTTATTATCATATAAAGCCACTGAAACGGCGTGCTGAAAACAGAGCTGTTTTTGACCAGGTAAAATGAATGTTTTCTTACAATACTACTGAGAAAAGTATATTACAAAGTTTTCATTTAGACCCTAAAGGTTCTTATTAACTTGAATGGCAAAAATTGTATTATATGACCCCTTTAATTTAATCACTCTGTGAACAATATGAACCATTTCTGTGAATTTATTTTAATTTGAGCTTACTTAAGTTTCAAATTAAAAACACACAGCCACACAGAATTAATTTTATTTTTTTTTATCTCTGATAATTCAGGGATCCAGACGAAAAAAAAAGAGGTGTAATTAGCTATTAAAAGGAAACGTTGAGGAGGAAAATTACTTCTTTAGATGACAAATTACTGAATCTGTTGATAAAAGTGGTTATTTGTTCAATGCTTAACTGTGACTGTTGTCGTTACAAGACATTCATATGTGCGTGTGTGTCTGTATATACAGCACACACAGTATGTACATTGAAAAAAAAATGTGCATGTAATTTTTACAATGTGTATATAATTTTATACATGCATAAACGCATACATATATACAGACGGACTGTAACACACAGACACAGACAATCATACAGACAGAAATACATTACATCCTAAACAATGACCAGCATTATTTGTGATATATAAAAGTGTTTTTGTGGAATACTGTTATTAACTGAAGACAATAAAAAAAGTGGTCCCACTTTATATTAAGTGGCTTTAAGTACATCAATGGAAAATTCAAACTGATTTTTTTTAATTAGATTTAGTGACTAGATTTTTACAACAATTGTTGCAGAATTTTATTTTTGTTACATTTTAATCTGGAGCTGTGTAATCATTTTCAATCTATCAAATAGACTGTATTCAAAGCTATCCAAATCAATAATGTTTTATGAGATTTGATTGATGCGTTACTCTATTCTTCCAGCTGTCCTTTTATTTGAAAGTGGAGAAATGCATGCGCGAGGTGCCTTCATAAATCCAAAAATCTCTTTCGTCTGTGCGGCTTCTGGACCCTGTTGGACACTCTGGCATTCCACCCTCATCAGTGTTCCCCCCACCCACCTCCTCTCACCTGCCATCGTCCTCTGTCATCGAAGGGATAATTAAGTCGATCCCCAGTTAGGGTCCAGAGGGCCCCGCAGGACCGACCGTGTGCCAAAGCACGATGCCTGCTGACCTAGGAGACTTATTTCCCCACCTCCGGCCCCGATGATAGATGGATGAATCCGTCTTGAATGGAACTGCGTATTTGCTCTTTTTGTGCGTTATCTAATAATGGATTGGCCATGCATATATGTGAGGAATTACTTATGCTTGGCTAAGTGAATTAGCCCAAAACCACGGCCATCTGGCTTATGAAAATGAGCAAAGAGGGAGGGAGAAGTGCAGGAGTTAGAAACTAGATTTACATGATCAATTTGCATAGTTCTTTCTTTTTGTTTGGCACCAATGTCCACAACAAAAAGTTACAGACTACCCACACATAATCGGGGATAATTTCCATCTCCTTGTTTTTTTTTTTTTACGGGGACCTCTGGAGGTCTTGGCCTCAATACAATGGCTAAACGAATTTGGTGCCTCGCTCTCTTGCCTTTTTGACATAATTCGATTAGTGACCTGGTAAGCATTATTGTGAACGGACCTCTTCATACAGGTTCATAGGGCTTTTGTGGGATGGGCCGTGCCACGGTAGACACCACCCACCGCCCCCTCAGTTCCCCCACTGTTGTTGTGTCGCCACACATAGGAAAGGCATGATTAATGACCGAGATCACGGAGACATTGTCAGCCACTGGTGATGAGGACAAAATAGACACCCTGTCACGTTAACCTCTCGCTCCAGAAGCGGTCGGCTGGGTGGAGGGACACAATGTATTGTGTCGAGGTGCCTCACAGGAAACTGAAGTTTATAGATGACGCTTGCAGACAGGAAAAATATAAAATGGGTTTTATTAGAGATGGAAGATGTTTCCGTACAGGAACATGGAAGGGCAGGGACACAGGGTGAGGGCTTTGTCTTTTTAGGGCAAGAAAAAAATGTAGATGATCTATTGTTAGTCTGACACCAGATTTGTAACACCGCCGATCTCTCCTTAGGCAGTTCAGGCAAACATTTATAGAACCTTACTCAAGTTTTGGATCACCTCATAGATCAAACCTGTGCCTTCAAATTCCGTTCCACACAAATCACGGTCGTTTCCATTTAGAGCTTCATCTTGCGAGCAGATATTTAATGTTTCATTACAACGCAGACGCCATTAATACAAAGCCAGTTTTCCTTCCTGCTAATAATAGTAGTGCTTATTAATTGAAAATGAAGAACGGGCCTGCTAGGCAACCCGGCAGAGTTTTCCAAAACTGAGGAGAGCAGAACTTCATCTTCGTTTGGGTTTAAATGAAAAGTCTGGGAAATAATTAGCAACTAAAAAACAAAAACACTGGGGGAAATGTTCATTCTAATCCCTAGACATGATTTGTATTGTTGTCATGTTCTCACTGGTTGAGAAAAGAGTGTGGGCTGTTGAGAAAAATGCTAATGTGAGTTGAACAGTAAGGAGATTTTTTTTTTTTTTTTTTTTTTCCAGGAAGAAAATTTGAGAGGTATTTGCTTGTGCAGATCTTGCTTTTGTGTGTACATATTATCAATATTACATGATACCAATAATATATTATTATAATTCTGCATATTAGAACACTTATTATCGTAACATGACGCATGCATGAAGGCTCTCTTAGGTCCCAGTGTCCCTAGAGAGAAATACCCTTAAAAGAAGGAATTTCTCTTGTGCAGGATGAGAGCAGAGAGTTGTAGACTGAATGCTTCGCCACTTCCTGTCGTTCCATAATCCTGTTCTTATCGGCACAGCTGTCAGCCCCTAAATGAAGTTGGGCTCCTGAACTCATTTACAACTGTGACACTCAAAACCTTCACTTCTTCCTCTCACTGCATGTCACACACTGACAACATTTTCATGTTTTATTTGGTTACACTAGTGTTTGCAACAGAATTGTTCATCATATGTTTTTTTATGTTTTATTTGAATGATAATACCATTTATTGGAAGATAACTCTTTTGTGAACGTGTTTTTGTATGTTTTTTTAATAGATTAGAGAGATTAGAGTTTCAAGAGTAATTTATTCTTGGTTTTACTTGCAGCTGGTGAAGGCACACTAAAGACATTGTCTCGGAGATGCACTATGTATCTGCAACATTGATTATTGTCCAAAATTTTTTTTTTTTTTAAATGTATCCGTATCCGTTATTATTGGATAATTAATTTTGCATGCTAATTTTCCTTATTTTTACACTTGCCATCATCTAATGGTCACATAAATGCAATCTTACTAAATATTAACTGTGTATATATATATATATATATATATATATATATATATATATATATTGTAAACACTGTTAAATGTAGCAAATCTAAAAATGAATATCCACTTTTTCATATTGTACTCTACATTTATTATGTTGTGTTGTTGAAATTCATTTGGAGTATTTAAATTATTTTATTTTTTAATGTTTAGTCTGCAAATTAATATGGATATTTTATTTTGTGTATTATCAGCAACAATATGATAACTATTGTCAGTTAATTGTATCATCCTGAACTTATTAATATTGGTGCATCCCTAATGCTGTCTATTTATGGTCTCTTTGATACCTATACTATATTTGACATTCATCACATTTGTGCAGGAAGCACTAGAATACACCCTTGCTTGTGTGATTTGCCTGCAGTGATTGATATTTGAAATATATAGGTCTAACAGTGCAAGTTGGCAATGGAAAGATTTTTGTCTAGAAACAGAGGCATTTGTCTCATTTTTAATGCATCCAGAATCTCAGCAGGCCCATCCTTTTATCTCACCACCCGTTCTAGTAGTGTCCAAGAACTTTTGTTCATGTGAGTGTGTGTTTGGGGGAGGGTTAATGCCATAGATGGAAATGGCCTTGTGGTCATTATACTGGCTATTCAGAGATTACAAGTCCTTGTTGTAGTAAATCACAAATCATTTAGCTTTCATCATCATTGGTATCTTTACGGCTATTCTACTCGTACTGTGTCTTCATTGAGGGTCGGAGAAAGTGTTTGACTGTCGACATCAAAGAGTCAAATTGCACACCACCAGCTTTGTCCATGGCCAAGTTATCCCAAAGAGATTTGTAATGGAGTTCTTTTCTTCGCCAAGTTCGCCGGTTAGCGGCGTCTCATTTCCTGTCATCTCCTCAGGTTCATTTGACAGTGACCTTCTGAGCGAGCGTATGTGCGTGTGTGTTAAAGAATGGTTGGACAGACCACAAGAATGCCATGGTAAATAGTCATCTGTCACTTTTTAAGCCATGTGTGTGTCCATTTAGGGACTGTCCTGGTTCTCTGAGGCTTGTCATCTGGGATAGGCAGTCATAGGAAGGTCTTTAGCAGCTGAGAGACGTGGATTAGACCAGCTTATTTCCTTAGACTCTTCTAGTGGATCATTGGATTGCAGTAGCTTTGCTAGATTTTTTTTATTTGAAAAACTGAAAATTAAATTTCTGCAGTATTACTTTGCTAACGCACAGATTAATCTCGTTCTCGTAATATTTAAGAATCGCCTGGTGGGAAATAATTGGTTTGTTGTTTGGTGTGATACAATAGCACTTAAACCTTTCTGCAGATTAGTGACATACAGTAGCATCTGCTTGACCAGACGATGCTCATGGGAAAATTTCCTGCATTTACAAGTGGCGACCTAAAGTGCATAAGCATGCAATCCGGTGTGTACAGTGTAATAATATACAATTTATTGATGGATACATAAACTACTGTCCAAAAAAGCAAGGGTCGGGAATGAAATGTTTATTTCATTTGTACCTTTGCTCTATTCTATTTATCTGTTTTGAATTTGTTTATTTTTTATGCGGATGCACAATCACCCCATTCATTCTAGAATGATCAATTCTTTGCAAATAAAGCTATACAATTTTTTTAACAGAAGTATATATCGCAAAAAAAAAAACTAGGGATGCACGATATATTGGCCGATATTTGTTCATTTTTTATGTTATCGTTATCGGACTGGTAAGAAAATGTGACTGATATATTAAAACCGATAAATAATGTATTATTCCCTTCAGCTGAGACACTTGTTGAGAACTGTTTGTTTTTGAATTTCTTGAAATATGATTGAAATCTCTTCAAAAAATGAAAATCTGGTTAGGGACAACATGTGCAACGCAAATCTGTCATATCGGCTATACAACACTATAATGAGAACATCATTAAATTTTTAATTTAAATTTAATTGTGAGACTTTTGTTTTTGTAATCAGGCTCTCAAAATTTGATAAAAATTTGGATTTAAGTTTATCGGTTATCGGCTTTCAAATATAAAGAGTTATCGGTTATCGGTATCGGCCGAAATTTTCATATCGGTGCATCCCTAAAAAAAACCTAAATATTGAAATGTCAGTGTTTTCCAATATTGTGCTGCCCTAATGCTGTAACTCTTCACACTGACCTTTAGCAAACTCTTCAGAGCTAATGCAGTACACAACCACCCATCTCTCCTCACCTAGCGCATGGGTAGTGATATAGAGACCTTGAGGCATCGATGTGACATCGCCGATGTTCAGATGAATGGTGACAGCCAGTATTTAGAGCCTGCTGACACCACTGATTGTCCAGGAGTCGTAGTTGAGGCAGCCAGACCTACTTCCAGATTGCCCCAAAGAGAGACGCAGAGGCCTTGGGGGGAGTCAGGCCTGTGTTGTTGTTAAGTGTATTGATGTGGACTGAAGTGTTGTGTAAGGAGGGCAGTAGGGAGGTGGTGTTAGTCTCACAGTTCCTGCAGAAGGTCAGGCGGTCACAGGCCGTATGTCATCTTTTCTGTCAGCAGTGCATTTCCCTCGGAACCGGGTTTTTGTTTCAAAAAGCACTCAAAAAGTTCTCATTTATGAAAGGACAGAACTGGATTAAAGAGGTTAATATGACATAAGTGGTCATGCATGAAAAGGCTGTTTCTTTTTAAGAGTGGAATGACTCAGTAACATTGAGAACTGAGTCATTCCAGAACTCAGGGGCAACATGCATCTTTTTTGAGGGGGCACCAGTGGCGTTCTTGACTCGATTGGTGCCCTAGGCAAGAGAAGACATAAGCAGGCCAACACAGAATCTACGCCCGCAGAACGAAATCTGTTAGTCCGCAGAACGCAGACAAAATCTAAGCAGATTTCAGCAAAATTTGTTTAGAAGTAATTCATATTAAATTAATTTGTAATGCTGTACAATATTCTTTGATGTTTAATTAATAGTTGGGTATCATGAACTAAGAATTTACAACATTTTACACCATTCAATAATTGGTTGATGTTAATTTATCAATATACAATTGTTAGTTTATTCTTGTTTGTTCATAATGTTTAATATTGTCATATCACATAATATGATCTTAATATTGAAATAGTAATATGTTTTTTTAAATGTATAAATTAACATTAATCTTAAATCTGTAAAATAATTGTTCATTGTTCATGATATCAAATGCATTAGCTAACTGAAACTTAATGTAAAGTTTAATCAATACATTTATAAGTTTTGCACATTTTTAAGCTACCAATAAGAGTGTAGTAATTTCAGCTGAAATGAAAGAAAGGTGTGCAAAACCTTTTCAACAACAGTAGTTTTATACATCTTAGTTTAGTGGTACAGTTTTGACTTAATCATCTTGGCCAAATTAGCTGATGTGTGGTGGGCATTCTGGCACAAAATGGCTGGTGGATGCAGCACATTGGTGGTTGTTGAGGAGATTTACCCTTTCAATGTAAAGCGCTTTGAGTTCACAGAAAAGCACTATATAAATGTAACAAATTATAATTAATATGCAAATGTACCAGATTTCAATTGTTCAGTTGTTGATCTCCTTTTTTCATTTTTTTCATAAATAAACCAAGCAAAACTGCAACTGAACTTGACAGACTGCTGCTAGTATGATTTGAAGACAACTGCAAAGGGTTTTATTTTCTGAAAGGTGTATGATTTCACATTGCCTTAACTTGGATGTGAAATTTTAATTGAGGCTGGTTTCTCTCTTAAAGTTAGTTGTTTACATTTACATTTACATTATATTTATTCATTTAGCTGACGCCTTTATCCAAAGCGACTTACAATTGCTATTTATGTCAGAGGTCGCACACCTCTGGAGCAACTAGGGGTTAAGTGTCTTGCTCAGGGACACATTGGTGTCTCACAGTGGATTCGAACCTGGGTCTCTCACACCAAAGACATGCGTCTTATCCACTGCGCCATCACCACCCCCTGTTTCTTGACTTAATATTAGTATTATTAGCTCAATCCAGTGAAATATGTTTTACCAGTGACTATTTATATAGAGACATGCCACTTCCTCAATCCTTAAAACAAATGTATAGGGAAAACCCGTAACACCAAAGATGGAGGTTGTATGCAAATCCCCCGCCCCTCCCGCTGGACAACCAATCGTCTGCTTTTAACGGTCAAGCCGGGAAACATTTAAATACGTTACTGTTTGAAAAGGTGCAGCGCTCGCGTGACAGAGAGCGAGAGAACCCTTGCGCATGTGTAGTAAAAGTATAACCTGTGGGAAAAAACAGCGTTTTAAACCTTATTTTGGGGCAAAGTTATCAAACTTTTTCAGCGATTTTTATTATATTTTACAGCTGTTTCTATACATGCAGTTTTTATGTCCCGGTGACCAGTGAAAGTGCAGTTCTGACTCTCTGCCCATTCATTTAGATAGAGCCTGGTCTTGTTAAGTCCGAAATAGCTGCCTGGAGGCGTTGCCAACTAAGATGGCGGCCGAGTGGCATGACTTGACTAAAAGGAATTTGTTTTTTCTAACTAACATTTAGAAGTTTAAAATAAGCTTCTGGAAGGTATTTGCACCTTCTCTCACTATTTCGATGCTGAATAATGGCCGTCACCTTTCTGATGTTATCAGTGCTTGAGGTTGAAGACCAAGTGACCTTTAGCAGGTCTTGTATATGAGGGTTGTCTTAAAATCTAAAGAGAACTCGTATTGATTAGTCCTTTTCAGAAAATCTCCCGCTGGCAGTCGCCAGGCTGTCTGATGGTGTTTCACTTTTATCAGGCTGTAGATTTTAAGTGAATGCTCTGTTGTTATTTGCTGTAATAAAAAGACTTTTCCATTTCCATACCAATTACACATTGACATTTAAACTAAACCTTATTGGTGTTGAAATAATCAGATTGCATCTCCCGTCATATCAGAAGGCTACACCAAATCAGCATACATAACACCAATGCACCAGTTGGCATTACAGCATGTCTTCACCATCTGTCATTTGCGTATATCTGGCGGGTCGCCTTACCGGCATGCAGATACGCCATTGACATTTAAACCTTGGCCCTCGCGCAAACGGGAATGCTAACCAGATCGAAGCTGGGCGCGACACGGCCCTTGGAGGGCTAAAGTACGATTGTACCACACAGGAACTTTTCGAGGGAATGCAATGATTATTCCCAACGAGCAGCCATTCTGGACAAATACCCAGATGGGTCGATGCAGCGGTGGAGAATGTGCTGCACGAATCTGCTAAAGGGCACAGGAAGATATATCACCTTTTAAAAGATAATTTAAACTAGTTAATGGATGACGTGAATTAATGTCTCTCATCTAGTAAAGTCAATTTAATGGACGTTCTCAAAACATATGATGCTCTACATCAAATTATCACACCCAGCACTCGCCTGCAGTAATAGGTCGTTGTCGCTTGTTATTGCGTTAACAGATGCTGGCTGGAGGTAGGAATCCACTTCACTGCAGTTGTAAGTCATTTTCCCTGTTCAATAATTCAACTTGCTCCACCGGCAAAGTGTCGCTGCAGTTGCCACCTGAACAGACGAGCCTTTGTTAACTTGTATTAATGTCAGATTTTAAGGGGAGATAGATGTGTGCACGCTGTGTGCTGTCGAGCAAAAAATTGGATTCATTTAGATGATGGGAGATTGTAGTTGTTTCAGCCTTAGAGTTTCAGGTCGTTGGTCATAATGAGGAGAAATACTAAGTCTTGTTTGAGAATTTAAGGGGAGGTAGGGAGGACTTTAGAAGATAGGGAAGAAAATGGATTGAGAGTCTGAGAGGTACATTAAGGGTGGGGAAAATGATATGCCCCACTTACACTCCACATTAAGATCTGTCTCAGGTGATCCGATCAGAAGTGGTTAGCTGAGACGGACACATTGCTTTTTGCACCTGGTAGTAATGTCTCAAATGCATCTCCTCTGTTCACTTGTTGCTGTATCTACTCAGGACAGCTTGGAAGGCCATAAAACATGAGAAGCATATAGGGCTGGTTGTCGATAGATCTTAGCTGTTCATTTAGCTAGAGACCAAAAATAAAGTCAGTAACACAACTTTTAATACAGTATGTAACACTTTCATATATTTTTAACCAGCCCTAAAGCAAAAGTATCGGTGGACTTAATCTTGTTTCTGGCTCTTTAAACATTTGCTTTGACTCCTTGTATTTGTTTCACCACATGACCGTGGTGACAGCAGAGCACATGCGGCCGTGGCTACATGCCCAGTCCGCAGCTGTCTGTTTAAGACATGCATAAGTTATGTTGTGGTTTCCATCTATATTGGAACTTTCGGAAAAAGGGAATGCATCTGTTTTTAAAGGGGTACTCCACTTTTTTTTTGGAAATAGGCTCATTTTACCACTCCCCCAGAGTTAAATAGTTGGGTTTTACCGTTTTCCAATCCATTCAGACGATTTTTTTTGTGCTGTTTAGAAGAATATAAGTAACCAGACAGTTTCTGGTGTCATTGACTTTCATAGTATATTTTTTTTTTCCTACAATGGAAGTCAATGAGACCAGAAACTATCTGGTTACTGATATTCTTCTAAATATCAGAAAATCGGCTGAATGGATTTGAAAACGGTAAAACTCGACTGTTTAACTCTGGGAGAGTGGTAAAATGAGCCTATTTCCAAAAAAAGTGGAGTATCCCTTTAAAAACTGATCTGTCCTCCTTTGGGTTGCAATGCTTGTAATAAGAAGTGTATGAATGGATGTAAACACTGAAAGGTCACAGTTATCTGTGATGATTAATAGTGGCTCAACCCCATACAGACAGAAGTACAAGCAAATGCGCACACTTAGTTTTGCACGTTCTAAAAAATGACATTAGTCTGTATCATATCGTGTTGATATGATGTATAAAGGTGCTTTGTTTGGAGTCCGTGTGGGAGGCCACATTGGTGCCCTAAGCCTGACATTTTGACCTTAATTTCTCTTCTCTTTTTTTAAAAAGACACACAATGAGGGGTCATAGCTTTGATGTGCATGACGTCTTGGACTGAGCAAAAGAAAATGGCTCATTAGGAGGAATTTTTGCTATTTTATTTAAGAAAATGTTGCGCTGAGCTGAGGGAAAAGTTATTGCAGTGTACGCGAGGCCAGGCAGAATGGGAGCAAACACGTTACACACTTGGGAATAGATTTGCTTGAAGTTGATGGCTACATCTCCCTGCAAGGTGAAACAAAATGAGATCAGAATAAGATGGTGCTTTTAAAGTCAGCTCCCTTATGGCTCTTTTGGTAAATTAAACTCTAAAAATAATTGAATGACATGTGGCTTCTGCATTTGCCAGTAATTGCCTTTCTTGTCAAAAGCAACTCTCTTTACCTTATTTTAGTTGCTCTTATAAAGGTTTTATGGTGATAAAAAGAGCAGTTGCGTTATTTTTCACACAATTCATTGTTTTAAAGAGCCAGGGATCTGTCACTGTCCATGATAACAATGCATGACCTGATCTCTACTTTTCCTTTGCTTAAAAAATGGAGGTCAGAAGTCCAACATGATGAAAAATGTTCATTAGCTGCTTTACAAGTAGGTCAAAAGTTGAAAAGATGAAAAAGGTCTACCAATTGTAAAAAAGGGGGAGTCAAAGGTCTAAAAAGATGAAAAATGTGAACCATTTGCTTAAAAAAGGGCCAGATGTCCAAAAAGATGAAAAATGTTTACTAATTTCTTTTGAAAAGGGGGCTCAACATCCAGATTGTCCACCAGTTTTTCATCTTTGGCTTGTGACCCTTGTTTCACCTGGCTTCTATATCTGACCTCTGATCAGTCATCGCTTTCTTTGACCACTGCAAAAGAGATGACCGCACAATAGAGTATATATATTTTTAGACTCTGATAGTTTTTAGCTCCACATCATTATGTTGATAGTGTATGTTTTCTTAGAGACTTTGTTTAAAAGATACTTTTGTCTTGTATCTCAAGTGAAGTGCCCTATTCAAGGTAGAATTTCAAGTGTGCACCGGCCTCATGGACATCAGACCTGATCAATGGTTTTCCCAGGGTGAATGAGGTCATCTGTAAGCTCCAACAATGTGCTGACAAAGATGCCAGAGGTGAGGTCATTGTGTTAAAAGGGTCACCACAGGTCACCCCCAGTAGCAACCTCTCAACTCGCCCTCCCCCAGTACTTAATCATTTTAACTGGAGAATACAAATTGCTGTGTGCACTCTCGTCCATCTGATTTGCTTTCACCATGCAGCACATGATATTAATATTTCAAGCCGTTTTCCTCCTAGCTCAAGCAGTAAAAAATTCTGATGGTGTTAGGAAACTGGAGATTGATTTACTGCATGCAGAACATCCATAAAGGGGATGTGTACGCTCAAAAACACTCGCTCACCTGTGCGTTTTGATAATTAAAACTGCTTGATGCTGCTTTATACCTTCAGTTCTGCCTGACATCTTATCTTCAGAACGAATGATTTGTAAGTTACAGCAGCTGGTTCGAGTATTGAGTAAATATGCAGAAGAGTATTACAAACTTAAATAACCTTTTTCCTCTGGGATTTAAGTGAGAAGATATAATAAATGCTAAATCTGTAATTTGGAGTCGATTGAATGCTATGGATTAGACGTACTGTAATAGAATATTTTGGTTATGGTTAGTGTTTTTTTATAGCAAACACAGTTTACTTTCTGATGTCTGGATTCTTTCATTCTTTTCAGAGGTAAAACAATTGTACAAATGCATCCTTGATCAGATAAAGGTTTTTTTATAAATAAAATAGCTCAAAGAAAAAGCCTTCTGAGTGAGTAAAACTTCAAAACCATCTCAGCATTTGAAAAATCGCTAATACTGTCTGTCATGAAACCACATAAACAAATGACAAGGCAAGTTGTGGAACATCATCAACATTCACATATGTGGAGTGGACCCTTGCAGTACCATATGCTCACAGAGAGTGTTTACTTTAATTTCTAGCTGATGCGGTATATTTAGTACTGGAGACTGTTGAAGTATACTTAAGGTTTGGATCAGACTTGCTGTTTTTAGAGGCTCCCCTGAACTGTAATTACACCTCGGGGTGTGTGCATCGATGTGTATTCATCTGTGTGCATTTGCACACTCATGCCCCACATATATGGTTGATGCGTACACATGTGCACATACGAGCCACCTGTGCGATTTTATGTGATTTGAGCTGTGCCATCAACCTAATGGTATATAGTCATTACATGCATACTGTACATTTCCCCCTGTGGTCGCGACGCGGGATGCATCAAAATCCAGCACAGCATCTCTCCAACGGCCTCATTTAGCTTCCGTTCTGTTCTCAGTATATTTCCCACTTGGGCCAATCAGATAAGTCATACGTGGCTTAACCACACAAAAGAGCACCTGGAGTCCCAAGCGCATGCTGCACTAGTAAGAAGCCTCAGTAGGCTTTAGATCAGTGGTTCCCAAACTTTTTACAGTGGCATACCGAGGCATTTAACATCCTTCCTCTTCCATTTAGACTGCAGTCACACCTTTTCCATTAAGGGACACCTTTTCCATTATTTGCCCTCTTAAAAACTCACAAAAGGTGTTTTTGTATCCAAAGATAGTTTGAGTCTTAAATTTAGTCCATAGTCTGTGTCTATATTTGTTCTTCATGCTAGTAAGTGCTAAAACCCCACTTTAAAAGGTTTTATGTGCTATGCAAGTACTAAATTAATACTTGTCAGATCAAAACCAGCATTTAAAAGGAACTGTGGCCATATAACTTCAGTTTTCCCAGAACATACAGTACAATGACGTCACTAAACGGTGATGGCACAGCTATAAGGTCATCATTCTGTAGGTTTCTGCACGGCCCTAACATGCATGTAGCTACATTTAGACCAAATATTATTCAGTTGATCAGTGATATTCTCTCTCATCTTTGAAGTCGTTGCCCTTTTCCATTACATCAATTTCCGTTTCTGACTGATTCAACTCCCGCTGCTTGTGTCTCACGCTATCCTGATTAGTATTGGTAGTTCCAGTGACCATTATCTTCACTCATGGATATGGAAAATGAAGATATTCTTGACTGTCTTTTTGACGACATTACCTTAAATTTATTAGAATCATCATCAGGGATATATACTCTCTCTAAACTTTATGCTGCTCTCCAAACTTTGCTTTACTGTGTGCAAAACAATTAGCAGTAAGCTCCAAACAATGAGAGGGATTTTGAATTTAAAAAAAAGCTGAGTGTTCAAAAGCATATGTACCGAAGACCAAATAGGAGAACATAACCTCTAAAAATATCTGCATAAATCTGTGCTCTTACACGCACACACTGTCACCATGTAATGCACTTGTTAATGTCGCATCAATTAAAAACAACTCAGCATTTTGTTCGCATACCCACTCTGTCATCTCGCGTACCCCCAGGGGGACTCATACCCCAGTTTAGGCACTACTGCTTTAGATGAAGACTTTTGAGGACCGGAATGGTGTATACAAAGTTTAGAGGGATTCAAAATAAATGGAAAGCATTCTTTTGGGGAAAAGGAGACCATCAAGTTGGGGTTTTATCCACTTTTATTTTGCAATATGATCAATATCCTATCATATTCAAGTGTGTATGAAAAGTTAAGTCACTGATTTATTTATTTTTTTGAAAAAGCTAAATACAATAAGCATTGGATCAAGGCACATACAAGACTGGCCAAAGGGCATTCAATGCACTTTGGTCTTCAGTTGTAAAGAACAATTTAACTGTGGCAACATAAAAGTGGCTTGAATTAGAAAACAAAAATACAAATAAGAATTATATGAACAAAAAAATAGTTGACACTTTATATTCCAAATAGAAAAGAGCCCAAATGTGTTTCTTGCCATACTTTTTCTGCCCACAATATATTCCTTTTGGAGGGCAACGTTTACGTGACATGTGGTTATCTGTACTGAGGGATATGGTAAATGCTGTTTCCCTTTGCCGAACGAGCGATATTTGTTCCTGTGTTTTAGCACATCTGCTTTGATTTAACTGCAAAGTAACCTCTGATTTGATCTGTGTGCTTCATTTGCAAAGGATTTAGGATTCTGTGCTGTGTTGCTTCCTCTTCCAGGGAAGAGAGGAAGAAATAGATATCTGCTTTTTAAACGTTGGAGTGATGTAAAGCCTAGCAGCGTTCTGAAACAGGCAACCAGTATTCTTAAAGAAACCCAGAGGTTTCTGTGACACCGGAGGAAGTCTGTCCCCGCCCTCCTTAAAATGAACAAAACACTTGTGTCTTTATTTCCTTTGATCAACTATGCCCTATATTCCCGCAGCCTTGTTTTTTTGTTTTTTTTGTTTTGTTTTGTTTTTGTTTTCACTGACAGCAACATAGCAATAGTTTTGACCTGTGCTTATACTACATGGTTTTCTAATATCTGATTGTTCAACACAGCAATGAAAACCCACTTTCACAGTTGACAAGTCATCATATCTCAGTAGAGCACAAAGTTTTTTTAATTGGTCTAAAACCATAAGTAAAGGAAGTACAGTACAAATGACTACAAATATCTAAAATATAGAATTGCAGTTTGTGGCAGCATACACCGACGGTTCAGTGATGGCCTGCAATCGGAACCTTTTTCCTCTTAATAAATCGTCCTTAAATATAAATTATATGGCAAATGTACATAACAATGCTTCTCAGTCTTTTCAATCCAGTGTTTTGCAAAAGACCAAGCAGCCTCCAAGTCTTTCATTAGCAATAAAATGTCTTTGTAATCCGCGGACACTATCATGAATGAGAGTAGTCTGAATCTGGTATTCCACTGTCTCTGTAGCTTCTGTTATTGATGCTGTTTTCACTGTGTGGACTCTTGTAAAGACTTAAGCCATTGGGAGGAAAAATTGTGTGTATAACAAACTCCTCTTTTGAAACAGGCATGTGATTTATGGGAATCATTTGAAAAGAGGTCTCTCTAATCTCCAAGATGGAGTTGTCCTTTTTTGTTCCAGCTTCAGCGTAATCGTCCTTACGCCTGCGCCCTTTGTTGTATGTGCAGTTCCTGGAAAATAAGGAGCCGTTCCTATGGATGTACCAGCACACCAGGGCTAGCATGATGATGGCCAAAAGGGCCACTGCTCCTCCGATGATAGCAGCTAAAGGCAAATTGGAATTTTTATAAGGCTCTTTCTCCTGCTCTCTGTTCAAGGTTGTGGTGGGATTGTATGCTTTCAGGGAGCCAGTTTCTGTCTCTATGCAAACAGGCGTCTCGTCTGACAGGTAAATGTTACTAGTTTCCATGGGAACCATGCATATCCGATAAGAGGATTCGGGTTCCAGAGCTGTGAGCAGGTACTCTGTTCTCTCCCCTTGGACAATGGTCTCAGTTATGGATCCGAATGCAGGACTGTGGCCCAGCTTTAGCCAACTGAGCCTCAGGGCTGTCATGGGCTGAGATACCCTCCAAGATATGTGCACCGTCTCAGCGCTACTGGATTTAACACTTATTGTGATGATCTTACGACTGGATGGTGTTGTGCTACGATAGTTTCTTCCAAGGTCTGGACCCTTAACCACAGGTCTTTTCGTTACATAGGACGGCCATTGGGGTCGAGAGGGTGGCAAAGTGTTCGAGACTGTGCTGGTTTCAAAAGTGGGTGGAATCTCGGTGTCCGAGCAGCCAAACAGCTCTGTGGATAAGTCCTTTATGGCCATCCCTTTGACCTTGTCGGGACCCTGGCACATGAAGCCACGCACATTGACCTTAGATGGAAGAGTGCGCAGCCAATCACGTACCCACTTCATCCTGCAGTTGCAGTACCATGGGTTGTTACGCAAGAGCAGCTGGGTAAGGTTATCCAGGTCGTCGAATACACCCATGGGCAAACTGCTCAAGTTGTTGCCTGACAGATCCAAGCGGTACAGCTGTCGCAGAAAAGCAAAGGCACCTGGTGGTACGTGATTGATGTGGTTGTCTTGAAGATTTAGCTTCTCCAGGCTTGTGCCAGGCAGGTTGGAGGGTGGGGATGTCAGGGAGTTTCGTACCAACGAGAGCTCGGTCAGATTGACTAAGTTCATCAAAGCCGTCTCCCCAATGCCCCTGTTGTTCAATAGGTTGCCATCCAGAACTAGTCGCTTCAGGTTTATAAGATCCTGCAGGGAGACCTCTGAGATGGACGAGATGCGGTTGTCGTCGAAGCGAAGCTCCTCAATAGTCATTGGCAGACCGGAAGGTATGGTGCTGAGGTGGTTCCGGGACAGGAAGAGCAGCCTCAAATGGTTGCTGTCCCGGAATGCTCCCTCTTCAATGCTGACGGCTGACACGGAATTATCATCAAGGTGTAATTCCTCAATAATGGGAATCTGCGCCAGGGAGGCATGGGTGATAGTCCGTATGTTGTTCTCCTGCAAATGAAGTTCCTTGACATTCAGTGGCAGGTTGGTGGGGAACTCATCAAGATTGTTGCAGTACAGATATATTTTTTCGACATTGTTTAGCCGTTGTAGATCCGTAGGGATCCCTGCACTTTTGATGCGGTTGTTCTGGAGAAAAAGTACTGTAGCGTCCTCTGGGATGCCCGAAGGGATGGAAGTCAAATCCCGGTCATTGCAATATATGAAAGTCCCATCGCAACGGCACTGCGAGGGACAGGAGGCTGAGATCACCAAGGGATTGGCCAGTCCAAGCAAAAGCCCAGCTCTGATGAAGATGACGAAGGAGGACTTGTAATTGCTTGCCATCGCTAATGTCCTCTCTGAGGTTGTTGCCCTTGGAGAAAAAAAAAAGAGAAAGTCAAATCCATGCAGTCTGAAGAAAAGGCAATGTCCTGCTCTAATTGCTGTTTTATGTACAGTGCCTGCAGCGCCGCTTTCATTGTAAAGATTCAATTTAAGAAAAATAATACTATATTTCTGCTTTTGAATTAATGAAAAGAGGCTATTAACATTTCCAATGACATGAACAAATGAAAAAGCCATGGTAACGAAACATGCCTTGGGTGTTTATCTTGATTGAAATAATTTTTATCTAAAAAAAATAAAAGTACTGAAAAAAGAAAAGGGGATTAAAGGGGAAAAATAAGAGGAAAAGGAGAGGTCTAGAAGCAAGTTTAATTCAAGTGGAAGGATATTCCCAATCAGCTGTTCATGTAGATAACAAATCCTTGAATGAGAAGCCTGTGTGTGAGGTTTTATCGTTTGCCGTGTGTAATGTAATCTCTGGCTCTTGTTGTTTTACACATTTCTGCTGTTAGCCAGTGCATTTCAAGATTCCATTTCATTGCTGAAAACTGGTGGTTGAACAAATTCAGGCCTTGTTGATTAAACATTGTAAAATCAGCTTTTTTCGCTTTTGTGTGCAAGATTTGGGTTCCCTGTAGGATATTTCAGAGAATCATAGTTTTCAAAAGGTGTAAGGCCCGTAACTTGGAATAAAATGAAAAGCAAATTATTTTTATATAAGATAATATATAATAATGTTTTACATTGTTTATATATAAATATTATATGTTGTTTTATGTATGTATAATATTAATACATTATATAGTACATATTTTATTTTTCTCTATTTATATTATTTAGATACTATGTAATTTTATTAGATTATTTCAATTGCTAATTAATGTGTAAACTTTTTTTAATAATCTTTTTTGATTTATTACTTTCATTTCACATTTTTTTTCTCATTCCCTATGTTTGTGCACATGCAATTTAGAAGAAAAGGCACAGAACATCCTTATTTGTCATACCTGATTTAGAAATGCCAGTTAATCCTCTACTGCCACCTCAAATCCAATGAGGCTTTAAACCTTCCTTTCTATCCTTTCCAGAGATGTTTGTCCGTCTTGTCGAATGGGCCTCTTTGGTTATATCCTGACCAGGCTGGTATTTGCTGAACTGATCCTTGTTTGTACCGCCGACCTCCTTTCTTGTGTTGCAGCGTCCACAGTTCATGCAATCAAAGGCTTTGCCATGGTAGATAAACCTATAAAGCAAGCAGCTCCACTTCCAGACAGACCTCAGGCAGGCTTTTCCTGCGCAGGCATGCAATTTCAGTAATTTTTAATTACAAAAAAAGACAAAAAAAGGAAATAAAAAAGAGAGCAGAATCCTTTTATCTTAAGTTACGGTTCCTAATCAGACCCTTTTGTGTGTAACAGAGAGTCCTCTTTGAGAATTGAACTGCTCCCGTCTCTCCCAAAGCAGACCGGTCATGGCTTTAAGACCTCTGTCCGTCTGCAGTACGTTGGGCTCAAATCCAGGGTGGTTCGGTTCTGAAGTCAGGCTCCAAAGTCAGCCCCGAATTCTGTAGTCGCACTCCCGGCAGGAGCATGAATAAAGTATCCAGCCTCGTGGCTCGAAAGGAGAATCTCCTGTGCTGCTGTAGCACTCTGGCTCTTGATTCACAAACCTGTGCCTGACGTGCAGACACCCACTCCCTCTCACATGCTGAACTTCCTACCAACAAGGATAGAGAAAAAAGAAAATGTCAAAAGCAGATTCTTTGGTTATTGACAGCATGTGACATCCGAATACGTCAAGACACCGGAAAAGGAACGTGGCCTTGTTGAGAATGAGTTATTGACTTTGCGTAATATGCTGTTAGGCAGCGTTTATTTAATTCTGAGATGATAGTGCCAAGGCTGAGATTGAGTCAGACGGCGAAGCAGCCAGCTGCAATTGGCCACTGTCCTTCAAACAGAGCAGTTTCACATTGCCATCGACAATACATTGGCGAAAACCTATAGCTTTTTAGCTTGTGTTTTCAAGGTTTGGATCTAACATAAAACGTACACCACAATGGATTGGATTTTTATGGATTTTTATGGCCTGTAGATCACTTCACTGCATTTGAGACTTATCAGATTAAAGTGAAGGAAAAAGAAGAGTGTGTGGTTGAGATGAGAATTTGAAAGTCCCTTAAGCTTATTGGGTTTCTGTATATCAAGGGATTTGTTTTTTTGCCTCTGGGTAAATGACCACAGAGAAAAGCCCCTGGGCTGCAGTCCTTTGATAGTGGACACTGTTTGTGAAACCTAGATTAGTGGAGATATTGTGTGGATTTTTATAAAAAAAACCTTTCTTTTTCCTCGACCTTAAGCCTGTACTGCCAGGATAACCATGTGCGTTGTTCTGTCTGCCACTAACCCGAACATCCCCCCTCTAGTGTTCTCTATGGTGATGGCTGAAAAGAATTCCTTTGCATAAGAAAAGCGACCACGGTTTGGGCCCTGCTACAATGGCCAAAGACTGCTCCCTCCTGCCTGGCAACGTTCTCCACTGAGCTGTGGTTTCAAAGTGGCTGAAGACACTCTGGAAGGAGAACGTGAAGGGGAAAAAGAGTAATGGTGAAGCATATTTCTGCTGAGGTGTCGAGCAGCCACCAAAGGTCCCTCGGGCTACCCCGACAGCACCTGAACACAACGCCCTCGCACTGCTCAAAAATGTACATGTGAGATGAACAAGTTTTATGTCTTGCAGACTCATGAATACCCAAATGGGCTCTTCATGCAAGGCACCTCGGGTGGCCCCAAAGAGATGCCCGTGCTACAACTTCCATACTGTAATTTCCCACGGTACACCTTTTCTGTTACATAGACCGACAATATACATTTCTCCAACTGACAGCCATCACCGTGGTTTGTGCCCTTGCCTGAAACCCTTCTGCTGACCTGTGGATGGTAACCTTTCTGTAAAACATGCTGGGGTATGTCAGGCAAATTTGAAACAGTTGTAGGGAGTGACGAGGAGAGATTAGGGAATTGAAGGCCCTTTAACTTGATAACAGGTTTCACCAACAAGGTCTAATAGTACATCCCATCCTTCTGTTGAGCCTAAGTGCTCCATGTGCCTACTATTGTATTTGTGATTAACGAGGGCTTAGAAACAGCAGCTGTGACTTCTTTAAGGGCAGGTGATGTTTGACGGTGAGCTTTCAGTATGCTGACAGAGACTTAGTTGCTTCCTTTTTGTTGGATGCTGAAACATTTGCCTCATTATTGCCATATTTATTGAAGAGGAAAATAAGTACTTGCAGGAATGGTGAATACCGGTAGTTGGTTAAAGATCGGCATGCAATTTTTCAACTGTTCTGAGGAAATGTATTGATTTGGTGTGTGAAGTAGCCTGCCATTTTTCTAGAAGTCTTACATTTAACAGACTGTGAAATTATGCGGAAATGGAATTGCTCTTTTTTTTTAATGTACTGTACCCAATGTAAATCACTTCCTGGCACAGGTGCAGACAAAGAGAAGTTGGCGAAATGCAAGCCCCATTGGGTTTTTTTTCTCTGCCAAAATACTTCCCAGAAAATTGAAGGGTTCACTCACCGGTGGCTATTTATTTCATGATATTTCAGCTGAGATCTTACTCAGGAGACTGATAAAAAGCACAGGTGTTTTGGGAAATATATGTGGGCCAGTATTATGTTATGGTCATAAAGGTCAAACAGAAAAGAAGGGAGGGCATCTACCTTATACGCTTCACCTAAGCTTGTCATGCCAGCTGTCTCAATGGGTCATGCAAACCTTGATCTGGCTGGATGATTGGCTGCATTATCATTTCTTTTCTTTTTTTTCTCCTTGGCTTCTCAGATTTCACTGAAGTGGCAGTGGTCCATTGTTCATTTCAAGTTAAGCATAAGGGCCCCGGCCTTCGCTTTTCTGCTTTACTGAACTTCTTTCACTTAGAATTATTAGCTTTTTCACATTTGGTTAAATCTTCCAGCCCCTATCCCACCCACTGCTCATAGCCAGAGAAGAAAGGCCACTGAATGTGATGGGCACCTCTCACTATCGTTCTAATAGGCCACATTTTCCGTTAGAAGATCGTTCTAATGGCTAGGACTGCTTCTGCTTCATTGCTCTGCTCGAAGTGATGTTCAATCGAGCATCCTGGTTAAAATGGTCTCAGCCAACTACCTTTTGCTCGTTTAGTGTCTTGAGTTTAGAACACTTGAGTTGAGGCACTGAGAAATGGGTAAAAACAGTATTTAAGGGGAAAAAGCATTTAAATGTGATTATGCAACATTTAAGTGCAGAGAAAGTTTTTTTGAAAAGTTTTCAAGAATATTGAATAATTTTATAATTTTAATACATGAAAACTGGGATATTAAAAACAAATATTAACGTTTTTAGAGAAATTAGGCTAAACCTTAAGATGGTAAACATTGTATTATGCATCATTTTTAAATTCAGAATTTGTTTTCTATTAGTTTCCAAAAATGCTGTCACATTTGATCAGTACCCATGCATGAACAGAACAGAGGCATTTAGGCTGAAATTAAATTTGCACTAGAGTCTTTATTGGTTGGTCCTGGGCTATGATTATGAAAAACAGCTCTCTTGTTTTCAATACAATTCTAAACCCCAGGCAGGATTTTAACTAAATGCCTCTCTTTGTCATGTATCTTGTGTCCATGAAGCCATATCATGCCTCTCTGAGTCTAGTGGGCTGAGAGATGAAACATTTCTAACTACATATTTGGAATCGAGAAGAACAAACCGTCATGGCTTTAACGTTAATTTAAGAGCAGGCTATTGTGTTAGTGGTTCCACTCCCTGTGCGGTTTTGGGGCAGATGATCCACAGGTTTGTCCCTGGCTGGCGTTCAGTCAGTGAGAGTGGATTCTAGGGGAGACGGGGTCTTTTTCTTTTGTACTGCACTGAAAAGAGAGTGGTCTGTGGCAGCTGCACTGTTTTCCCCACTTGGGGGTGGTAAGTGCTTCTGTATCAGGCCTGTGTATGCAGATACACACAGACAGTTGGAGGCTGAACTGGCGCTTTAATTACCACATATGTACCCCCTGCCAGGGTACAGGGGGCAGCAGTTGCTGGACAAGGGCAAACAGGGATGGGTTGATTTACAGCACTGTACCTTTTTTGTTTCCACTCCAAAGGGGGTAAATTGTATCCGTAATGAAGCTAAAATTCAGTCCTAGATTTCCGTTTGTTACATAATTCGTCCTCAGAAAAGTTTATTTCCACTTAAGCAATAAAACTAAGTCGTTTTCTTAAATGCTTCAGAAAATAGGCTTGTTTTTAGAAGGTGCATTCTATAGAATATTCTCACCGAGGTCAGAGGTTGGCTGCCGACATGAGGGTGATTCTACTGGATGATTTGTTTTAGTCGTCTGCACAAAAGGGTGACAGACTTTTTCTGAAGGCCTGAAAGACATGACCATTTCATGTTGACTCTGAGTGAATGCCACGGACCACTGGGTTTAGCCTCCGGCATTCATGGCTTGAAACAAAGAGTGCTATCTGCCTGGCTGCTGGTAAACATACACCGGACGCTTAGATTTTAGTATTAAAATCTAGAAAGTTGGTTAATTTGCATTGCTGTTTATTAGTATCTTAAGGGAGACCAAGATTTGTGTCTTTTAAAGCTTGGAGGTGTGGTATTTGTGAATCACTGATACAAATTGTTTATGCAAGCGAAAAAGACTGCCACAGAGTGCTTTGACACGTCCAACAAAGAACAATGGGTTTGTTAATTTTATCACCCCCCTTACATAGTCAAAACAGACCATTTGTGGTTCTCTGCTATTATCATGCTAAGAAACTAATCTTTTTGAATACACAGTTTTTTATTGCATTATCACAGATGAAGCTATAGGGAAAAAGCAACTTGCACTTAAAAGTAGGCTACAGTAGGGATTCATATTGCATTTTCTTGCAAACTTGTCCAATGTGAATCATCTGCTATAGGCTAGTAGTCGTATAAACTGATTTAATCAGCTCTGACTGAAGGCTTGGCTCTTATCATTATCTCAGAGTCCCTCTCTCTGTATCTACACAAAACTATTATTTCAATCTGATTTGAAAGCGTAGCTATCAGATATCTTGGAAGACCACTTAAAAGAAGGGAAATTCGTTTGATGGGAAAATCCTGAAGCAGCTGACAGCCTCGCATCTCTTTACTGCGCCAGCGCCACACTCTCACGGAAAAGCACAAGAAGCAAATTTATTGCGCTCCAATCTCAATCTTTTGAGTTTTCGTTTGTGTTCAAAATTAGAACGCGACCCTCATAATTAGCGAAACTGTTAGCGCTGCAAGCGGCTTCTATAATGGGAGAGTTCTAGTTTTGTCGCCTCGCGCGCAGTGGATTGGCGTGTCACGCGCCGCATCCCCGATTTACCCATTCTTTATTCCAGTCACTCTCTCATCTCGCTCTTAGAGCACAGGTTTGCCTCTATAATACATATTTTCTCATTTGTAATCGACGTCTGTTCGTTATAGGCTATTAGCGATAAGCCTCTCACACAAGAACAGATTTAAGACGTAACGCGTGAAGTTTAAACGTTCCTGTTGACTGCAGCCAGTAAAAATGTAATCTGCATTGCGCTTTTTTCTTCGTAAATGGTGTTTTAAAGATCTTTTATAGCAGGTTAACTGATATAGAGTACTGATGAGAATAAAATGTAAGTTTTAGGTCCTTAGTGCGTTTATTCGCGGCAGCGGAAAGGAGACTTAAAGGGATAGTTCACCCACAAATAAAAATTAAAATTCGTTCGTTTTCTCGCTTCCAAGTTGTTCCAAATCTATAGGACTTAACAAAATCCTTAGTAAAATGTGATGTTAAACAGAACGACAGCCTCATTCACATTCATTATATGGAAAAAATATGCATTGAAAGTGAATAGTGACTGAGCCTACATTTCTCTTTTAGGCTGTCGTTTTGAGTCTAAGAAAGTCATAGAAATTTGAAACAACATAAAGGTTAATAAATTATGCCGGTATTTTTTTTAAACGAACTATTGTTTTAAAATATTTTTGGAGATGTATGTGAAATCCAAAATGGCAAATGGAGGGGTATAGACTACTGCTGAATTTCGTGACTACTGTTGTGATTTTAAACTGCTATTGCACCCCCCTCAAATCCCAAAGGGTCTGACTGCAATTTAAATAAAACAAAAATAAGGGGGAAACGCATGACAAAATACACTTACCTGACAAAGCAATAATTCAAAAAGGAAAATCAAAAAGAATATCCTCAAAGAATAAAGTCAGTCCGTATGGTAAATCCAATACGATGGAAGATGATTTCAATCCCAAAAAGGCTCAGTAGCAGCAATGGTGCCAATAGCTGGGTGTGTTTTTATTTCCACACAAACTTGTTCACATATACATAGGCTACACACACACTCAGAGAGAGAGAGACAAGATAGAGAAGTTGGCAGAGCTGGTCAGCTGCCTGGAGCTCACTACAAGTGTGGGGTTGCATCTGCCTCCAGCTCTGCTTCAACACAGCACTGATGTCATCTAGGGGCGGAGCTTCTCTCTCTCTCTCTCTCTCTCTCTCTCTCTCTCTCTCTCTCTCTCTCTCTCTCTCTCTCTCTCTCTCTCTCTCTCTCTCAGCTTCCATCATGCTGTACTTACTGTGGACGCTAGGGGGAGCAGGAGAAAGAAAGATGATTATTGAGCAGCCTTGAATGGCAGCTTGAATGGGCATTTCATGTGTTCGTTGAAGGCCTTATTTAGATGAGCTTTCTGTGCGTGTCTAAGAATTAAGTAATGGAGTTTATATGTTAGAGATGCTGAGAAAAGGCAAAGCAATTGATCAGCCCTGGTGCATTATTTAAATCTTTATTTTAGTGGTGTGTGTGTGTGTGTGTGTGTCTGAGAGAGAGTGTGCTGTTAGGGCCATCACAGCACATTATGATTTTCTTAAGCTCTGAAGTCAGGCGTTATGTTCAGCCTCATTATGCTTATTAAGTATTAAAGTGGCTCCAAATGGCAAATTTGCTCCGTCATAAACCAGTTGCACGTGTGTGTGTGTGTCTGTCATCATCTCCGAAGGGCTTTTGAAGACTTTTGTACAGTCGGGTCTGTTCCTGACCTGAGCAGACCTCTTTGGATGAGCTTGTGCCTAAACTTTTTGCAAGCAGATGCGGTTCTTCTCCCCTTATTGTTAATGGTAAAGTTCACCCAAAAATGTAGTTTGCTAACCCTCGTGTCACAGTAAACGTTTTATTAGGCAATTTTTGGCCAGTCTTTTCTTATATAATGAAATTGAATGAGGATTGGGGTTGTCAAGCTACAAATAGCTCAAAATGCAACATAAATATAAGGCTGTCCATACTCCACACCATGGTGCATTTGTCATTAAGTTGCCATTTCTAATGAAAAGAGTGGCCAGTAAATTCTTTAAAATAAATCTGTTCCACAGAAGAAAGACTACAGGTTTGGAATGACATTTTAGTGAGTGATAATGAAATTTAATTTTTAGATGAATATCCCCTTCATGGATGGCTTTTTCATTTGAAAACTGATTAATACTTCTACTCTTCTGGACCTTTTTTATTGCTCAAATTTTTATAATGTATTGTAAATGTATATATTATAAAATGTATAATAATTTTTAGGGCCGTGAAACGATTAATCGTAATTAAACATCTGAATAATGTCCTATCCACAGCTTTTACAGCAGGTCTAGGTGTCGTGATTTAGGGTCAGAGGTGAAGTTGCAGGGCAAAGTCGTAGGTGACAAGAGGTCAGTGCAGGGCATCATGGGCAGAGGCCCGTCTGTCCCCCTGCCTCGGGATGGATCACGACTCCGGCCTCTGCATCGACCCTTCCGGCACTTTTTCTCTCCTAAATCTGACTAGGCTTTGTCTGTCATCGGCCCTTGATTGACTCTTAGGCGTACAAAGGGCCCCAGTAGAGGGACCCAAGAGGGTCCGATTACCACTATTTCAATTCAGTTGGGGGAGTCTATGGCTGGGGTCATCTGTTGTTTGGAAGGATGAGTGTTCCTCATCTTTCCAAAAGATGCCATTGATTTTATCGCCTCCATCTCAATGTGTTTTGACAACAGACATGACTTTGATGGAGCTCAAGCCCTTCTCGTCCTGCTGCCCTCCTCTCGTTCGTTGTAGTTAGGGGGTGGAGACGAGCATAGCTAAGTTTATTAAAGATGTAGCTTGATGCGGTTAAGTGCTAACGAGCATTTTTTTTTTTTAAGCTCAGCCTTTATGCTTGAAGAATGTCTGACCTCTGCTTTCAGGGATTTTCACGGTACATTCTTTGTGTGACAAGCAAAATAAGTCGCATTAAATCCGGCTTTTATTCACTGACGTGCTTTTCTTTTATGGTACTCTTCACTTGAATGGAATTTACAGCAAGAGTGTGACAAAATCAAAGCCATACCTAAAGTTGCTCTTTTCAAAGACTTGTTGAAGGGTTTGTCAAACTGATCTGTACACCTCAAGTGTATATTTCATCCCCCTGGCCCATTCTCAAACAAACAGTCCTGAGCTCAGCGCTGTGGTGTCCAGTTCCAGGAGATTTGTGGCGTATTTTTCTATTGTCTCCTGCAACTCCACTTACACACATACTCCTGTTTACCTAGATTGGGGACATACCATAGACTTAATTTGTTTTAAATAAGCTAATTATCAATAATACAAACAAACCCGACCATATAGAACTGAACAATTGTTCAAGATTAATTGAAAGGCACAATTTTTAACATATTAATGGGCTTTAAAAGAAATAATAACTTTTACATTTAAGTGAACTTAATACAATCTTCATGTAAACCTATTATAATAAATATCACATTTAACTGTGTCTTAAAAATAGCAGGTTTCAACACTGTAAGGATCCCCCCCCCCCATCAAACAAGTTATTGTTTTCATTCTTTTTACACTTGTATTGACAACCTTATATTTTAATACGGTTATGACACCAGAATTTTACTTTTAGCCTAACCAACATAAATTTCAAACATGACAAGTAAACGGTCATTAATACATAGGAATTTGAAGAATAAGAAAATAAACATTTACAGGGGATAGCACAAATAAATACAATAGATATCAATTCATCAAATCCAAAGGTTTACATTTGCAAGGCATAAAAAAATGACGTACAAGATGTACTACCAATGAAAATATCAATGCACAACTGGCCTGTAATTTATTTTTTGATCACGCAGAGATCTTTCTTTTAGATTTAGATAATGTTTGGGGAACGCACGCATACATGCACGCAAATACATAGTTGCAGGGCTTTCTGTAAATTTTGAACTCATGCCTAGTTAAAGCTTGTGCCAAATATCTGCTTTGTCTTATTTTTGCTATATCCTTCTGGTTCATTTCCATAATCTTTCACCATGGGCAATTAGCAGTGATCTCTGTGCTGCTGACTTTTCATCCTCCCTGCGACTTCAGGAGAGACCTCTGCAATATGGTAGGATGGGGTCTTCATATACATTTGTTAATGCTCAGGGCAGCATGATAGAGTGGAGATGAATTATTTCCTGCCCTTTTCTGTTCTGTATGATCAGTCCAACAACCCCATTCTGACATGGGATGTTGCTTTACATGACAAGTCATACTGTCTCCTCCTAACACATCTTAAGCTTTCTTTCATTTCTTTTTTTCAAATGCAGATCCCAGATGTGTCGCATTAACTTCCTTGCTCTCTAGAGACTAGGAATCTCCTAAACAGCAAAAATAATCTCACCAAGCCGACTTCCTGCTGTTCAAACTCGAACCAAAGGTCTGAGTCAGCGGTCAGCACTCTTGTGTATTTGTGAGGAATGAGCAAATCCTCACAAATAGCCCTCTGGGTTGTCTTCTCCGCTTTCCCCTTTGTGTCCGTCGCTTGTTTTTTCAAGGACCTTCTTGTGTTGGTCACAGGGATGGGGGTGGGTTTGGGTTGACTTGTCAACTGTGTGGAAACTTCTGGACCCCCCAGTGGTAAATGAGCTTCAAAACAATGGTCTCTGATCAGATTAGATAGCCCACCGCTTTAACCACCTCCCAGCCCAAACTACTCCGTTAGGCCTATCAGTATTGCAAGATAAAAGATGCCATCAGCACACAATGAATCCACAGTCATGTGACTCCAGCACTCTAATGTAGCTCACTCAAGCACTCCGCTCTCTTCCTCTCCAACAGTTTACTGTTTCAGCCCTAAATCTGTAATTAGCCAAATAACAATCTTCTCACTCCTTTTCAAATATAGAAGCCTCCCGTCTTCACAGTAGGAATTTAACTGTGCAATTGAAAGTCTCTTGAGGACTTTCTCTTTTGTTTGAAACTTTGTTTTCAAAAAGTTTCCAATAGGCCAGCAGCAAACAACTATTTTTGGTAACCGGATAATCTGTTAATTATTTCGTGTACTTACATGTTTTACATTTAAGCCCAATACTTTTATATTATATTTTATGTTATACTATGTATGTATGTGTGTATACTTGTTTATACTGTGTATATAAAGTTAGTAATATGGAAACAACATAAAGAGAGTAAGTTTTAAATACTTATTTAATGGCATCTCTTTATTAATGAAGGCCAGAATAACTGACTGTCTCAATGTTTTTATAAACATTAAATATAGTCATTCAACATTACAGTGTAGTTGAAAGCTATACATGTTTTAACATTTTATAGGCTTCAAAAAAAAAAAATATATATTTTTTTTATTTAGGTCAAATTAAAATAAGCCTCCCAAAAAACATATAATACATGTCATATTTACAAGTGGCATTCCTTTCTAACTGGTAGGAAATAAAAATTTACTAAAAATTGAATTTACTAATAAAAAAAAAGAAATTGTATTAAGTTATCATAGTCTGCACTGCCTAAATTAAATAAAATATAAATTAATCCTTATTAAAGCTGAAAAAGTTATTTAGTCAAAAGCAGTGAGGGTTTTTTTTTCTGTTACTTTTATTCTTTGGTTAACTTAACTGACGGACAGAATTAGTGGCTGGCTGCTGTCACTTTAAGATCTGTCACTGCTGCACATGATGCAGATCTCTCACTCTTTACGTTCATTTTACGAGGATACTCTACAACATGGGCGTTTTGCCATTTTGCCTTGTTCAAGCGCCAAAGAGAACTCTATTCTGGCACGTGTCTTTCTGTGTATCGTGTATTTCAGGACATTCACAACGCATTATCTTTTGTCTTGTGGCATTTGAATGGTTTAAAATAATTTGCATGAATAAAAGCGTGACCATATAATGTAACGCTAACCAAAGGATGACAGAAAAAAATGGGTGATTAAACCAGGGCTCTCAAACTACACGTAGAGTCTGGGTCAGGCGCATCAAGTATTCCACAAAAAAATAGTATTGAAGTATTCCAAAAAAGGAGCACAACTGATCTTCAATCTTCAAACAATCTTTTCAATCTTTATTATTAATGTTTCTTCTGTTCTATTCTTTTAAATTTTATATTCCTTTTTGTACATGATTGCTTCTTCATGAGCTGTCATTCTGACAGATGAAGTTAGTTTTACAAACTTTCTTTTTTTTTTTTTTCCTTACCACAACATCTTTGTGATGTCCTTTTTATTTTCGTTATACATAACATTAATATGATATTGAATGTTTTTTGGAAGGCACATTTGCTTTTATTATACATAGAAAAACAATTGTTGCTTTTAAAATACAAATATTTGCAGTCATGTCTTCCCGTCTTATTACATTTTTTCTACACATATATGTATCAGGCGTACTGTAGGTGCAGAACAATTTTCCGCGAGGATAAATAAATAAATAAACAATAAACAAAACATGTATAGTGTCTCAGGAAAATTACTGACTTTGCACAAATCAAAGCAAACCTTCTTATCAACCTGTTGGACACATTACAAGCTCAAAATGATTATTCTCACATTGTTTTAGAGCAGGGGTCTCCAACACGTCACTCGTGAGCGAACAGTAGCTTGTGGCCTGATTGGTGGTAGCTCGCCAAGGGGCCTGTTCACATATCGCGCTCACATATTTTGCGAGCTCAAGTTCGTTATTTCGAATGTAGGCATGTGGCAAGCGCACTTGTAATTGAAGTGCCGTGCTCATTTTTTCCAGGCGCAGTATGTTTGTACTTGCCGGTTGTCTAAGACTCTATTGACAACAAACCCACAGTAAGCTGTCACGAGACTATCTATGGTTGCCCATAAGTGATTAAAAAAAAAAAGCAGCACACGCAACGACGGGCCGCACTAGCATTAAACTTTAAAGGGTTAGTTCACCCAAAAATAAAAATTCTGTCAGTATATGTACTCACCCTCATGTTGTTCCAACCCCGTAAGACCTTCTTTCATCTTCAAAACGCAAATTAAGATATTTTTGATAAAATCTGAGAGCTGGGTCATTCTTGCATACTAGTCCATAGGCTTCTTGAGGGATTGAAACTTGCTGGCCTCAAAGTTATTGAAGACTTCGTTAAAATAGTCCAAGTGACTACAGTTATTGTATTCTGTTATTGTACATCACGCATCACACACATGACCAGCATCGGCCAATAGTGAGCCTACGTGTGACGTAGCTCTATGCTATCACACTACGCTAACTGACTAGAGGCGCATAGAGAAGGAAGTGAATAGTTGAAATAAAGTCGTTTTTTTGTTTGTTTTTGCGCACAAAAAGTGTTCTCGTCGCTTGATAAACTTGAGATTGAGCCACTGTAGTCACTTGGACTATTTTAACCATGTCTTTAATAACTTTTCGAGGCTGGCATGTTTCAATCCCTCAAGAAGCCTATGGACTAGTATGCAGGAGTGATCCAGCTCTCAGATTTCATCAAAAATATCTTTATTTGTGTTCCGAAGATGAACGAAGGTCCTACTGGTTGGAACAACATGAGGGTGAGTAAATACTGACAGAATTTTCATTTTTGGGTGAACTAACCATTTAATGTCACATAGGGGGCCACAAAATATCACAGGCCACGAGTTTGAGATCACTGCGTTATCTGAATTATCTGAATCGATTATAAACGAGAAATAGATATTGTTATGTGTTTACACACAATCTTTATTCGCTGTTACCAAAGGAATCTCGCCAGTGGTTTTTGTTAGTTTCGGCCCTCAGAGAGGAAGCAATGCTTAATGACATTTAAAGGTTCGCTGACACAAACAGTACAACAAATTGTAGATAAGCTTGATAAAGCAGAATTCTTAATCATTACAGACCTGTCAACTCCCGCTGATTTGTCTAGATTTCAGGAAGTTTAATTTGGCAGAGTGCACAAACAGAGTTACACAATGATTAAAGCTGTTGGAACGAAGTTTATTATTCAGTATTCTAGGTGCTAAACAACAGTTCATGCCTTTGTTCATTTGCGGCCTTCATGAATTTTTATAGAGCAAGAAGAATGCAAATAGGCTTCGCTTGAATCAATTTTTAATCAGTGTTGCTCTTCATTTCTGCTAAATCCTCCCAATGTAATTTTTCTCTATCACCCCATTTTTTTTAAATGTGAGATATGATAGAAACCATCATTTACAGCTGCTCGTAAAAACTTGCTGCCATTATGAGCAACATATACCGTTACAACGAACTTTACAGCATTTTAAAGAACCGCATGTGCTGTGAATCACTGTTTTCATGTTCTCCAAACAAAGCTTGAACAATACTGTATGTGAGCTGTGTGTTTTTACAACATCTCACCTCAAATTAATTTGTGTTGCAACTACGGGAGGGTTACATGTTTGTGTTAAGTTCCAGTTGCCTTTTCCCCCCTTTTAAATAATTCAGCAGTGTTTGTATTTGTAATGGAGGAAAATCATTATTTGTAATGAACATTGAGCGACTGAATGCTGTGTGACTTCACTAGAACCTTAACTCTTGAGATGCAGGCACAGTGAATTCAGGTCATCAGGCCACTGTACTGTTTATATAAAGTTGTTAATTTGCATTAAGTTGAAATTTTCTTTGACAATTCGCTGAACAAGGACACATGATGTTAGCCGAACTCATAAACTCTCTTTTAACGAACACTTTCATCCTTCAAATCATTGAAGGAAAACCCTGACTTCATTGCCCATCACTTGTTGTTGTAATACTTGTGAAAAGGAAGTAGGACATTACAGACTAGTGTCTCTCTCTTCTAACTCAAGTGTGTAAGACCTTGGCTTTGAACCTTCTCACAATGAAACTTGAGTCCTTCTGTCAGATCTAGAGGTGTTTTTTCTTAACACCCCAGAAACAGTCCCAGCGTTCTCGGGCACTTGTGTGAGTGATGTATCAGATGTACCTCATGTCTTTGTGAAGAGCGGCTCAAGAGCCGATAGGAATGGAATGATGACAGGTAAATGAGGGGAATGGTTTGTGGTCACGTCTTACTTGAGCTTCCCCCCTCCATTAGCGACCGTTGTTCCCAAAGTGAACTGGCAATTTGTCGCTGCCGGCTGAAACGATGAAAGCTGAGGATTAAAGAAACTGGAGAAGGTTCCTCTGCTTTGCTCTTTGTCCTTAAGTGAGGAGCGAATTTTTTTTTTTTTTTTTTTTTGGTGTTGTTTGCCATTGCTTTGAGACCATATGTGATTGTCTGACCTATGCGTTTGTTGAATGTTGGCAGTAAAGACATTTATAATGTCACAGAAGATTTCCATTTCAAATAAATGTTGTTTTTTTAAAGAATCCTGAAATAAAATATCTCGAAAAATTTTGTGGTTTCCATCAAAATATTAAGCAGCATAAACTCTAACTGCAATATTAATAAGGAATGTTTCCTGGGCACCAAATCAGTATATTAGAAAGATTTCAGTTTGTACTGTATTTTTTTATCAAATAAATCCTGAAATTATTATTATTATTTTTTTAAATTACAAGCAGAAACCCTAGAGCGTGACACCATATCTCGTCACCCGTGTCCGTCATGTTCTGCGTATTTTAGTCTGAAATGCTCTGATTCGCCCAGCTTTTTTTATTCAACTTTTTTCAAACTTGAACAAGATACTATTTTTTTTTCTTTACCTTCACTTGCACTGTAAAGCAGAAATTCCCGCTAGCTTTGGCTCCAAATTGAAGGTCAGTCTAATAATGCGAGGATGACATTTCAGCCCCTCTCCTACAGTATGTGAATTACTATCCTGCTGAGATCAGCTGTGATGAAGGAAGTAAAATCACTCTTCTTTGTGCGAGGATGTCGGTCTGTGTGTGTGTGAATGAGTGACAATGTGAGGCGCCCACCAGTCTTAGCAGGAACAATGTCTGGTTCTGTCAGTGTGTTGTTTTTACATATTGCTCACGCTGTTTTACATGTCTTAGCCTCGTCTAAAAAGGACCCATTTGCATCAGACCCACAGCGCTGAGCTTGTGCTGCCGAAACCTGGTCAGTGAGAGATGGATGAGCTGGCATGCAGAGCCCCTTTGAGGTGAAGAGGAAAGACGGATGGTGGTGGTGCTGGTGTTGATGGGAGGAGAGGAGGATGGAGGCGCCTCTGCAGTGTTGATGTATTCTCCTCTAGGGCTCTGATCGTTTCCTTTCAGCTGCTGACTCAGTGCTGTCTGGGCCCCCATCATCCCCTGTGGCCACAACCTAGTCTCTGTGTGTGTGACTATATACACTCTTAAAAAACAAAGGTTCTTTATTAGTTTCAATGGTTTCATGAAGAACCTTTAACATCCATGCTACCTTTACATTCCACAAAAAGGTTCTTTATTGTAGAAAAAGTTTCTTCAGATTATTCAAATGTTCTTCATAAGCAAATTATGGTTCTTTTAAGAACCGCTCACTGGATGGTTATTTGGGGAACCAAAAATGGTTCTTCTGTGGCATCACTACAAAAAAAAAAAAAACCTTTTGAAACTCTTATTTTTGTGCAGACTGCTCCTATAGTCTTGGAACCGTCAGATACAATAGCCCAAAAATTATACAGTAGTAGAGTATATAGTCAAATAAAGTCTTAACAGAGACTTAACCAAATTAAACTGCAGAAGTAGGTGGGTATGTGTTAAATAGTTTCATAAGGGTGCCTGCATAAAAATAATGGCTGTGGTGTACAGAGCAGTGTATTTTTCTATTATTTGCACCGTAATGGAATTAAAAGCGGTAAGTCTGCCAACCGCTGAACTTTTTAGCAAATAACAGCAAGCAATAGTATTTCCATCCCTTTTTATTGGTGCAGCTCGTGCTATTTTATTATATGATATGATCTATGATATGATATTACTGAAATATTTTTTATAATTTAGAATTGTTTAAATGTCATTATGTTTATCTTTTATGTTTGCTTTAATGGAGGCAAGAAAGAGCCATACGCTATACACATCAGTCTGTCTTGGGACATTACAACCTCTGGAAGGCTGATTGCAAATTTTTAGCTTGGGACATACAGTGGGCCATTTGCAAGCTAATGTCTGGCTGCTGGCTTTGTGTGTGTAGGTGGGTAAAGGTGTGTTTTTATCGTGGCCTGGCAAAAGCTCCACACAGCTTTTCTCAGCTGTGTAAAGGTCAACTCTCCATGCAAAAAATGTCAGCTTTGTGTTTTTGGAAGCTTTTAGCAACTAAATTGTATTGTACGGTATAACCTCACAGTGCTGAAAACAATCACGTGTTAATGCTTTTCTCACATCCTGTCACCTTATGTGACTCACTGCTGAGCTAAATTAGACTTTTCTCATTTTTAAACAAGTCCACAGACTGATATGTTAATCAGACGCGAGAAACTTACAAAAAAACTCAACTTAGTTGTTCATCCCTAGGCAAACATCACTATGATTGTTCATTTAGGGTGAAGGATTTTAACTTCATCCTACACCATTTGAGTTACCGATGTGAATGCTACCTAAAGTCATATATAGAGTCAGAACTGAGCACAACCAGTAAGATTCCGGATGTAAAAGTCCCATAATGTTTTCCACAGAGAAACTAATTTAATGATTCTGTATAAACCTTTGAATGTCAGACCTAATATTTTATGTTTCTGTTGAAGGCATCAGTTAGGGTAACTTTAAGTTAAAACGTTTGCATGTGAAGAACGAAGTCCCCTATGAATAAGAAAGATCTACCAATCAGAGATTGGCAAACAAATCGGGATAAAAGTCATCCACAGTGACCACCCACTCTCATGAAACGTGTGAATGATGTAAGCAAATATCCCTACAGAGGATTCATACACTTTTGTATAAGTCATACACTTTTTGTTTTTTGATTTTCTGCCCACAAAAGCTTACATTTTGTGAAATATTACTATTTAAAATTACATTTTTCTCTTGTAATGTTTTAAAATATTGTTAATTCCTGTGATGGCAAAGCTCAGTAATCATTACTCCAGTCTTCAATGTCACATAATCCTTCAGAAATCATTCTAAATTTCTGATTTGGTGCTCAAAAATTATATTATTATTAATTTTGAGATAATAAAAGCGGTGATGCATAATGCATAATATATTTGTGGGAACCGATCTTTTTTCCCTTGGTTCCTTTAAATTATAGAAAAAGTTCAAAAAAGAATAGTTAATTTGAAATAGAAATGTTTTGTAACGTATACTTTTTAAATCAATTTAATGCATCTTTGCTAAATAGAATCATTCATTCATTTTTAAATAAATCTGACCTCAAACTTTTGAACTGTAGTACATATAAATATTTGGTAATTTTAAATATGTTGTTTTTTATACTGTAAAATTACCATAAATCAGTTGTTTTAGTTTAAAACAGTTGAAAATTCCTTATTCCTTCATTCCTGTGTGTGTGTGTGTGTGTGTGTGTGTGTGTGTGTGTGTGTGTGTGTGTGTGTGTGTGTGTGTGTGTGTGTGTGTGTGTGTGTGTGTGTGTGTATATATATATATATATATATATATATATATATATATACACACAGACGCACTTAAATTACACTCATTTATTTTATAATAAGAAAGTTAAATGAAATATAAACATTTAAATGGTGGCTGTCATAAAAACTCAATAAAACAAGATTTATTCAAACATGCATTAAATATTGAAGAACATTAAAAATTATAATGCATATGTAATATGGTGCATATATTTAGCAAAATTCTCCTCTCTAGAGTTATTTTTTTCTGACTAAGTTTATGGTCACATGGTTTTTCTGAGGTATACCATGTTACATGATACGGATTTCAATAAGTTGAACTCTATCTTTTAACACACTTTCAGATGCTCATTCATGTTTATTTCACGCTGTAACTGGTATTATTTATTATTATATTATTTAATATTATAAGGCGGAAGAGGAGATTTTGTGCTTCGCGCTGCTGCTTCTCTTGAGCTGAGCCAGAGTGATCTCACGCCACAGCGTTAAATTTCGCAAGAAAATCGGATGTAATTCGAAATTTTAGACTTTAATTCATAATAATAGTCACAAAGCACAAATATTATTACGATTTAATGGATGGGATGACGCTACAATGTTCCATTTCATTCATCGAACGAAAACAGGATGACTAATCGATTCTTGAGATTTAAGAATCGATATCGGTTCGTAAAAATGAGAATCGATTAATATCGAGAAATCAATATTTTTTTTAGCCTGCCATAATACATACACACAATGAAAGTGAATGTGTGCAGAAACCAAGTTTGGTAACCAACATTCTTCAAAATACCTTCTATCTTGTTCCACATTTAGGTTTAGAACAAAATTAAGGTGAATAAATGATGACCAAACTTAAATTTTTGAGTGGACTACCCCTTGCACATGCACACTCATCTCTATAATTCTTTATTTCAACCCCATTTTCTTCAACTATTTGAGTTCACATCCATGGAAGTCTGCTTTTAGCGCTGTGAACTGCAGTGGAACTCTGGATTCAGAGTTGTAGAGTCCCGGGTCTCCGTTTTTGACTCCTATAAAGAAATGCACAGGAACAGAAAGAGTGGAGGGGATTCCACTTAACCTCTGCAGGATTAGTCCTCATGCCTGCTTTAGCAAGGCTAAGAGGGAAATGTCTCAACACACCCAGTCTATATGGGCTACTCTCAGCCTACTGAGATCAACATAAACCCAACTTTAGACATCAAGCTGGCCTCAACTTGCCAAAAAGAGTTGCCACGCCTCTAACCGATAGATGCGCCACTAAACCTGCTGTTACAATTCCAGTCAGGATTTAAGAAATAGCTTCAGATTGAGTGTGTGTGTTTGTACGTCTGCCATTCCCAACCATAGCATTTGACCCCTGAAGGCATGCGGGTCGAACTACGGAGACGTCCGTAGTTGAGTCGTGTTGACTCAAGACGATCGTTGACATTCCCCCACCGTGTTTGGCTTGGCTTCAAACCTTCTTCTTTTTAAACCTATGCCAGCAACTGCTAAAACACACACTCGTGCGGGACGCCAACAGGTGAGGCCCCATTAAGCCAGTCGGAAGACTTTGTGTGTGTGTGTGCGCTTACTCTCTAAGCCCCTCGGCTCATAATGCTGTCATTCACATTTAGAGTGCGTGCATGCTGTACTCTATAACAATGTTTAGTCTGGATCTCCCTCCCCGTGCGCAGTCTTTCCACAGTGTTGTGGATGGATGTGGCTTGTTGTTTGTAGTTAATGTTTATTTCAGGTGTTGTGGCACTGATGTGACAGCAGAATGGGGTTTATGGATTCGCATCACCCAAGGAAGGGGCAACCGGAACAGCTGCGCTTGTGTATTCATTCATATCCATCTCATCATTGCCCTCCAAATCACAATCCTCCGAACCATTAATCAGACCCCAGTCAAGCTGCCACGAGTGCAGTGTCTCTCCCTCTCACTTTTTCTCTCTCTTTTAACAATGTGGATGTCTGCCCAGAGACGCCATGTTGTGAAATTTCACACCTGTAGTGTCACTCTCGAGAAAAGAGGGTGGTGGGGGGAGTGGTGTACGAGAAAACAGAAGTGACGTGTCGTTGTAGGCGAGAATTTAATCCGCTAAAACACAGCCGAAGCTTGGAAGACTGATTTATTTTTTTTCTGTACCAGACCAGGTGCAGTACACCTGCAAAAGTTATGTGTGTGTGTGTGTGCTTTCCACCTCTCTTAATTGGAGTGCGCTATCTTCACTAATGAATATTCTCTCCTCACCTCAATGTGGGTGGGAGAGGAGAGGCTCGTCTGGGAATTAGCACAATCCTGGTGTGGCCCCCTGAGAGTTGGAGCCGCTTTTAGTCCTTCAAGCGCTCACTCGATCCTTCTTGACCACATTATCACAAAAGAGCCTGCTAACAATTTCTCCGAGCCGTGTGAAATTGTGTCTGAGTCGCTTGTGAAAGCGCAAACGTTCGTTACTGTGGAGTTTAAAATGTGCTTTCTGAGAACTGTCATAATAAATTGCTGCAGTACAGTGTGTAAGGAAGGATTTGTGATTGTGATAAGGCCAGGGGGAATTCTGGGAGAGAATTTCCTCACTTTCCCCTCATATGGTGACAACACACATGAAAGCCTCATGAAAAATGCTCTCTTTCTTTTGATTTCCTGTCTTTAGGGTACGCATGGGAATTTTGCGTGTAGCGGGACGTTTCGGAGGTTGAGATGTTAGTGCTCGTATGAAGTATCGCATCAACAATGCAGTAATGGGGCTTAAAGTAAAGTGAACAAATGTTCAGGGTGGTCCACCTAATCCTTATCTACTCACTGTCTTTTACATGACCCTGAAATGCCCTGTCAGAACATGTCGGTTATTGCTGGGGTGTGTGTGTATCTATATAACAATGTATACACTGCAAAGTTTTGTAAAGTCAAAACTTCTTTTACTTGTTAGGAGTATGTATGTACATGTGGGTATCATGTGCAATGTTCACCTTTCAGAACAGATTTGAGAGTGCTTTTTCAATTCATGAGTTTTAATTGAATTAATTTTAATGTGAAGTAACAAACAGGATAAAGAATTTCAATTTAAAGAAAGTAAAATTAAAATGAATTAAAAATTCAAAATACTGTACAAGTTTAAAACCTTTTTTTGTCTACTAAATTGATCAAAAGTGACCATAAAATATAAAAATAAATTCTATTAATAAATTCTATTACAAATAAATACTATTTCAAATAAATGCTGTTCTTTTGAATTTTGTTCATTTAAGAATCCTGAAAAAAAGCCACAATTTTCAACATTGATATAAAGAAATATTTATACATTACCAAATTAGAATTTTAGAATGATTGCAGAATGGATGTGGAAAATTCAGCTTTTCCATCACAGGAATAATGTACATTTTAAAATATATTAAAATAGAAAACAGCCATTTTTGTTTTCACCAATTTTTATTACTGTAATTAAAAACAACGTTTTTTCAAAAATATTTTGATCTGTGTATATATAAATGCTTTAAGTGTATTTTTTTTAGTTTGTCAAGAAAAAACTTTTGATTGAACATACTTTGAGCAAAATAAGATTTTGTTGTGGGCGGAGCTACAATAAAGTTAACTTTTATTGCTGTATGAATGTGTGAAACTGTTTAGTTTGTCTGTGTGTTGATTTAAACAGAGTCCACCTCAGATTTAGAAAAAAAAAATTAAAATAAATAAAAAATAGAAAGGTAATTGTGCGGAAAAGGTTTTTAAAAAAGACCTGTTCACTTATGAAAGATATAAAGTGACACTGTGAGATATAAAATTACAACAGTGAGAAACACAATTATACGATGTAACATTGTGGGAAAATTTTGAAATGATAAAATTGTCTACATCATTATTGAGAGAGAAAATCAAAAAGTGATTTACTTACTTTACTAACTATATTTTATTATTATTATAATTTGTTTCCATAATGTGGACATTACAGTCTTGGCATCATTGTACCTGAACTGTGTTGTAGTCGCTCTCATTCATGACACTTCCTGTCTGCGAGTAGAGTCTTTAGCCTCTGTGTTTAGTAAACGACCGTGTCCCTTTATTCACCCAGGGTTTCCCTGGAGAACTTTAGAGTGAACCCAGAGTAGAGAAATAGCTTGTGTTGATGTGTCCTTTGTGTCGCAGTCATACGAGAGATCAAAGCATCGTGGTTTACAGAGCTGTAATGGTGCCAAACACATTTCATATGTAGTGTGCTTGGCGTTTTACGAACAACACCGCTCACTAATAATTCTAATCTTTTGAAAGTTTGTCCCTTTGAATATTGTGCTACAATGCCAACACATCTAGAATGGTATCACATGGTACATGGTGCTTTGGGTAACATCGCTACGTCTTTTGACTTTGGGGTTGGGAGTCCATCTGCTTGTTGTGTAAGACTGTAGCCAGACACAGCAGTCAGCCACGGCCTCATGGTGCTCTTTCTTGGTCTCCTGCTGTAAAGGCCTCTGACAACAAAATCAAACCAAACAAACAAAAAGGACAAAGATGGTGGTCCAGTTATCCCAGTGGCTTTTTTGGAGGGATTTTTGGAGCAGGTCCATTCTCATTTTCCTTATTTTATGTACTAAATCATAAATCACCTTTTGAATGAACGCATTAACCCAGTGGAAGATTAATATGAGATTTGGCTTGACTCTCAAATGAGTTTCTATGATTTCTGCGAAGTTCTAAAGGAAGATGATTAGAAGTTTGTGAATATTAGGGATTATATATCATATCTCTTATATCATATATCATATAATATTGCCAGCCGGTTCTTATCCTTTAGCGTCATATAGGTGACATGACAAAACGGCGCTATACTACGCACATGGCACCCTTTATCGTTAATATAACGCGCGAACCCAAGGCGTCATAAATCCTTAAGCTTGGATATCAGACTACCTTACCCTACCCCACACCTAAACCTAACCATCACAGCGCATTATATTAACGATAACGGGTGCCATGTGCGTAGTATTTCGACGTTTTGTCATATAGCGTCGCCTATATGACGCTAAAGGATGAGAATGCGTTGAATATTGCATTTTTGTCATCATTAAGTATTTCTTGTATATCAAACTGGCTACTAAATCCTGTGGTGGTTGTGTTTTTTGCTCATGGCCTCAGATGCTGTTTATGTGAACCGCCAGTTGGGACTTTTATTTTTACACTCTTAAATTGTGGTTGCACGCCATGTTCCTCATTAGGTTTTTGGGGTGTTATGCAGTGCTTAACAAGCTATTTGTTTATGTAGCTTCAGCAGGTGTGTCTCTGGGTTCACAAGCCGCAATGGCAAGATTGGTTTGTGTGACTGTAATTACTAATTTAGGGAAAGTGCGGCGAAAACAAACAGCGACGGAGGAAGAAAACGCCGCTTGATTGAAGGTTAGAGAGGGAAGACGGCTTTCCCCAGCTGCCTTCAGCTCCAGTTCTGCACAGGTAATTCCTTTCAAAGCCATCGAATCAGCTCAGACGATTGAATTTCAATGCGCCTGGAAACAACGGCCCCTCTCTGCGCACTCAGCTGATTGTTGATCTGCTGCTCTCTTAAAAATGACATCTGCCCGAGGGTGATGTCTTGCCTCTATTTTCTTTTGCCATATTTTAGATTTAAGAGGGTGCTCTCTCAATATATAGCAGTAATCATGTTTTTAATGTTCAGTCACAACTTCACCTTCTGAACTTAAACCAATTCCGCGTCTTGACTGACGGACATAATCACTCATATCAGCCGACTTTCCACGTTTCTCCTGAAATGTTTAGATTTTGCATTAGTGCTGTTGTCACAAACCCTTTGAGTTTGCCAGCACTTGTGTGCCTTTCCTGTATCCATTTGTGTGGTCCTTTTATCATTTTAAGACCAACATCTTCACTGCATTACATGTGCTTACGTGTTTCACAGAATGTCCTGGATTATACGTGGAAGATGACTGATTTTATCACCGCTTCTGCATCCTTTATTAGAATGCAAAGTGTCTGCCAAATTTTACACCTCTCTGAGGCTAGCAGCTCCCTCATGTTTATGCATCAGTGGTCAGGAGCGATAAAGCTTTTCAGCGGTACTGGCTCCAACACTTCAGACACGGAATTTGTTCCATGTCTTTAAACATGACCTACAATCCATGGTCAATCAAACATATGAAAACCGTAGCTGAAGAGTATGAAGCTAAGCTTTAATGCGCTTCGTTTGTTATGCATTTTGTTGTTATCCTCTAACGTGAAGCGTCTATCTAATCCATCTCATTATATTTTGATTCTTCCTTGCAGTCAAATTTAAACTGCAATTTTGCATCCTTTTTTAGTGCTTCAATTGAAATTCAATTCCATTTAGTGGTTAACAAACTGATAATCATCTTCTTTCTGGCTGTTAGTCACTGACTGACACTCAAGGTAGAAAGCAGAAAAGGCTTTGTTATATGTCCTCTGTATTCTCTTTAACAACTACAATGTCTTGTTTAGGAAACCTCTGTTCTACTTAATCTTTATAGTGGAACTTGATACCGTAGTGTGCATCCGCATACCCTCCACTGTCGTGTGAAACAATGCTAGCTCATTAGCACACACTCACCTATCGTGCCGCTTCCTCTGAGAATCAGAAGTGTGCGGGAGGATATTACTGACGAGGTGTCGCCTGTAATCTCACTTTCAAGCCCTTTTACGTTCCCATCACAATTACCTCCCCCATGCACCTTTTAACTTCTTTGATACCTTAGCCGAGTCTTTGAAAGATGTCTAAATGCGTATTCAACAGCTTGTGTGGTTACTATATTACATCGTTTTTTGGTATTTGTTTATTTTGAAAAGAGTAGTTCATCCAAAAATGAAAAATCTGTCATTTTCTCACCCTAATGTCATTCCATGACTTGCATTATTCAGCAAAATACGCAGCCCGTTCTCATCCCAAGGCGTTTGACCATGCATCAACATTCGACACACATGGCACCCATTAGTGTCAATATGAGATGCGCCTCCTAGTGGTCTAACCCTAACCCTACCCGCGTCATCTAACTGATGCTAAAGGTTGGCATGTGTGTCGGATTTAGACGCATGGTCAAAAGCGTCAGTTAGATGAGAATGAGTTGAAATACGAGATATTTTGGAGAAATGTTTAAACTCCTTTGACTTTCATTTCGTGAACAAAAACACACACTTTTCAAAATAATAATTTATAATTTTTCAAAAAAAATATATTAATATATATTTTTTAGAAGTCATACAGGTTTGAAACAATAAACTTAGTTTATTTCCCTTACATACAGATATAACTATATTGCTGTAGACAGAAAGACATAAATGGCGCAGGAGAAATCTGTATTTAGTTTGTCATTCTATTAAAATATGATAACATATACCATGAGAGTGAGTAAATGCCATCATTTCAGAGTGAGTAAATGTCATCAATTTTCATTTAAGTAAACTTTTCCATTAGCCCTTCTAAAGCACCAGACCTAGTCGGTCTTAATTACAATGCTACTTCATAGATCGGACTATCACGACTTGTTGAGTTGAGCAGGAAACCTGACTTTTAGCTGGTCCGTGATAGCAACTGTTGAGGATGTAACACCCACTTATTAAATGAGGACATAATCAAAAGCTCAATGCTGAACTGTAATTGGATCTCCACTATGAGTGGCATGCTGATTTATTAGGCCTTCGTGTTTACATGCAGAGCTGCATTTACAGCGCTAGCGTTCAGTTCCCTCAGCTATGACGAGTCAAATAGGGAGATGATGAGAGCATTTCTAATTGGCATCCAGGGTGGGATTTGATCTTCCGCAGTCAGCAGATAAGAGGCCATTGATGGGAATTTCATGGTATAAGAGAGTTGTTTATGTAAATGGCCTCCGTTTTGAAGGTGCACTTTTAAGAACACCCCCAGCAAATGCAGAGGTCACCCATTTGCTGCTGCCTCTCACTGTACACTTTAATTTGTTCCACATTTAATGCATGATCCCTTTCAGCACCTTGTGTTCTTAGCATTTAGTCTGATCCGCATTTATGCCAGAAATCTATAAGATCCAACCGCTGTTCCCACAACTTCTCCAAGGCATTTTTCGTAAAGATCCTTTGTCTGCTGCTTATCTACCAATTACTTAATGGCCTGTTCTAGAGCCATGATCTTGTGTTGGTGACCAGTTGTCATAATATGGAAGGAAAGAGGAGGATTTTGTGGAGTTAAAAGCTTATTGTCTCGAATGACAAAGAACAGGATTAGAGGGCAACACTGGTGACTGTTTGAGCTCTTTTACTCAGTGCCAGTAAGTTCAGCTCTCCTGATCCAGGGTCTAATCCCTGTTCTCCAGAGCTAACGGGCTCACTGGGAAGTAGCAAGGGAAATGACTCCTGCCATTTCTCCACAGAGAAAAAATGCTGTATGTCATCTTTAGCTCTTCTCATCCCTCCTTCCTCCGCCATGAAGTTAGTCAGGCCTGGATTGCTCTTTTCCAGGGCGACCACCATTTCCACATGCATTAGTCTCCGCAGCTACTGGGCCACATCCTAATACCTCCGTTTTAGGGAAAGCTTTAATCCTCATCTGAAAAGAAGCAGAGGTTGGATTTGCAGATGGGGATGCACACCCTAGTGTGCCTGGAAGCGCATGCGGAGTGGTAAGAGCTTCCTAAACAGTTATAGTTATGGTTAAGATTTGCAGCTCGTCTGAAATTTAAATTAGTGCTGTCAAATAATTAAAATATTTAATCACATTAATTTCATAGTTAACTTGAGCATTAAAATTAGAAAAATAATGGGACAAAAAGAAATCAGACATTTAGAATAGCTAAAAATATGTGATTAATTGTGATTAATCGCGAGTTAACGATGACATTAATGCGATTAATCGCGTTAAAAATATTTGAATCGTTTGACAGCACTAATGGCTACACCAGTCACCCTTAAATCACATAAATCAGATTTTCTTGACCAAACTCTTAACCATCCAACTTTGTGTTCCAACGATGCTGCTTCGATTTGCAAACTATATAACTTGCATAGTCTCTAAGCAAGGTTTTTAGTCAAACTGCATTCAAATAAATGTATTTGCTTGTCTAGTCCAGTACAGTGAAACATGGATCATTGCTTTCTACTGTATGTCTGCTCATGTAGTTCTCAATGTCCAAGAGGTTTTCTTTGTGTTCTCTACAATATAATCACCGGTTTCATGTCTTAAACCCTCAGGCAAAAAGTGTGAATGGCATTCTGATGGCCACTGCATGGCGCATTGTCCCTATGTGGAGTTAGATGGAGAAGATTAGCTGTATTTGGAGGGTCAGAAGGATCAGTTCCAAAGATTCCACATCACTGGCGAGTTAGTTATGGGTTATTTCATCAGCTAATTCTGCTTCATTACATCGTAGGAATAAAAGCATCTGAAATCTTCACAAAATTCAGTGGAGATAAGAAATAGCTGACAAGTTGTCTTGAGATCATTTAAAAAGTAAATTCTGAAACATTGTTTCACCACTTAATGGTTTTTAAAGCTTCCCGTACAGTCTAAATTTGGGATGTGTTTTCATACATTTGGTTACCAATAAACTGATTATTATTTTCATGTTATGGCTTATATTTAAATTCTGTACTATTTAAGTTAATTAAACACTGACAACTAAATTCAATCTATGTAATTGCTACAAGTAAATTTAGGATGACAGCATTATAAGCTGTTTTAATTTGTGAAAGATTCAAGATTTAAATATTAACTTTAAGTGAATGCTTAATGATGAATGGTAAAGATAGAATGCCCTATTAAATGCATAATATTTAATAAAAATGTGATGTAGTGTATTATATGTATTTTATTTCATGCATGCTATTTTTCATTTATTGTATTTTAAGATATATATATTGTGTTTAGCCTATGTGTGTTTATAGCTTTAAAGTAGATATATGACTAGCATGTAGCATCACAACACCTTTATTCATTTTCTCTAGCCAAAGTTAAATTGCTAATAGCAATTAGATTTTAGAGAGATGCAATGATGTTCTCTCTGGGCTATTAGGACAACAGCCAAGCAACATTTCCTCCTTGATCATTTAGAGTCCGTTTAAACCACTCACTGTTCCTGTGGAAGAGCCATTTTGCTTATTCTAAAGAGCCTACAAGTTACCCTCATTGCTTTACAATAGGCTTACCTCATCATCTAATGCTTATGCTAAGCTAAATGGAATTGTAACTCTTCATACCACCACCCTGGAGTAATGGACTACACCTCACTCTACAATTGAGTTAGTACATTTAATTCTACGAATGGGCGTTTGGAAAATATTGCTTATATAAAAGTCATCCATGCTAATCTTTGATTCCATCCATGTTGACGCACAGTACACAAGCAAGGAGTTATAAAATGTCATGGGCCTTCATAAAAGGTAAATATGAACCCCGATATTGACTTGAACGTTCATAACAATGATCGTTACGGTCATGCTTGCATCGGTGTTAGCCTAGCGCCACTTTAGCTCAATACCAAGCTTTTTTATTGTGGGGATCTCAAGCTGAGAGTGCACTTTTTGTTTCTGAAAGGAATGGCACATTGCCTGGAGTGAGTGAAAGGAGGCTGTTTATGTAACACAGCCATTTGGGAGATAAGAAAGCAAAGCATGTAGGTGTTGTTACAGTGTACCCTTCTGAGTCAGATAAAAATGCTTTTCATATTAACCATTTATAGTTTCTCATGTCATATCAGCTTGCATCATCATTTCATGGAGATGACGCAACATGTCTTTGTGGCACATATATATTTTAGCAGCCGTTTTTTTTTTTTTTTTTTTACTGTAATTGTCTGTCATGAAATGTTGTGTTCAGGAATATTTCGTTCAGACACGTGTGATGTAAACTGCTCTGGATTTCATAATCATTTTGTTAACACATTACTGACATATTCCTGAGAAGATTTTGGCATTTAATACCCATTTAGACAAGTTTTCTTATAATGGTTTGTACAGTGAAAGATGGCATCAATTCTCTGCATACAAATGCAGCTTTTATTGTGAGTATTTAAATGACCTGATGAAAGGAAGAGAAATGAAGAGGGGTCATGTGACCTACAAATAATGCATGCAAATCAGAGATGCAATGCAAATAAGAGCGGAAAAACACATTAGAGCTTTGTGTGTAGTGTGTTGGCTCTGTTTTCTCTCATGTATATATTAAACCTGCAGTCTTTTGTGTTCTTGTGCACAATGCAATGGAGAGAGTAGATGTGTCAGTTTGAATGAGAATTTCATTTTCACTCCAGCTTTGCTTGATTCTTTGTTTTCCCCCCCTGAAAGTACATAAGCACTGTTAAAATTAAAAATGAAAGAGGAGACAGATGCAGTCAGTGTTGTTACTGACAAATCCCTCTCTTATTAATTAAAGACTAGTCTGCTTTAGCATGTCCCTCTCCTACTCAATATCTTTTCATATTGAGCTTTTTGTTCATTCATACAGGCATACTTTGCATTTTTGTGTTAGCTGTTTGTTTGCCTGGTAACATGTAGCATTCATTAAATGTATTTATTAGTTCATAAACATCGGTTTTCTGATAAATCATTTTTTATTTATTAATTTATGGCTTGTTTCGTTTCATCCCGTTCTACATACAGATCTTTATTCTCATCTCAATCTACACAGTCAAGTAACCAGTTCCTTCTTTTTAATGTTCCAAAGCCTTAAGTGCTTTGAAAACACTTCTGTTCTTTTATTCATAATACCACAGCTCCTGAATGGATGTGTGCGCCTACTGGAACTAGGCTACTTGACGTTTTTTAATCTTATGTTAGTTATAATGTTATGGTAATGTGGGAAGGGGGAAGTTAATTTTTGATGCATTTTTATTCGTGGTGAAGTTTTTGGGATTGGTAAGATTTTCTTTTTGTTTGTTTTTGAAAGACTTTTCATACTGTACTTGCTAAGACTGTATTTATTTAATGGAAAATGCAGTAAAACGGTAATATTATGAAATATTACAATTTAAAATGACTATTTTGTATCTTAATAAAACAATAAAAAAAGAATGGTTTTCATGTACATGACATAAAAGTTTTTTCAAAGTATACATTTAAGGGCATGAAAGTTAGTATTATAATTAATTATATCCTGTTCTGGCTAACGTCAGACCCAATTCTCGTTGAGACTTGGGTCTGGAAACCACATATACATTTTCTCATATTTGTGGCGTGGTTTACGAATGCATGGTGCTGTTTATTGGGTGCTAAGAATGTCTATGAAATGCGCATGCAAGTAGCTCATAGCCAATCGTTTCAATTAGAAAAACACAAGTATTAAGCACAGATTAACATAGATGTTGAAGTACAACATAGATGTTGAAGTTGTTATTTGCATTGGAAATTGTTTGCGCTTGTCTTTAAAAATTAAAAAAATTTAATTTAATGACTAAAGTGTCAACAACTAAAGCGGTAGATGTATATTGATATTGAAAAGCAACACAACTTAGTGGCACTGTGACGACTACAGCAGGCAGAATGACAATATTATATTAATAAATACCACTTACCATTTAGTTAAATGGTTTAGTCAAATGGACTTCGTCGACGACGATGCCTAGCAGGTTGGTACTATACAACTCCGTGGCTAACATGTCTTGCCACTTTGTGCTTATCCAGGCCTCGGGACTGCCGAACAGAAGTTGGTATCGACAATTCTTTATCGCATTTTTTTTCTCGGGACACAGCTGAGCGGCAGATATTCCAAGGTTGACCGCCTCCTGTACCTGGTCCTCCATTAGGGCGATTAAATGGCGAGACAACAATAACGACTGGGGTCTCGTGAAGTTTAACGGAAAAAGCTGCTCTTTTTTCAAAATAAACTTGCATTTTAAACTATTTCTAAGGCTGCATCAAAAGGTAACTTCACGTCTGCTGCCATGTTTAATCCATACAAATAAACAAACTGCTTCAATGTGTCATTGCTGCTCCCTTCCGTTCTGTGATTGGTTCCCTAAATGAGGAGAAAATCTGGACCATGGTATCCATACTGCCTTTCAGCGTGAATAAAATCCTGTTCCTTATGAATCTTGTAATTTTGAAGTAATTTTGTGAATTTAGTTAATTATGTGGTGGTGGGTTGTTTTGGTTCAGATTTTCAGAGTCCGTTCAAAAGCAAGCTGGCGTTTATTAACTCATAACTGATGCTGTCCAGTGAAAATCAAATCTAGCAGTTAATTAATCAGTAAACAGTAATCGACTGAGTAATGAGAAATAGATCTTGAGCTCATTTATCAGTAAGGTGTTTTAACTCTAATTGCTGCAAATGTTAGCTGTGCACTTTTACAAATAGCAGAGCTATTTCAAGCATATAAGTCTCCATCAAAGAATATTAAATAGAAATACAAGCAGTGCTTCCACAGAGTTAAATACAGGCTACGGTTTTTCGCTGACGTAGCAATGTTTCTCCATTAGTTAAGATGGACTGCCAGCTTACTGCGGGAGGTTGTGATGCTGATAGAGTCCTCAAGGAAATCATATTTTCATGTTTAAATTAAACGAGAGATCTATTATTTTGAAATTGTGGGTTTTTATTAACATTTAATAACATATTATAGAATGTCAGCTATATCTCGCAATAGAATACTGAAAGACGAATGGAGAAAACGGAGCAACTGTGCGAGGGAAGCAAAATTATATTTCATCATCACAGTACAAAAAGATTTCCAGCACAGCACACACCGTAATCAGACTAAAGACAGCATGCCATTGTAATTTGTAGCAGACAGGAAGGAGTAACCTGATTTCAAATAATAGAGACGGAGTGAGAGGAGAGATCGGGGTCGTTGCTGACTCAACTGTGAGTGGGCTTTTGCACTGCTGTCCTACGTCTTTGCTTCACAGACACAATTTTACCATCACTCCAGATGGTTGGGTCTATGTGTGCATTAGCCACGACCGTGCTCCCTATAAAACTTCCCGAAAAGCAGATGCTCCGCTTAAATGAGACTTCTGACATTAAAATCTGTTTGTCCTTTCCTTAGAGGCCTTTCTCCTCCAGCTGTTTAGGGGCTATTTCTCTCTTTAATTGGGATGGGAGAGATCATAGATGAGATCAGTGCAGTACCATCAGTCGTCTCTCTTGGCTTGTCGTCCAAGCAGCGAGCGTGTAAACAGACTCCTGCTTTATTATTCCCCATAAAAACTATCTGTTCTCCTAAATGTTATGTGTTTGGGTTGTATTGCATTTTGTTAAGGTGTGCAGAGCATGAACGATTGTTTTAGTGTTTCTTTTTTATTCCAGCAGCCAATCCTCTGTATCAATCCCAAGTAAAACTTTCACCTAACTGAATTTGTGTAATTGTATCTAGGTTATGTTGGTTGGATATAGGAAACACTGCTTTTATTTTGTTAGGGGTCTCATACCCTAGTGACTGGAATCCAGAGCAAGAAATATTGTTTTAGTCTTCTGGAAAGTGAAGTGTTCTTTTCTTTTTTTTTTCTTTTGTAACCTATTTTTCATCCAAAATGGATGCTAACTGCAAAACGAGATTGATTGAACACAAAGATTGAAAGATATTCACCCCCCCTCCTTGATTTTCCTAGAGATCTCAATGCTAGCTGTCTAGACTGCTTGATGGTAACATATCCTTGCCGTCTGGCCAGCAGTGACATATCATATATTTGCAGGAGACAATCCCCTTATTTATATATGAGTTAAATATGCCTCAGGGACCCAATCTGAGATTGCATATCTGCAACCCGAGTGCTTGCCAAGATTGACAGAGGCCTGTTACTCGATTCAAACTTGATTAAGTCCAATTGAAGAATGAATGGGTTCCACTCAGGACGGGGATGGAGGGGAGAGCGCGACGACGGCGACATTACATTTCCTTGAAACAGGCCCTGGAAGCAGAGGAAAAACCTGGCTGCTGGGAGAGGCACTTGAGGGAACATTTGTCCAGTAGAGAACTAGACTATGCCTTTTATTCCCATCTGGATAAAATAGTGAGGTGACATTTGATCCAGTCACTCAAGGCTTGACTTAAACTGCTCCCCTTTCACGCTGCCCGTCACATCTGCGTCTGCCCCCCGTCCAACTGAAGGGCTCGCATAACCGCGGGAGCACAGGTGACCGCAGGGGGGTCCTTGAATTTGGAGGGCGATCCATTTCACTTAAGCGCGAAGGGCTTGGGAAGGTTAATCCAAGACTAGCAGCGGCATGCTCGGGTTTCCAGGCCAGTACATGTGGAGCATTGCACGCTTTGTCATTTATGCAATATTGCTGTTTTTTTTTCCCCTTTCTTTATTTAGCCAAACCTCAAAACATCCTGATCTTCTATGATCCATGCAGTTAGCTGTAACCACAGATCTAATCGAGGGCATGTTTTAATGGGTTATGTTTTACAGAGACATCAAGCTAAAGTGCTAGGCCAATGCTTTAAAAGTCAGGGCAGATATCAAAGTCTGTCCTCAAAATGCTTTTCACTTAGCCTGGCAAGCCAGACCTATCAAGATGTTAGGTCTGGGAACTCACAATTGGCATACCTCAATCCGGGGGGCGGGATAAAAGGTTGTCTTTCAATATCCCTCTGCACGCCATAGGATAGCGCTAACCAACCAGAGCAATGAATCGCTGTGGCTGAGTGAGTCCCATGCACTTTCCCCATGGTTTTTCCTCCAGCGGAGCAAGTTGACGTATTAAACTTTTGCCATATCCGGTCGTCAAAACTCTGAACACATCTTCCTTTTGTAAGAATAACTTAGGCAACATTCTCTTAACTCCAAGTCATCCGAGTCGCAGCCAAAGTCGAATCGAAAGACCGCTGTTCGCCAGCTGCATCTTGTTTGTTTTCAAGTAGGCGGGAAATCACCTATGGAAAATCACGGTGCAGAACCGTCACAACTCTGCCCTCATTGTGTTAAGCCCACCAACTCTATACACGATGTGATTGGCCTGACCAGAGTTTGGTTTTTCCACTTCGAAAGCCACCGGAGAGTTGCTAGACCACACTTTGCTCTAGATTTCTAGGCTACTTTTCACTGCCTTTTTTAATTAATGATGGAAGTGCATTATATTCCACATTCTGAAAGGCATAGAATGTTTAGCTGTTAGTTTTTATTAAATGCACCCATCTTTTTATTCTTTTGGAATCTGAAATACTGTTAGCATTTTGTAAGGTACCCAAGCGACTGGGAATCCAGAGCATGACCTATTGCTTTAGTCTTCTGGAAAGTTTTTTAACTTTCATTTTGTCATTATGTTCCCCTGAGTGCCTCTCCCAGCGGCCAGATTTTGCTCTGCTTCCACGACCCGTTTCAAGAAAATGTAATATTGCCATCGTCACACTTCAATATGTTAGGTGGTAGCTGTATTGAATAGCTTTTACTTTATTGGAAACTGCATTTTATTTTTTCTATATAATTTTCATTTTCTTAATGTTTCCAATTTTCCATTTTTTTTTTAATATATATTTTTATTCTTTAGTTTTTGTTATTTAGGTTTAGGTTATTTTGTGATTTTGTTTTTGACTTCATTCTTTTATTTAAATTTACTTGCAGCCTATCATCAGGCACCTGTATAACATGCCAGCCATCTGATTGGACGATCATGTTGAACAACAATACCTTTGGGGTTTTCCTGTCATCCTGACAAGAACCTTAGCAGAGCCCAGACTGATTTCCTCCTTCAGGTCTGGCACCGGCTGATAGGACTTCACATGAAAGTGTGTCAGGAGATTTGAGGAAGAGAGGCGCTCTGGGAGTTCAATACACCAGTTTGATGGATCTACCTCAAGTACAAACAGGGTGTGCCGCCTGCTCCAGAGCTTTAGATATCTGTAAACTACTTCATGTTGAATTCCTAGCCTTGTGTGGCATGCCCACATTACAGGAAGACAGAAATTGAGATGAAAGCTGAAGAGATGAGCTGTAGGGTACATATCTGAGTGTCTTAGTTAGAGAAAATGTCTTTGTTTCTGTTTGTGTGTGGGAGTGTGAGCCTACAGTACACTCAGAGTTGAAGTAGAAGAGATTGAGCAATGTTTTTTAGCATTAAATAGTGTTAGATCATCTTTTCTGAGTGAGCAGTGCACACTTATGTATGATAAATGACTTTCTTGAAGAGTCTTTATCATCTATAGGTGCAGCGTTGTGGCAGAATTCATCTGAGAGATGCCAACGAGGCACGTTTTCAAGATGTGAATTGTAAATTGAGAATGGTGAGCGCTCTGGTGCATCCTTGGTAATTAGGATGTCCATTAATGATCACAAATTCCAACTGCTTTGAAGTTCTCTTCTAATCCTACCAATGTCACATTCTTTTAGTGTGTTCAGGGAGAAATATCATAAAGAGCTTAATCTGATGCCAAATCCCAATTTAGCAGTAGTGCATCTATTATGTCAAGCCGTAGGCTCTCACTGGGCCTTTTAAATTGAATACTGAGATTGGTGGGACGAGAGCAGCATATCTAGTCCTGGGTTTAAGCGGCTTGCAGCAGCAGCTTATATTCGGCTAAGACTCTGCTACAGCAATTTTGTGAATACTTGAATGAAAATGGCATTCATGGTTTTACATACATGGATAGTTGATAGTTTTGTTGAATGTCATTCATTATGTGAGTCTGTGACTTATTTTTTTATTTTATTGATTTGATTTCTCCTGTCTTGTGTGACACACACATGACTCACGCGCACAGAAAGCCGCTCCAGGAAGCACCTTTGTTGAGTATCCTCGAAAGCACAGTCTTAAATTAGTTAAATTAAGTCTTAAATTAACCTTGAGTTCTGATAAAGTGCAATGTGTGTCAGATCTGTGTCATGTGCGGCAGGTCTTGAAGTGACAACAGCCTAATAAACCTGCTGCTCTCGGTCATTATAAGCATAATCAAAGAACAAAAAAAACAAATAAATCATTTACTGCTTTTGACTGAATAACTTCTGTAGCTTTAATAAGGATTACTCTATATTAAGTTGATTCGATTTCTGTGTGTATCCTATCTTTATAGACCTATACATAAAAATCTTATCGCACTGTTTGCAAGGTGCTATCTGGTCTGACTGGGCCAATAAAAACAATATAAGCCTTGATATATTGTAAGGCACAGACAAATGTGACATTTATTATACTTGGTTTATGTCAAGATTGTTTTAAATTTACTTAAAATAAAAGTTTATTTTTTATTTTTTTTAAAGCCCAATAAATGTTAAAATCGATTAATTTCAAATATACAGTACTGTAATGCTAAATGACTATAATTAGTGATGGCTAACATTTAGAAAACAAAAAAACAAAAAAATACATTTCATAGAAACGTCAGTAGCTGTATTGATATTGGTGATGCCTTCTTTCATAAAAAAGATAGAATTAAACAAATATTTAAAATATAGACCACTGTCTTTATGTTGTTTTTTCATTACATTATAGAGTAAATGTGAAATGTAAATGTAATGTAAAAATATATATATATATATTTAAAACCTGTTAACTGTGATTAATTTTTATATATCTACAGTATGTGTGTGTATACCATGTGTATATAATGTATACTCTACGTGTGTCTATATATAAATTTGAAAGCCCGATTTAAAACAATTGAGTTCATTAATTTAGGGGAGTTATTTATTTTAGGTTACAGACTTTAGTGTTCAACTATACACAAATTAAGGCAATAGTAGTGCAGAAAGTTAAGGTCACACCCCCCCCAAACCCCCTGAGGAAGCTGTTTATCGATTCAATTTGGAGGCCATTTTTCACTCAGCTGCAAGTAAAGCATCCAGAAGTAATGATAATTGAAGTAATGATGATTGAATAAAATATTGAACAGATGGAGACTTTCCATGACATTTTTATCTTGCGTAGAGAGAGAGAGAGAGAGAGAGAGAGAGAGAGAGAGAGAGAGAGAGAGAGAGAGAGAGAGAGAGAGAGAGAGAGAGAGAGAGAGAGAGAGAGAGAGAGAGAGAGAGAGAGAGAGAGAGAGAGATTTCTGACACCAGAAATATATCATATATCTCTGGAAAGTTTTGTCTACCTGTATTCATGCATACTTTTCCTACTCTCCAGAAGCCCTAATTGCATTTAGCTTTAATCACATATGCATTCAACCCATCTGTTGCTTCACTTTAATTTGACCTCAGCCTTGTTGACTAAATGCATGCAACTTTGTGGTAACCGCCATGTGTGGACACAAACAAAGGTGGAGAGTCACCTTTGCAAGCAGGTGACAGGTGCACTGTAGGGTCCTGACGTGTCTGAGCTTGGTGCTTGGCAGGAAGTGACACTAATATTTACGGCCCCTATTCCAAAATCCCCAATTAATAAACGGGGATTTTTTTTGGGGGGGGGCAAATGGAATCTTTCAAAATGCACTTTATTCACCCTCATCTGGTTAAGGAAAAGAAAATCAAACAAGACAGCAAACAAGCAGGCTGGGATTTTAGAACAAGGGGCCTGTCTCGGCACGTCTAAACTGATTGGCCACTGACAGAAGAGCCAAGTCGAGTTAAGCGTGTGCTGAAATGAATGCTGTGACATTCAATGCATTTTAAATGGAGTGTCCTTGAGATGCAAGGTCATGGAGGTGTACTGGTTAAAGACTGAGGCGATTCTTGTTGGCCAGTCTAAACACAGTTTCCTTGAGCTGTAATGTTTACCTTGTAGAAATGTAGGGAAATCGAACATCTTTTAGAGAATTTATCTGTAGAGCATTTCACTGTCTCCAGTGAAGATTGAAGGTGTTTTTCATCAGAAGGAAGCAGCTAGTTTTGACTTGTCTTTTATCTCACTATTCTCATCCATCTATCCTGTCGGAAAGTGTTTCTCCTTTGTGCCTTGCTTTGTTTTTCATCAGACTTTCATTTTCTGCCAGCCAGACATTTATATTTACATTTTAACTGAGGTGTGATCTAGACATTAGGGTTTATTTGCAGTAATACAGGACCTGTGAAAAAATAATTATAAATGCTTTAAATTTACAAGTACCATCAACTTGGATGTTTAAGTCATTTCAACCTAAATGACATTTAACTGACTTAAAAAAACCTTCAAAATAAGTTAAGCAATTCAATTCAATTCAATGTAAAAAAAAATGTTGTCATAACTTATTGATCATATAATTTGTTTTACAGTATAATCAATGTGACAAATTTAATTTGGTAATATTCCTGAACATGTCAAATCACACCTAATTAATATGTATGATTAATTATTTCATGTTTTATTAAATAATTTGTAAAAAAAAAAAAAAAATCTCCCATCCTAATTCCATGAGCTAATCAGCAGGTAGCCTACTTGTGAAACATGCCTGCCATCCTAAAAGGATCTGATTGAATAAAAATACATTTGGGGTTTGTCTTTTCTGTCAATGATGATTTTTAATCTGCTTCCTATATGTAAAATATACTAGGCAACACATCAATTGCCAATGATGTAGACTTTCCATAATTGAGCTTAATGCTACTGTTTCAATGTAATATTGGATCTTTTTATTCTATAGATGCTGAAGCAGTCCAAAAAATATCTGGCTCCCATGTTTAGCTGCTAGAGTGAACAACATCAGGATTAGTGCTTGCGCTCTTCCTGGAGAGCAGGAGGGAGTCGATTCTTGTGTCTTACTTAACCCCCAAGCATATTCAAGCTCGTTATCACTTATTCTCCAATAACAATTTACTGTTTCCTGTCAGAGGCTTCTGAAAATGAATTCTGCCAGATGCTGTGGCAGCGTGATGCAAAGACGTTAGTCGTTATTTGGCCTGCGTCGAATATGTGGAGTTCTAAGAGGAATAAAAGGCTCATGAGACGTAAGCCAATTATCCACACTGTGGGAATTCCACCGCCGAATGCAAACTATCGTTTATGTAACACGCTCATATGCACACACTCTCATGTATGCTTGAACCCTTTCTAGTTTAATATTTGCATTATTTTAGAGAAAAATATAGCCCTAAACGATTTCATCAGGATCTCTAGATTTGGGCTGACTAGCAAACCAAGACAGCTCTCCATTGTAGTAATGTTTAGATGTAGAAAACAATGTAATGTGAAGTGAATTTTTGTAAAAGGAGATGCTTAACATTCAGAAAATGTATATTGTTGATCTTAAATGGTCACACAAAATATGGTTTTTTATACATATATCAAACTAGTTTGTTTTATTTTCAGTTTGATTACCTTTTTTGCAACCCTAAATGGCGAACATTAAAAAACCCTATTTGTAGTAATATTAGGGTAAAATAGTAAGTACAAAACCAAAAGTGAGGTCCGGCCATGGAAATTTGACATCTTCACCCTTTATTCAAATATTATTACACATTTGTTAAACATTTTGTAAGTATATTGGATAGTTGTGCTTGGAGTTCTATTTGTGATAACGCAATGACACATGCCAAAATGGAGAGTTTAGGTTTTCCCTCCTTTTTGAAATATTTTATAAAAATGAAATATTTTCGTCATATTTTGATGGTTTAATCAAACTTGTAGGGTCAATAAAAACAAATATGTCCTTTAGACATTATACTTTTGATCACTACTGTACATTTAAATATCTATTTAATAGAAAACCAATCATTTTTTTCCTGTATACAGTTGAAAAGGCCATGACCTCTTACAAAAAGCATGGGATTTCTGCCTTTAATGTTTTTTTTTTAACAAATATTTTTACTTATGCTTTGTAGTGTAAACAATGTATTTGACTCTACAGTGTTGCAAACCCATAATATTCTGTTGTTTTGTGTAGTTCTCTTATTGGATGTTAAGAAGGAAAAAAAAGAGTCTGTACCTGAAATGTATGAAGGCTTTCTTTTTATTTATTTTTTATGTGCATGTGATTTGGGCTGTCAAAAACATAACCTCTCCTACTTCCATTTAAATGCCATCATTCAAATTTAAATAGAAGCTTATGCAAATCTCTGCCGTTAATATTCAGACTGATTGCCTTTTTCTTGGCCTTCAAACCTTCCCTTTGCCACTTATCTCAGGCGTAACATGCTTCCCTCAAATACTTTCTTAGCTACACTCAACTTAAAACTTGCATTTCTGAACTATAAACAGATGTCATCAACGAGCTGAAGTATTTTTTCCGTGTTTAATTCTTTGATGAAATGTCATTTGGTTCAGTCAAAACATCTGTGAAGATCTAAAGAAAGAAATCCGATCTTTTGTTTCCAGATGCAAGAGCTGGGTTCGGTTAATGCTTTTATGTCTTCCCCCTCACAATGTTTTTTTTTTTTATTATTTATTTATTTTTATTTTTTTTAACTTTAATTAAAGACATCTTCATGTTTGTTTTTCCTTAAAAAAAAAAGTTTTTCCGGTCATAATCTACTTAAAACGGTTGGTAGCTTGTGTTTTAAAAAAGTTGCATGGTGCTCATTATGTTTCTAAAGGTACAACTATGAGCTGCATGTGCTTTGTAAGTTCAACGAGGTTTCTGAATAGCGGACTGGTAATAGATGCAGACATAAACAGGCACTACTTTTCCTTTGATGGTTTTACATTCAGGTGAATGCTGCTATAAGCGTTCAGTGGCCATGATGCTCTGATATCACCTTTATTTGTGTGTGGCCCTGGGCACTAATGATAGCATGCAGGTTTAGGTAATAACCTTGTTTATCTCCTCTTTATGGCTCAGCGAGTAACAGTGGGTGCCGTCGGTGTGCATTTTTAACCCAAGCGTAATGCTTTTCCCTTTGAGGTGTAAAAACCAGCCTTAGTTGTAACTTCAAGTGGCAGGAACAAATAAGAATGTTTTGAAATGAAAACCAGTTTCATTGAACTCCCTACAATTGTCTCTCTCTCTCTTTTTTTTAATGACCCGAAATGACTATTAATCCCAAAAAAGAGTACAAAGCAAACTGCATTACCCTTTAGTTCGGCTTTCATCCTGAGTTCAAAGTCCTCTGTTGGACCCGCTATTGGATGTTTTGAACAGGGCAGCTGGAATTTATGTTGCATAAATTTGAAATGCCAGAATCCTACATATGATATTTGCTTATTAAGAGATTGTTCACTCAAAAATGCAAAGCTGCTGTTTTCCATACACTTCCATACACAGTTGGAACAGAGCATATTGGACATAAAGCTTAATATCTCCTTTTCCTCAGTAGATAGAAAGTAAGTAAATGATACAATAATTACATTTTTGTATAATTTATCCTTTTAATATTCTTACAACTGTGTGGATTAGTCTGGCAAGTCAAGGTTCTTGTTCATTTGTACAATGAAAACAGTCACAAACAGTTAAACAAATAATTTTAAATAATAATGTTGTTAAAAATAAACAAATAAATTAGCTCAAGTATTTAATGATGTACAAATCATCTGCATGTTGATACTGACGGCCTAATTACTTGGGTAAAATTTGTGTACATTGCAGCAAAATGACCAATTATTATTAAAAACTTATTTATACAATGCATCCAATGCAGTATGGAAGCAATGTTGATCTCATTAAACCACAAACTGACTAAATCTATCATCAGATAGTTTGACATTTATGGTGCTTGTGAATGTATGTGGCTCACATAAAAGCATTTGCCTTGATTCAAGTTGCATTTTTGCATTGTTTCTCTTATTTCTGAAGGTCCTCGTGAGGTCCTTTTAATCCGACTCATTGTAAAGCCAATACAATACCTCATGCTTTTTTATCAATATATTTTTTTTCTACAAGTTTCACAATCTGTCTCAGCAATATATTAGCAGTAGATATTTTCTCGTACGCCGGCCTGCATGATACTGAACAAATTATTTTTTGATGAGTCTGTTCTCTTGCAGTCTTGACCCATTTCCTGCCTCTTATGTAAGTATTCTACATTACCTCTTTTTGAATCAACTATAATGTTTCAGGGTACAAGGATAGAAGTCATTTAGGCCAGACTAACCGAAAGAGACTGTCTGACTGTTTTTTTTCTTGTCCCTGTTATTTTATCCGATTTATTTATTTATTTATTTGGTCTCAGGCGATGAATCATAACACCTTGCAGAATGCATTAGTCCATCTTTGCATTCAAAAGCGGGAGCATCATTATTTTTCACCATTATTGTTTGTTATTGCTTTCCCTTCTGCACATCAAATACAAGGATCGGAAAAGGGACGCAGGAAAGATGGAGGTTGATAATGAAAATCTATTGTGATTAGAAGACTATGGAGGTGAAAAAGAGATTATGTACAGAAACAAATGTAGGGATGAATATTTTGGTCCATGTTCTTTGTAACATTAATGCAGGTTGGCTTTAATTTTATATTATTGCAACTGATATTTTTAATAATAATAATAGTTAAAGACATTATGAAATTAAAAAGCTTTTATTTCCTGCATGTTAGTTTTTACTCTGTCTGCTATAGTTGCTAATAGTTGTCAAAATTATACTCTATAAGACCCTTTTTATGTTTTATTTATTTATTAAATGACATCTTCAATATCAGTTTTCTGTTTCCATAAGATGCATATCAACAAGAACAGCATGACTGACATGAAGACTAATCTAGACATACAGTAGCTGCACATTTCTAAATGCATGCAGTTTCACAGGATTATATTGGATCCACAATTTTTAAAAAAAAGAGAAATCCACTCTGGTCTTTAAAGAAAAAGTAAAAGCTGCTCTCCTTTATAAAAGCGCTTTTTCGTGTCGTTCAGAGGAAAACTCCAAGTTAAGAGTGGCATGAAAATTGTGCAGCTTGATGAATTATGTAGCCTAGTTTTCTCTCTTTGCGTTTGATGAGGAGCACAGAGAATCGTTTCTTCACCAGGCATGGCGGGGCCACCCGTAACGCTTCTGACACATGAAGCAAAAGGGGCGTTCCAGGGGTGTGCCTAATGTTCTCAACAGGTCTCATGATGCCGCCATCATCATTTGTGACACCGTAGCTCAGTGTTGCATTTGTTAATGGTTCGCAACATAAGCTTAAATGGTAATACAGTATGTTGATCAGATCTCTTGGTAAATCTTAAGATGAACAGATGCTGTGGGCCATTTATTTTTGAAAAAATGGAATATAATATTATTTCATAAGTTTGAAAACATGCGTTGACCCTTATGTATATAGAAGAGGTTTAATACCAGAACAACAATGTGTATTTTGTGCTCATTAATAGAAGTTTGAACTTGAAGGTCAGGTAAGAATTGAGCTGTAGTTTGGCTTGTTATGGGCTATTTTCGTGATTTATATTGTTTATAAATGAGTGCCTTGAAGCTTTTCATTGAGCCATGTGACCCAGTCTGAATCTGTGGGTTACTTGCAGGCCATCAGCACATCAGGGTCATTTTTAGATGTTTGTCTCCTTGCCAGATTCAGACTCGTTTTAAATACTACAGTATTTGTTTTAGTATTTTTAAAAATATATATATTTTATTTTGAACTACTGAGTCATTTTCATTCATTTTAGACAGTTTTTTCTTAAATGATATCTTATTTTAGTCTTTGAAGAATGGTTCAGTTGAAAGTGCAAGTGTTTATTCTTTAGATATTCATTGTTAGTGTTGTATTGCGTTATGGCAAGGACGTATTTACAACATGACTAAAACATTGCTTGCATTTGCATCAGTTTGACTATGACTGGATAATTTGAAAAAATATAAAGAAAGTTTTTTTCAGTATCTTGTAGTGTTTTCACTCACGATGCCAAAATTATTGTTTCGATACGATACCAAGTCAAGAATAGGTGGTTTGCAGTCACGGGATTGTGTTGACGCGCGGAATGCAGATGGAGGGCGCAATGGACGAGATGGAGGAAAATTCCTACTGTACTACTTTAGACGCTATTACAAGAGAAATATATAAACAGAAAATCGAAACATATGTTGGACGTGATCCTTATGTTATGAAGAGGACCGATTTTCAATTGAATTGAGAGAGATTTGCCTGCCATAGATATCAGCAACTAACTCGCTATAGATATCAGCAACTAACTCGTCTTACTGTAAAAATGACGGTTATTTTCTTAAGTTACGGCTCGTTAGTTCTACTCCGTCCACTTAGAGCCATCGGATTGCTTTTATTTGAATGAATTATCACAGAGAGAGAGAGAGAGACAGAGAATGATTCTTTAATGGATTTATTAAAATTATTTATGAATGACAGGCAACACTGACAATTTAAATTAATTCTATAGAGTGAGAAATAAAACCGTCGTCTCTTGCCACGATTACCATAAAGACACATTACATTTATTGAAATGCTGTAAATTAAATGAAAAAAAAAAAAATCAAATAGTTGGAAATTTCGATAGGTACTAATACTAATTACTAATTGATGTTAAAGTTAGACATGGAAAAGGGTAGGGTTATTTCAGTTTTAGGCTTGGAGGTGAAATTATGTTTCGCTTTGCTTGTTGAGTTTCTAGATGTCAGTATGTCACTCCATGCACTCCTCTCTGACAAAGATGGGGCCCAATATGACCGCAAACTCGCCTCGCATCGGTGGCCTGTCACTGACATGATCTGGCGATTTTCTAGTCCTGCATCAGAGAGTCGTCCAACGTCAGTGCTCCGCAAACTATGGTTTGTTGTGAGATACCTTCCACCTGAACAACAAAAATTCAAAGTATACAATTTAAATTTGGAAAATAATATAAACACAGTTTAAATTCATGGGCAAAAACAAAATATCTATTACCAACCTCTTCACAAATACTTTTTAGCATATTGCCAAGGTAATTGAGCCCCATCGGCTCCTTGGTGAACCACAATTCGGTGCTCTCGAGTTTGCACAGAGGGATGCGTCTCGGATGCGAATAAAACGCTCCGGCATTTTCTGGACACTTTGAGAGATATTTTTTAAAGCTGTCCACGGGACAAAGTGGGTCGCCGGGTCTCGCAAACATAAATCCTCATAATTTTTCCCTATCCGATGCAGTGGGATCCTTGTGGTTTTTTGTCTCCGCCAGGGTCAGGTACTCTTTCCCATTCTCGTCTTGCCGGAGAACGAAAGACTTTTTTGATAGGTTACGGTTTCCTTCTCTTCCCCTCCGTGCAAAACACAGCTGTATGTCAAACCAAACTTTTCTTACAAGTCCTGTGGGTGTGAAAGGGGAGAATGCAGGTGCATTTCTAATTTTCTCCAAGTCAGACTCAGTAATTCGCGGATGATGAACAATGGTGTCTTTTCCATTTTTCCTGTAGCGCTTTAAAACTGATTTAAAGACGGCATTGCTTGACTTGAAGTCTTTATCACTTATGATGTTGTATTTTGTAATGTGACGGTTTATTCCTGCTCGGAGACGCATCAAACTTGCTACACTGTATTCGCGTCCAGCGGTAGACTGAACAGAGGCATAAAACTCCCGCAATATCTCATTTAAAAGAGAAGCAGAATAGGTCTCGAAATCAGAATTGTTCTGTCTTTGGCGCAAAAACTCACTGAAAGTGTTAACTGCCCATTTAGTTGTCTCTTTCGTATTGACCTCATCTTTGTCATCTTCGATCTTATCTAGCTCTGTCGGTGTTAATTCTTTGTGCCGCTTTTTCAAGTCTTCTGTTCCAAATTGTGCCTGGGCCCATTTCTCAAAATTGCCATATTCACCATACAAATTAAAAGATATGCAAAAATCATCCATTTAGCCTACCTAAATAAACATTTTTTTTTTCTTCATATGTGTTTCTCACTCTGTTTGCAAGTGTAACTGTTACTATGGTTGCCAATGTTTTTTACAGTCTATGGTTTATCCACAAGTTTCCTACGGCCCATGAGGCCTTGCGTCAAAAGTGGGCGCGTCTTTCGGTTCGAAGTAAACAAAGCGCGACTTGACATACTTCACACTCGTTCATTCAACAGTTGACAGTCATTTTAAGTTATAGCGATCCAAACTAGCTAACGATGTGGGAACAAAACCTCAACAAAATTAAAAAGGGTGAAATAACAGTACCTTTACCCTCTGCAGTAGTTGGTTAGGAGTATTGTAATAACATTATTAATAATCAATACTCATCAAGGCATGGTGACAGACAGTTGTGCGAGCTGACAAACAATTAAAATAAAAAATACGCACTTAGTCATTGTGCTTTGGAGTTTATTCAAAATTATAAATGAATGTGCTGCTTGAATACATTAACTGACACATTTGGTATTCTGTCAAGTCAGGCGTTGACCCAGAGTTTAGCTTTAACATCAGTAGCGAACAGCCAAACACATGCTGAGAGAGTTTATAGAATATTAAGAATTTAAACAAATGTACACAGGAAGATTCGTCGTCTTTTGGGAGGTGATGAAAACTACAGTCGTTGGCAGGAACACTCTGATTTCGTTTTCGTCTTATGTTCAAAACAATCACGTTTAAGCCACTGAATTAGTTTACATACAACCGCAAACAGCACATGTTGTCCCTGAGATTTGCGTCTTTAAATAGTAAAATAATTCTCCGAAAAACAGCTAGCCTCTTCGCTAACTAACACACAAAATACCATTGGAATGCTACTTCCACAGTTTCACCCACTGTATTTTTTACAGGAGCGCCCCTCGGAAACTTGTGGATAGTAGCGGATTCATTTCGAACTGTAATCAAACTGACTGGAACTACCTGTGCATTAAACGGTTTTACTGCACACCTTCCAGCCAATCAGAATCGAGTATTTAAACAGCCCGTGGTATAAGTCTCTTACAAATCTGGAACGTGGCCATTCATAAAGTATCGATACTAATAAATTTAGGTATCATGATGTATTAAGTTTTTGAGTATCGCGATACTTTTGAAGTATCGGTGCACCGTGCAACACTAGTATCTTGTGGTATTATTGTTTTATCAATTTTTTCATCAACAAAAGTTTTCGTGTTAAAAGTCATTTTTATTAACAAGAACAATGCTCATTTGATTCCATCATTTCAAAACCTCAAGACTTTTCAAAACTGGTTCAAGCTGGCCTTGGGAGTTATGATTGATGATCCCTTGATTATATACCAGGACTTCCGGATGATTGAGTATTCCTCCTCGAACAGTTGTTACAGATGCGGGACTGTATTGGTGCGGCTGGTGAACGGACCCTTACTGATGTGGAGAAGAGGGACTTTGATCAAGAGTGGTACAACACTGAGTGCTTTCGGCCCTTTCTTCCCTTGACTGCTATATAACTGTGTGCGTACAGAGAGAGTGAGATGAGATGAGAGCTGTTCTGGTCCCACACTCTCTGATTCAGCTTTGTCCTGCTCTGGTGCTCAGCAGTTGCAGACGGGTTCCTCCGGGAATGCTCGGCGCAATAAAAAACCAAAGAGCCGAGTAGAGTTATCACACTACGCTGCGTCTCTGGGCCAGGCAAAACCGCATGTATTTTTAATGTGCTGCAAATAAGAAATACAGCCTAGTTTCTTTCTCTCTCTTTCTCTCTGTCTCAGTGGCTAATAAAGAGTCTTATCATTACCCACAAGACTTGGTTCAATTTAACGCAGAGCTTTGCTGACATGAGATATCTCCCTGATATTTTCTGTCTTCAGCGATTTCGCAGGGCGCTTTGTGAGTGTGTGTGTGTGTGATGGTCTACAACACTGCTTACTGTAGTAATGACTTCACCCTAACATTTTGGGCTTACTGGCAGACCTAGTTAAGCTGTCTTGTGGAGTGGAAAGTCCGATGTGTGTAAACTGAAGGGTGATTCACCTATTATCCTTTATTTTGAGGTTTCCAAGCTTGGACATTTGAAGTACTGCATTCCCAAATACTGTTACAAGTTCCAACACTTTTATCGATGCTCAGATTTTTGAAATGGGAATGTACTCTGTGTAATCCTGTTTTTAGCCTTCTTTATTATAAATAAGCAAATAATTTCAGCTAGATACTGGCATGTTTAGTATGTCTGGCCGCTAAATATAGCGGCTCCGTTTCTTTCGTCAACATGCTTCTGTTTATGCTCACTTCAGTTTTATTGGAAGATTTCAAATCTGAGGAAAATGATATTGGTGTTTTGAACTTGGCATCATGAATTTGAAAAAGCTGAAGATTTGGTGTTCATTTAGAAGCAAACTACAGGAAAAAAGGGGTATGAAGCCAGAGAAGAAAATCAAGTTGTTTTCAAGTAAAGCGTTTTAGCTTGGTTCATTTGAGGTCTTGGCAGATCATTTTTCGTTTAGCCTCAGGTTAATACAAACTGTGTATTTGCTTTACTCTTGCATCTTCATTCTGTATGCCAAATGGAGTTAGTCAGTTAATCACATATTCGGATATTGTGCAATATGGATGATAATGCGAAAAGTTCTGGAAGCTAAAAAATAGATTAATTAAGAAATGCAATTTCTCTTCTTAAGCATGCAAAGGGTGTACATAATGTTTCTGAATTTTAAAAATGTACTGTTCAATTACACTATTGTAACAAACTCTCATGGAAATCCAAAACATCCATAATGTTTTGGAGAGTTGGTGTCTAATGTACATCATTATCATTAATACGTTTTCATACAATCTGCTCGTGCTCACACCCTACTGACCCTTTTGAGGTTTAGGGGTGGATCTTTGTTTTTGTTTTTTTTCTTTATTTTTCCTAAAAATGTTATATTTCCATATGAATCAATCACATCATACTAATTCAAACATTTAGTCATGAGGTCAGGCTGTACAAGCATGCGACGTTTTGTGGGCAAAAATGGTCAATAGTGATGTTGATGTGTTGAGCAAAGCACACAAAGAAGTTACTTGCAAACCAAACAGCTTTCTGTTGGTCAATTTTGTGAATCTGCGTTACCAATTTGAACCCATTTTGAAATCTGCATGGGGAACGCAAAATTCACGCAAAATTCCCGATTGACTTGACTTGATTGATTTCATTAGCAAAACAGTAGATGTTGACCACACCTTTTACTAATATGTGTTTATTGTTTAAGATTTGAGGGAAATGTAGCTTTAAACATGGACCGTCTGGTTTAGTTACTGCTGTCTTTAGCAGATTAGCCAACCTAGTCCGAATGCTCAAAAATGAGATATTATACAAACAAATACTGAAACATAAAGCCCAAAGTATACTTTGGTTCACGCACTGTCCGTGTGACATAATTTACATACATTTTTGTGTATGTGCGGATGATACAACATTACATGTGCGCAGGGTTACCAACTTTGGGACTTTGGCTGTCGGATGGTGTTGCTAAGGGATTTGCAATGTAGAACTATTATGAGACCGGCCCTCGCAGCCTCAAAACACTACCAGCCCACCGGGAAAAGTCCCGACTCTCCCGAATGCCACTCCGCAACTGCCTGTAATTAATACGCTGTGGTAGTCTAGTCATCAACAGAAAATTAACAGATAACAGAAAAATGGATTTTGGCGTTACATTTCTTGCATGCGCGTGACAGCGTGTCACGCCAGATGTGTGAGAGTTGGCAACCCTGTGTGTAAGTAAACAAAGTCCACTAGATAGTGCGCATGATTTTATTTCGTATTTGTATACAATTATATAATCGTATACAAAATTGTATTTCCACACTCATGGCCATACCTTTAATAAGGCAGACAATGTGGAGTGATGGTAAAGTACAGTTTTCTGCTTACATTTATAAGTTCCCTGAGTTTCCACGTCTTCTGAAACCTAGATTGTATGTATTTTGAGTGGCTAAAGTATCCAGCATTTAAAACCTTTTTTTTCTCTCTCTCTCTTTTTTTTTTGGTTCATCATCATTATCATCTTGTTAATTGCAGTATAATACTTCTTGTATCATTTTCAGTATGAACACTACATTAATTGCATCAATTACGCAACAAAATGGTGGAGAATAGTGCAAAATGGGAAAGAGAAAATGATAGCATTATGGCTTTTAGTTAATTGTTTATTTGCTTTTATTTGCTAAGGGTTGTGATTATCGTTCAAACATTTTATTTTTATTTTTATTTTTATTTAATCTGAAGTTCCCATTGAGATGTTTTTTTTTTCCTTTACTTAAGAGAGATTTACTTATATTGCAAGACACAGGATTTAATACTATTTTTCAAAATGTGATTTTGAAAATGTGTTGTCCTAATCATTCCAGAGGCGAATATCCTACAATAAATGTTCTGTCCTGTATTATCTGTATACTTTAAGATATCTGATTTAATTAATATACAGATGAATACTACATTGTTTGCCCGCTGTAGAGATACATGTTCCAGTCTTTTCTTTGATGTATTAATACAGAATGTTTCTCTTTTTCTCTGGTGTTTTTTTTCTTTTCTGGGGGGCTTGAACTATTTCCCTATGGACCTGACTGGAAAGTGTGAGCATCTTTAAACTGCTTTTCATGAACCCTGAGTGCAAAAGTAAAAACACACAGGAAAGATGCGATTGTGTGGGAATGTGTGAGGATGTCGTCATCATGGAGGCCGGCGTCAGTGTTGTTTTCTGACACTAACTAATGAGCAGCACAATCTTGGTGTTTCTGTATTGTTAGATTTACGAGCTTAGCGGGACGCCCACTGCTGTGAGTCCTACTGGACCTCCTCCGTTCTCTAAGAGAGAGCAGGAAGCTTTGACTGGGATTTATGACCTGAACAGGACAGGGGGGAAAAAAAAGCATGTACAGACGGAGCTTTGTCTTTTTCGTTGTGGTCTTATCAAGGGTGGACACCAAGCGGAGCAAAGGTCTAGGATGACACCGGAAGTAGCATGTGTTGTTTTCCTTTCTGCTTTCTGGCATTGAGATGGCTGTGTTGGTGGTTTGCTTGTGTTTTTCTCTTCTTCTTTTTTTTCAAATTCAGACAACTTTTGTGAAGCTATAAGAAAAGAAAATAATTTTTGGAAAGTCAGTTGTATTAATGTACAATTATTAATGTAATGTGTTTTCTAAGTTTAATATTCGACTATTATGGTTTATTTTTTCATTTTGCATTCTAAAGACTAGAGATTAATTATGATAATATTTTTTGACAGCCATAGGTTTTAACCAAATCTGTATAGTGTAGTATAGTGTATAATCTGTATATAGTATGTATATAAGGCTAAATTTATTTGATCAAAAATACAGTAAAATATTAATATTGTGAAATAGCATTACATTCTAAAATACATTTTGCCTATTTTCAAATGATTTTTTAAAAACTCTTAGTTATTATTAATTATTCCTGTGATGACAAAGCTGAATTTTCAGCATCATTACCCCAGTTTTCAGCGTCACATGATGTTTCAGAAATCATTCTAATATGCCGATTTTTAATAGTACTTTTTAATATTATTATTGTTAAAAACATTTGTGCTGCTTATTATTTTGTGGAAACAATTTTTTCAGTTTTTTTTTGGAGGAATAGAAAGAAACAGGATTCATTTGAAATATAAATCTTTTGTGACCTTATAAATGTCTTAACTGTCACTATTGATCAATGTTATGTTTACTTGCTGAATAAAAGTATTAATTTCTTTAAAAAATATTCTAACCAGTACTAACCTGTATTGTATGTAGATTTATTCACATTTTGATTTAGACCATATCGGTTGATCACTGCTTTTAGCCATGACTATTTTCTTATTGTCTCTGATTGATTAAATGTAGAGCAAAAAGACAGTGAGCTAATGTTTTTTTTTATGATAAATACCTTTATCAAACTGCAATGTGGCATGATTTTTCCTCTGGTGTGGATTTCTTTTTAGATTTTGACTGTGGCCTGTTTGGTCTTCCTGTCACTTTTTGGATCATACTGCGATTAGCCAGTTCCACAGCACAGCAGCACTGGGATATTCTTCTGAAAGTGCACATGTTTTCTCTTTTACTTCTACACAGCAGCTGTTCTCCATTTGTTCTCCTGCTCGTTGTATTATGATAAGAGATTGTTAAGGAAAAATCCCCATCCATTTTGAAGGTTTTAATGTCTCCCTTGATAACAGGTGCTGAGGGGTTAGTCTTGTTGTCGATCTTATTGGAGGTAGCAGGGTTTTTTTTTTCATGCTCACCTAGACATGTGTTTTCTAAGAAAAAGAGCAGGAGCGAGGGGAAGAGAGATCAAAAGAATCCCACAGAGAGACTTGTTTCACAAAGGGAAAGATACATTTAAGAAAGTAAAAATAAAATGGCCCTTGTGGGTCATTATTCTTAACTTTCTCAGCATACCCCACTGGGATATGAAATGCCCTGCTGTCGTTGTTGGGAAAGCTCAGAAGCACACAGTCACACTGTTGGGACCTTTCTATGCTGTTAAAATGCTGATTTATATCTTTGCGTTCTTTCTGAACAGTGCTGATATTTTATGTATAATGAACATGAGTTTTCATTAAATATATATATATATATATATATATATATATATACACAGTCATGGTCAAAATTGATGGCACCCCTGGTAAATATGATGTATAAATGGCTGTAAAAAAATAAATCTGCATTGTTTATCCTTTTGATCTTTCCTTCAAAAAAAAAAAAAAAATCACAAAATTCCAGGACAGTCAGGACATTGAGTGGACTGAGTGAACTGAAGAGAAGAAGCACCAACATGAAATTGTGAATCTGAAGGATCTGGAGAGATTCTGTATGGAGGAATGGTCTCTGATCTCTTGTCAGGTGTTCTCCAAACTTATCAGGCATTATAGCAGAAGACTCTACATCTGTTATGTATGCAAAAAAGTATTTAATAACAGGTTGCCAACAATTATGGCCAGCGTGTTTTGGAGAAAAACATTTATTTCATAATGTGATATACCCCCCCACTTTCAATTCTTTTACATCAATGAAAGGTTAGATCATTGAAGGTTAGATCATTGAATACAACCATTTTTATCAGGGGTGGCATCAATTTTAACCATGACTGTGTGTGTGTGTGTGCGTGTGTATATATATATATATATATATATATATATATACACTTTGTATATATATATATATATATATATATATATATAATATTTGGACTACTTTTATCATTATTAGATTTTGTATTATTTCAGTTACAGTTTCAGCTACAGTTTTTTTTTTCTCTCTAAGGAAACCACTTGTTCGCTTACCACTTGTAGAATAGCAGAGAAAAGGGTATAACTAGTTGTGGTGCCACACTCAAATAGAACAATCAGCCACACATTAAAGTAAAGAGGAGTGGAATATTTTTTTTTACTCTGTCTGTTTTTAGCACTCTTATCCGGGCGGCAGGAGAGTTTCTTAGACAGGCCTCGACCCCGGGCCGCCCACTGGACTATCTGAGATCAGAAACATAGCATCAAAGAAACACCCGGGCCCCCGCCGCTTCTGCTTAAACTCACCAAAGCAGCTCTACGTGTAGCACACACTGCTCTGACAGAAAACACGCAGCATAGCCGTTTAGCGCTCAATGACGTTCATTTAGAAGTGTAATCATAGCATTCTGCAGTACGGCTGCCAGCTTACTAGTGCCTCCAACCTCTATTCATTGCAAACTTCTGGCTTTGGAGTGTTCTTGACCTTCAGGTTCTACATTTCTGTTGGCTCTCATCTGAATGATAGTGTGCTCTGCTGTGAGCTAAAGTGCCTCTTTTGAATGTATTCTTTAATTCAGTTCAGACACTCATGTTGTTTTTCTCTCTTTTGTTTCCTCTACAGCAAACTCTTCTCTGCTCGGTGGTGGAGGAGGTAAGTGTCTTATCTTACTACGTTTTCAATGTGACACAATTTTGAGATGTTAGGTGGTTTCTCCATGGATTCTACAGCAGAAAATATATCGCCTTCCACTGGCAGATGGAGTCTGTGGTGTCCAACCATATCTGGGGTTTCCCTTGTGGGCGGTTGATGGCGGAACACTACCCAGGCTTTCATTTTGGAAACATTTCTGCACACATTTTGACATGATTGAAGTAATTACACACAAAGCACGAGACATGGCAGAAGGCGTAGAGAAGTGTCAGGGTTGTGGGGTCATGAATCAACCCAATTACAACTGGAATTTTGATACACCTCACTTTTACGGAGGAATCCGCTTAGTCCCCAGATAATGAGTGTAGGTCAGTCGTGTGCCCCCATTCGCACTATCCATTGTTTATCCATCTGTGCCACTGTGTCAGGGAGGGTCCCCCTCCCCTGTCACATCTCGGGACCCAACCGCTCTTGATTGGGTCCCTCGTGAGGAAGCGATTAACACTCGTGATACACTATCCGTCTCACATCACATTCTACTTATTGTGGTTCTTGTTATCTGATGTGTACTAAAAGCCCACAACATAGCCCGTCTTTCTTCAACATAGCTCCAGAATAGACCCTTATCAGCCACTGTGACTGATTTTCCTGATTGGAGAAGTGGCGAACATATAAAAAACGAAGCCTGATTAAGGCTAGAGGTCACACGTCTGTGACAAAACTACTTACCATAGCACTTGTCAGTGAATCAGTGTGACCCCCGCGTCTGGGAGTCAAACGCTTCTGCGGTTCTTTGCTTTATTGGCACCTCGTTGTATGTCATCATGGTCCTTTTATTGATTTGTCACGATGCGAAACGTCTTGAGGGCAATTTGGTTTCTTCATTATTTTGCCGTAATTGGCTTTTGATATTGGTGTGCGCGCGTGTGTGTCAGGGAGACTATTAGGGGATGTTCATCAGCAGCGGCAGGTGAACGAAGGCTGATGTAACACTGTGGGAATATGTTTGTACCTGAAAAGGATCTGTGAAAGGAAACATGCCTGTTAGCATTGCATCTGGAGTTGTTTTTTCGCCAAATATGTCAGCATGCAAACAAAACTTGCATCCCTGATAAAAAAAAGAGCTCATTGTCATGTTCAGCACAGAAGGGAGTTTAATCAAAGCCCATATCAAGAGTATTGTCTCCCCTAATTGCCATCTCCAGATGCGAGTGCTAGAAAACCAATTAACCCGTAACTATAAAACATTTGGTTTAGTGTCAAAGAAGAAAACGAAGATGCTAATCCAAGACTGGCAGCATAACACATGTTCAACTCTGAAAACTGGGAAGCAGTTACACTAGTTTGGGATTGCCACTGTTATGATTGGCTAATATAATTGCATAGGATAAAGTATCTACATATATTTGCTATTGCTCAAGTGTTTTGAAAATATTATCCATATTAAACTGTCATTTACAGACAGACTACTGAGAAATTGTTTACTTATGATTTGCAATGTAGCTGCTGTCAGATCCAGTGCAGTTGGCCACTTTATCTTTCAACAAAAGTTTCTTAGCGAACTCCCCATTACTGTGTTTCGTTTACAAAGCAATCTGGAGTCAAATATTCCAAATCTCTAATGCGATATGGGATGCCATTAAAAATAAACTATCCTCTTCTTCCTGACACTGGGGTCCTTTTAAAGTCTGCATTGAGATGCAAACGAGTTGTTTAAACAGGACACGTTCTTTTACTCTTCCATTTGTCATGCTGTTGGTACTCAAGTCTCATGCTTGTCAGAATCTGAACTGGCATCTGTATATTGTATCCAGTATGGACAGCATCTGTGATTATTATGGGTTCTATTTGTGTAGACAGGTCAGGTGTCAGCCGTTCAGATGGGCCTATCGCGATAATGTTAAACCATTCATCAATGTTTTGCTGTAGAGGTGGACATATGCCAATGTATTTGCTTTCTGAAAAGCGATCTTTGGCCTTTATCTTTGAGATAGGGCTGTGAATCTTTGGTTAGGCAGCGAATCGATTCCATTTACGATTTTTAGGTTTTTGATTCAAGAACAATTTTTGCAAATTCAGAACGATTCGATTCAAGATGATTCATCTTAAACTTCTATGCAATTCAATTAATGATTTAACGTTTACACCTGGTCACTTCATGCATTTTCTGTGATCAGATAGCTATCCGATTGTGAAAAGACCAGGTGCCGTTATCACAAAGAATTTGATCTTACCACTAGGAGTACTCTTAAATCACACTAAAATATTTTAGCTAGGAGTTTTCTCTTGAAAGTTATTCACAACGCCTTTCAGACCTAGACTCTTAGGCCCCGTCCACACTACTGCGTTTTCGTTTAAAAACGGAGAATTAAAACGAATACGATCTCCGTCCACACCAGCGTTTTATCTGCGTATTAGAAACGATCTCCGTCCACATTAAAACGACTGAAAACGCAGATTACGTGACCATTCACCAACACTGGGCATGCGCGTGCCGGTGTAAACAGTGAATGACGAATCAGGGAAGGATGCGTCATGACTGATAACACCCATTCATAGAGCCAAGCGTCAGCCTCTGCGTCAGCGTTTCTAAAGTTCTCCGTTTTGTATGGTTTTGTATGGTTCTCGTCCACACTAAAACGCACTCCGGAGATTCAAAACGCAAAACGCAGCTGCAGCGTTTCTAAACTTCTCCGTTTTAGGTCTTCGTTTTTCCCGTTTTAGTGTGGACGGGAGGTGCAAACGTAGTAAAAGGTCTCCGTTTTTAAACGAAAACGCAGTAGTGTGGACGGGGCCTTAGTAAGGAAAAATGACAACTCCTAAACTAAGAGTGAGTCTCCGTTGCTATGGATGACGTCAATTCTCATGCATGAGCTTCCTCACAATGATCACGGTGATTGGTTTTTAGATGACAGGGCCATCATGCGGAACATAACACAGACACAACAAATCATGGAATTACGACATCTAATGTCTGTGTCCTACACAAAATAATTGTAATGGTCATCGAAATGCATATATAATGACATGTTTATGCAGGCCCCGGTGAAGTGTAATTCTAAAAAGGCAGAGAGAGTAAATTAAATCAAGCTAGCCCAATACCCTAATGAAAACCTCCACTTGCCTAATAATGAAAAAACGACACTTGCATTAACACTTGCTTGGTTAATTGACATCCTATTAGCCTAAATAGACTACTTAAATCAAGGAAATGTTGCTCCTATTGAAGTAATGTAATAGTTGAATGATGGTGGATTATGAACTCGCCAAAACGGAAAAATAAGCCCATATGGACGTAGGATCTAGGACATAGGTTGCTGCTGCTGGCCCAGTTGGTGCCGAAAAAACAAACAAACAAAAAAACAAAAAAAAAACATAAAAGGCAAATTCGGCACTTGGAAATCAAGCAAAACTAAGCGTGAGACATGGGAGAGGATTTGTTCGTAGATCAGTGCAGCATTCCCGCTTGTGTTGCGGACCTCTGATGACTGTGAGAGGCGATGAAAAAAATAAAACGGAATTTGGGAAAAAATAAAACGGATTTCATAGGGCCCTAGCAATCCTTTGTGAATAGGTCTTAGTGAGTAAGGAGTCCTCTCGACTTTTTAAGCTGGTCCCAGACTTAGGTGCTACTTTTAGGGCTAAAATGCTTCGTGAATTACTCTTAGTAAAAAAAAAAAAAAAAAAAAAATAGGAGTCCTAAAGGAGTGACATGCCCACTATTTTTAGGAGTTGCTCCTAAATTCACCAGTTAGGAGTTACATTTAGTCTTAAAATTGTTTGTGAATACGCCCCCAGTAGGATTTGAAACCGATCCCTTAAATCACTTCAGGAGGAGGTCTGGACCACATTCCAGATGAAATTAATGTAAACTCTTATGTAAAGAAATTTGCATAAGCCAACATTTTAAAAGGCTTTCAAAGTAATGTTAGTTCATGTTAATTAGTGTGTAGGATAGTGTTAATTGCTACACAACCTTAATAAAGTGTACCAGCTATACAATGATTCTGTGGAGATATCATTCACTTTCCCAACTAATCCTAAACTAACTTTTCTTCATGGAATAGTAAGAAAGGCCCTCTTTGTTCTCTTTATACAGAACATTTTCCGTATGATTATTCTGAAAGAAAATGCACCTGGTGTTGTCTACTGTCGCTATAATAATGAACGCAACTGCAATGTGCATCTGATTTATAGATAAACCGAGCTATTATTTCAGTGTTGCTAATGTTGTACTTATTTACAGCAGTTTCCTTCACACATTTAGTTTAACGACATTAAGTTCAATTTTATTTTTCATTTATCGGAACTGTGCGCATTGTCATTATTTTATCTTCTAGAAAATAACGGTGGGGTTTCCACCCAATGAAAGCATTTTATTTCAACAGTAGTGACCACACAGTGACCTGGCAGCTTTATCAATGGCTTGAGTGGTTTGACTCTACATGCAGGAATGAATGTGCTCAATCCAGAGACAGCAATAGTCCTGTCATCTGCTCATCTGAATAGCAGTGGACGTCCTGAGGAGAACTTAAACATGGGCTGCTCAAAAATGTCAACAAGAGCTAATCCAGTGCTCAATCCAGTGAAAGGTGGTAAAGTGAAGGAGAGCTGTGAGGGCTCGAATGACGGCGCACAACGTCTCCATTCGTTCCCACATGTAGTAGTATAATATTTATATATTCTAAAGCACTGAATCACTATAGAATCACAATAAATTAGATTCTTAGCATTTTAAATCGATTATTGACCGAAATCTACAATTCAAAATAAATGTTACAAGATCTGCATCGATCCTGATCAATATGCATCGTCAGGATTTGTAATTGATGCATCGAGGATACTTTGAGACTTCATCCATACATCCATACATACTGAGACTTCAGTCTAAGGTGACTTTTCTCCCTCTCCCCTCCCTCTCTTTTTAACAGTCTCTCCTATCTCACTCGAGACGAAGCTCTTGATTTCTTTCTCACTCGTGAATGTCCTGGGTGGCTTTATCTCTTGACCCCACAATATCAGCAGTGGGGCGGCAGATACACAAACGTGTTTTCTTTTCTCCCCCTTTTCTACCGCTTATCGTTTATCGAGGTGAGGACCTCCATCTGTGACAAGTTCATCTTACTTGCTACTCTTAAGAAAGAAAGACACAGGCTTAATTTTATCTCTTGAATGTTTTCTTGTTTAGCTTTCTAATGACCTAAGATCTGGCAGAAAATCTGACTCTTTAATGTAAATAGAAGGGAAAGTTTCTACTGCATTGGGCTTTGAACTCTGGGAGGGGCAATTAATTGTTCTTGTAAACAGTTTTGCCGGTTTAGGCTTTAGCGTACTAGCATTCCACCCAGTTTTTGAGTCTCACAGGGTTTCATTGCTGTGGTCGAGTAATTTCCTGTTCTTAAACCACAAACGCAACACACAACAAACCCAATCAAAAATAAAATCGGTGTGGTCGGCAAGGCACGTTCTTTAGTTGCCACTTTAGCTACACTTCGTTTTGAATAGACATGTTTAAATCTTGTATTTCTCCTTAATCTCAATAAGAACAATTATCAGGCTGAATGTAATGATACTTTATAACTACTATAATTTCTTAAAATTCAATAAATTTGTTCAACTTCATAACTAATCGCAATATTTTGATATTTGCTCTCTAGTAAATGAGGCAGTTTAGAGATGCAACTGATTATATAAACTGTTTGGGGTTGTTTAGTTTGCTGGATGTTGATGTAGTCCTGATGGGCTGAGTCCTGATGTCTATGATAATTTTGCTTTTTACTTTGCTACTAATCTTCTGTAGCTGAGAGAACTTTGATATCTTCATTCAGAGGGGATATTGGCTCGTTTACATTCTGATTAAAATGATTTTGCCCGTTTAGCACTGAAGTTTAAATTAGACCACCCCGACAAATCACAGCATTTTAGGTGATGTTTCCTCTTAGTAAGTTTGTGCGAGACCAGAGTATGTGAGTGGAGTAGAAGTGAGAGCGGTTACCCTTCCTGTTCAAAGCCTTCTTTAATCACCATACTATAATTCCACTCAGAGTTTTCCAAAATTAGCACTGTTTAAAAAGCATCAAATATGCTTTTGCACAGGAAACTTTAAAAGTAAATCATATTGAACACACAATTTCCATATATGAATGAAACACTGCATTATATCATTTTAAAATCTCATTAAGACCAAATGTGCGTATGACCGTATTGTGGTTCAGTGAAGTTCCAGATTCTCCTTGCTGGAATTTGAACATGTCATGTTCCATACTTGAATTATGTCTCCTTATTCTGAGCTGTGGAGCAGTAGGTTGCTTGACCTTGCAAAAAGCAATTAAGACCGTGTGTGTTGCCAGCAACATCCGTTAGCCTGCAGGCATTATGGGTTTTATTTTTTTGAGGGGGTGAAAGTGACTCCATTGACAGAACACAACCATTGGATAGCTTTTTAAATTGCTTTTTCACACTTAAAGCAGCCTATTGATACCTGACGGTTTGCACAAGTGCCATGTTTGGATTTGCATATTCTTTTAGTATGCGAATTTGTGTGTGTGGATTGGAAGTGTACAGTTGGTTTTGCAAATTGGCTGCAAGACACATACTGTATAGAGCTTCTATTTTGGTCGCATTCAACACATGTTGTCATTGTTTCATTACATATCTCTACGGAGCCTATACCAGCTGTACAGTCAGTCATTTTAAAGATTATGTTTTTACAATATGATCACATTTTGGGTTTGCTTTAGTTGGATTTCAAAATAATTGTTTGGTCAACCCCAGTTGTGCAATCTATTCAGAAAAGCTGAGGATGTGTCCTTTTTGCATACGGAAATATCTAAAAATGGATAATGATACATTTTTCCATATGTTAATGATACATTTTTGTTCAAGATTACTTCTCACCTAAGTATAAAATAGAAGATCCGCTGTGGATATGGACCTAGTGATTTGAGAATGCTTCAAGTAACGTTGAAGGGAGAGTCCTCCATCCTTCCAACCATTTCTTTGTCTCTCTCAGCATGAATCTCGTTTTCAATGGGCAGTTTATATTGTACACTTTAAAAAAAAAAACTGTCCCTTAAATGTTTTGATCTGGTGCTAAATGCAATCAGCTTTGGGTTTTTCAGTCTGTGGGATGAGGCCGAATGTCTCTCTCCTTGCACGTTTCACCCATCCTTCCATCTTTGCTTTTAATACAGAACGTCATGAATCAGACTTCATCTTCAGGTTACCTCAGCATTGCTTGGTAGCTAATACATCATCAGTCCTTAAAACGGGTTCATTCGTGCACCTGCTCTCATCCATGTTGAGCTCACAGCCACTGGAACAAAAGCATCACACCTGCCACTTTATCTACAACCACATCCATTTTTGAATTAAAGCCTGAAAAAATGCAAAACCCGTCCTTTTGACAGCCGCATGTGGAGGATGTTTTGGTAAGAGTTTTGGACAAAAGGCGAACGGCAGCATGTCGATCTAATGGATCTCAACAAGGTCATTTTACTCTTTGATAAAGATGCTTGTTACACAAGCACATGAATGTGTATTATTTTGGATGGTGGAGTTTCACCCATAATCCCTTACTGCATGCTTGTTTTTGTAAGAGCGATCCTGAAATAGACTCTGCTCTCGCACTCTGGCCCAATCAGCAGTGATGGATGGACTAATTGATAGGAAGTTATCACACCATTAGTTTTTGGGCTACTTTGAGCTCTATATTTAGATGTGCTGATGTGTTATTGTGTCTTGGAGATCTCTAAGAATGTAATAAAATGGTATGTGGTACTAGTATTAATATAATATTAGTATTAAAATTAATATATATTAGTATATATGAAGAGTTCAGATGCAAAAGCCTCTAAGTGCCATTTGAAATTTTCTTCTAAAATTATCATTTTTGTCAAGCTTGTATATTTAAGTTCAGTAATTTCACTTAAATGGCAATGAAGATTACCTATTAATGGTCATTTAAGTGAAATTACTGAACTTAAATACACAAGCTTGATAAAAATGGTCATTCTAGAACAAAATTTCAAATGGCACTTAGAGGCTTTTGCATCTGAACTCTTCATATTAATTTGGTCCAAAAATAAATGTTAAAAATTCTAAATAAAACACATATGCAGTAGCCTGGCTAACGTGTTAACCACATGTTCATTTTCTCGTATTTGAGGCGTGGTTTACGAATGTCCAGAGCCGTTTATTGGGTGCTAAGAATGTCTATCAAATGCGCCTGTATGTCGCTCAACTCAGCTGATGCGCTGCTCAAGTACCGCTCACGCTTGCGGTGCGAAACGGACGGCCGTAAGGCTGAAAGGTAACTTCGCGTATGCTGCCATGTTGAATCCATAGGTATAAACAAACTGCTTCAGTGTGTCGCATAGACGTCATCATCGTCTTGCTGCTCCCTTCCCGTTCTGTGATTGGTTCCTTAGATGAGGCGAAAATCTGAATCGTGGTATCCAGACTATCTAGCAGCGTGAATAAAATCGTGCTGCGGCAAGGCAGTATTGGGAAACCCAGGCTATATATGAAGTGTTCAGATGCAAAAGCCTATAAGTGCTATTTGAAATTTTCTTCTAAAATGATCATTTTTATCAAGCTTGTGTATTTAAGTTCAGTAATTTCACTTAAATGGCAATGAAGATTACCTATTAATTGTCATTTAAGTGAAATTACTGAACTTAAATATACAAGCTTGATAAAAATGGTAATTTTAGAAGAAAATTTCAAATGGCATTTAGAGGCTTTTGCATCTGAACTCTTCATATACTGTATATTATTACTATAATTACCAGTATTACTATTTTACATTTGATGAAAACATCTATGTGCTTGTCCATGTACAGTAAATGTCACTGCACACGAATAAATGAGAGTATTAGCAAAATATTCCAAGGCAGTTACTCCCCACCCCAGCAAAAGCTTCATAAAGGACATTAATGCAGGTGTCAGGACAAGGTGGCAGGTCTACTGTCACATCTCGGTAAAAGTGTGTGGATTGTGCCGTCCATGCTGGGCTCAGTGTTCGAATCACTGTTCCCTAGAAATGATGAATCATTCATCTATGTCTCCACACATAAATCTCCCCACTGTCATCCCATCCCCGTCGGCAACCATGCCATTAGTTAGTCAATGGCATCGCTTGGGCTCTGTCTGTGTGCACAATGCCAGGAAAGTGTTTTAACTTTTACCAGCAAATTACTGTCTGCACATCTGAATGCATTACCCCTGGACCCTTTCATTTAGTGGAGAACAAAATAAGAATAAATTATTGAAATTCTCAGTATTTACTGGTTACAGGTGCAGTTTTCTTTTGGATTGCACAATCCAACAGTTGTTGGATGTGCAGTATTTAGCTTTTTAGAGTAAATGTATACAGACACTCTGACATTCCTTTGCAGCTTACATCTTCCAGTAAACACCTGAACAAACTACTTCACCGGAGCCCTTCATTCCCATGGGAATAACCCTGTTGGGGCTTGTCAATGGTTTTCCCTTCACACATTCGCAGTAAACAGTCGTGATCCCAGGAAATCAGGATCCAAGTAATGATGTTTTTGGAAAGCCTGAGTCATTTGTTTGATATGCACCAAAAGTATATACACGTTTTTTTTGTTTGTTTGTTTGTCTTATGTTTGCATTTTTGTTACACACCCTTTCAGTGCTGATGTGTGTTTGTGTTTCAAATGCACACTAGAGGAAAAAAAAAGTCATATCTATAATTTTATCTCTATGCTTGTGGAGAAAATATCCTTGAGGGAGTATCTACCTTCTCTGTGACCCATGCAAACACTATTTGAGGAAGAGATCCTCATGACTCCAGGTAACAGGGTTCAAAGCCTTTCAAAGTGTGACTCATAGATGGGCTTTTTACCATGTCATCAAATATGTTTTGAGATACTGGTTGAAAAATGGCGTGACGCATCAGGAAAGTCAAGCGCCGGAGTGAGGACGTCCTCCCTCCCCTTACACATTATTCTGGGTCATTCGCTGAGATTTCAGACAAAGCCGAACATTCCCTTTCTGAATGTCACTTTGCATTTGGGTCTGGAAACCCCTCGTGTTTGGTGCTGCGGTCGTTGAGCCTCGCTGGCTTTGCCCACTGGGAGTCATACTTGGTTGGAGGATGAGTCGTCCTGTCAGGTTACTCATTGGTCAGTTTTTGCATCCTTTAGTCCTTGGCTGTGGACAAAATTTATCCTGACAGTTTTAGGAGCAACGAGGAACAGTCCCCACATGAGCACCATAGTCTCACCAACAGGCCACTTTACAGGCCTAGCATTCAAGTCACCCACGATCCCTTTAACGCTGGATTGATCTTTCAAATCAGTGGCTGCTTTTAACACAGTAAATGGAAAAAGTAAAAGTAGAAATAATTCAATTTGATTGTGCCTTTTTCATTCATTGTTTTTCACAAGGGAGGCACATTTCAGTGATGTTTTAGTAATATTGTATGAGAAAAAGAGTTTTAGCCAATTAATTATTGTGTGTTTTTTTTTTAAAGAGGGGTACGATAGAAGGGTCTATATGTGTGGGAAGGGGTAAATTTAATATGACTTTGATGTGGTTCTTTAAATGTGGATTCAAGATCTCATACTAATTAATTTCTTTTTAAGAAAGTCAAGGTGACAATTAAAATTGTCAACTATACAAAATGATGAGAAGAAAACTATTCCTAATTTAATTTATCAAACAATTACCAGATAGTACATTGAGTAAAAGCCCATCAATATAACCTACATAATAGCATTTTGGGTGCACTTTTTTTAAAATTTGAACTTTCACTTTCAGTATGTTTGCCTGGCCATAGAGGTTTATTTGCAATTAAACCCTTTTCTACAGACCAATTCGTTATCAATATTATTTATTTGAATGCATGTTCACCTGGAATGAATTTAACACTATAATTAGAAGATAATCACCTGCTGGTGTCTAATAGATAAGGCCAAACTGAGGTGGCCATATACTCACAGATCATTTATGTGATCTTTATCACCAAGATTAGCATTAGCTCTTCTGGTGCACAAAGCATTAACTCAAGCATGGGATTAAATAGATTTGGGACGAAAACAATTATGTTCACTACTTTTAGCTTTTAATGGGCTAGAGTTCGCCATAGAGCTATGGAGTATGACGCGGGATGCTTTCTCTGAAGTCAACAGACAAGGTTTTTAGTAATTACTACAAATTAATTCAATTTTAAATGGAATTCACTAAAGACAATTCTCAAGTGAAGTGTGAAGCAGACCACATTATCCACATAGGAGGGAGGTTGGGATCACTGAAGGGATGTATTTGTATGCTCTAAAAGCTGCAGTAGGGAGTTTTGAGAAAACGTTGACTTAGCCTAAAAGTTTGAACAAGCACAACTTACAGGTCCCAGCCGCTTGCACTCAGCCGTGAACGCGCAGGCTAGTAAGCAGGGCCACGATGACGCGGAAAAACAGTTAGGCCGTGTATCCACTAAAGCGTTTTTCCACACGCCTGGCTTATGTTTTCAATAGTTTTCAATGGGAGCGCCGCGTTTTTTAAATGCCATGAGCGTAACGAGGCGCTGAGCGTTTTTTTTTTCATGCTGAAGCGCCGAGCGCCCGGCGTGTTTTACTGGTCGCCGAGAGTTGAAAAATGTTCAAGTTTGGGTAAAACGCAGTGCTCATCACTGTCGCTTTTTACCCAGCCGTCCAATCACAGTGGAGGAGGGGCGGGACTAAACCTAACTGACCAACTGTCACAACATTATTTCTGTACAACATCAACCAGCTGAGCTAACCGAACAAAATGGATGAAAAATAAATTTTTAGTATGAAACAAATTATCTGCGAAATCAGTTTCAAGTAAATTGTGCTGTGGATATTCTGTATCATAGAAACAAAACGTCTCAACGAAAAAAAAAAAAAAAACGTCTTCAGCAGAGCATCTAGCGTTTTCACCTGGCTAAAAACGCTTTGGTGGACACATGGTCTTATGCACGTTCATTGACTAAGGCCTGTCTATACTTTGACTACAAACTTGGTCCTCAAATCATTACGTATTTTGCAATACATGTAATGTAACTTTATAACGTTGCACCCTTTCTATAAGTTATAAGTAGCTAGTAAGATAATATAATGGTAACTAACGTAACAGTATGCAAGTAATTATTCTAGCGATGTAGGCCTAATGGTAGATAAGGTTTGCTATTACATTTGTAATGGGGTTCAGTTGTTATGGGAAGGAGGAAGTGGGAACCGGTGAACATTCAACAAGTTTAATAATAAATAGACAAATACAAAATGAAAGTATAAGCCAGCAGCCCCTCATGAACGACTGCTGGCACACAAAACAGAACATAAAATCACAACGTAAAATCAGGCCTTTTCCTCTCTCGATCTTCACTGCCGTCGCTCCTCCGTGAGAGATGCGAGACCAGTGCGTCTCACAGGTGTCGTTCATTACACTGTTCATTTCGTTGACGAAAATAATGACAAATTATTCTTCAACAACATTTTTTTCACAGACAAAAAAGAGATAACTAAATAAAACCTAGATTTGAATGACAAAAACTATGACAAATCTATTGACACTTTCGTCAACGAATAAAAACCAGACGAAAATGTTAGATAGTGACGATCTGGGAAGTTATCCAGTTAGAACTGATGTGTTGCGTTTGTGGTAGATGTACACATTTGTACTATAACGTGCTGATCCTCCCTGCGGTCTCATAAAACGTAAAAAAAATAAATAAATAAATAAACGTCTGGGAGAATGAGTAGAGCAGACATATAGATATGAATAAGAGTGATGATACAAAAAAGAGCTGTTTTCGGGATGGTTTTCTGTGCGCACACATCCGACCTGAAGCGAGCAGCCACGCACAATAGACAGCGTGTGAGTACTGAATTGAGCGCTCTTTCCTGTTTGAATGGACAAATACACACAACATTATGTCTAAATGTCCTTTTTAGAGAGTATTCATGTAAACTATGTCGGTTATGTCTTAAACATTTGAGAGCGTATCGGATGTGCATCAGAGCAATTGGATCCGCATGTCATTGGACATGATCTGTTGTCTTAAACCTAATGTGTTCTGTGTATTCAAGCAACAAAAGAAAAAGAAAAAAAAAAACATTCACTGTTTGTTAATAGCTTAAATAAGGATTAATTGTGTTTAATTCATACAAATAAATATGTCTGCTTGAAAGAATAAAGAATGATGTATGCAAGTAGTTATAAAGAATGCATATATCATTAATTGAAAAGACTTTATAAGAATATTTTTTAAAGTCACAGTAGTTAAATCTGGGGGTGCTGGACAATGAAAGGGGGTTGTGGGTGACGCTCTTGGCACCTCCAATAAGCACACGCAGACCAGGAGTCGTGCCCTTTAGACAAACCGTAACTGACTGTCAGCCTTGCGGTGTGTCTCAAGAGGCTGTGCTAGTTAGTGCTATCTGTCAGGTTGTGCTCTCGCCAACAAATGCCATGTTTCTGCCTTGAGATGGAGCTGAGGAGAAAAGAGGAGCTCCAGAGAGAGGCTGTCATCTTTTTTCCTTCCCCCCTCTCTCTCTCTCTTTCCTCTGTTACCGAAGCAAGAGAGAGCATCTTTCCTTCTGGATATTCAGCTGGTGAAGGCTGTCCTGGAGAATGCCGCATCTGTCTAGAGAATGTCACTCAAGGAAATTAGAGACAGCTCCCAGAGGGCAGAATGAATTCATTCATGCCGTTAACCCCACGATACTGCCAGCCCTCCTGTCTGGGGCCGACATTTTACACACGTGCGCATACACCCGTGTCTGTGTGGGTCTCCAAGGGATAATAGGTGACAGGAAGAAACAGTGAGACTGGACTCCTGTGTTTTGTGTATGTAATATTACTGAATCTCAACTCTTTTGCCGAATCTAAACCTCCCTGGCTAACTGTATAGCATCACAGCATAATAAAGCATATTTTAAGCATATTTTAAGTTGTGAAGAGAAAAAAAAAGAATGTGAATCACGATATAAATTATACATTACTAGTATTATTCAAAGCAGTTAAATGATTGTTATTCTACATAAACTTGGTCAGCCTGAACCCAGGAATACTTCCTATACCACCTGATGTACTCCTTACATCATAAGAAGAATGGCACGTTAATACACATTAATACCTGTCAATGGACACCTCGTCGGACATTAACCCTTAAACAAAAAGATCATGATTTAGGTATTCATGGTTTTTAGGCGTAACTTACTTGTGTGTAAAATGTAAAGTTTAAAACTGAGGAAGAAAATATGGCTAACACATCTTACGAAGCTAACTCGTCATAAAGAACATTAAACTTTTCAAATGTATATAATTAAGTGATGACAACAGAATCCTTGAATTAAGTTACATTTACCGAATAAAATCCGTAATAATGCAGTTTTTACTGTTGCTTACATGTCGAGAGCTGATAGAGTGGAGATTGGAAATCCCTCAATGATCCCTGGTTTTCTTCTTTCCGCGCACACGCAGATTCCTTTCTTCAAGGACGTAAATTTGACTTGATTTTTTAAATATTTGCTTCAAGTACTTGATTAATGCGTGTAAATATGCAGAGAGCCAGAAGTCAAATTTACTTGTCTGTTGGATGTCTAATATTTACATGTAAAAACTGAGTATATAATAGAAGTTTTATTTTTTACCAAATGATTCTTAGCAAAAGATGCATCATTTTTCCTGTTTTATTTACTTCACTATAAATTTTTTTTTTTTTACAGTGTACAATGCAAGCTGTGTAGACCAATTCACGAATAAATGTCTCTTATGAACGGATTACTTTATAGTGAATCAAAAGTATACAGTGAAACTAATGTACAATCCTAGAAGAAATTATTCTTATTATCTGGTTCTTTTTAGCGGATCATATACACTAGTATAGTTTCTGGTTCTTTTAATAATTCGTTTTACAAGTCAAGGTCCATTTATTGGAGATATTTTTTCACAATTCTGTACCTGAATAAACTCCCTGAACTGCAAATTATAATTGACTTAGTGATTTTCCTCTTGAAAATTAAGCATGTGTACTTCTGGATTGTGTCTAAAAGCAGTATAATTACTGACCAAATAATGAAATGTTTTAATCAAAATAAAATTTATTTAAATGACACTTTCATATAGTCAATAAGTCAGTAATTATGCTGATTTAGTCTGTACAAACTAGTAGAAAAAGCCAGTGCGTACCTAATAGAACAGTTTATTCAAAAATAAATGAAAATAAAATATCATTTATTGTTCTGTGAGTATTTGGAGGACTCTGAGACACCCTGGAAGCTCTAGTATGAAAGATTCAGGTGTTTAGAAAGAGAGCGGTATGATAAGGGAGTAAAGAGGAAGTGAGAAGAGTAGGCAGGAAAAGCAAGATACACAGGAAAGAAGCACTAAGGAAGCTCGCTATTATAACATTGCGAAGTGGGAAGCTAACAGTGTCAGATGTTATCTTAGGCAGGGTGGAAAAGTAGGCCTGAGAAACTGAGGAATGAAGCGGCGATGGCCAGTCGGGATGAGGAAGCAGGGATTTTTGGGAGGTGATGGGATTTATGAGCCAAAGAAGAGATATTAGCAGTAGATAAATTTTCTTCAACAATACTATCTGCACCTCTTAGTCCTAATTGGCTCTTATCTCTCAGTATCTGTAAACAGTCCGCTCTGTGAACTGCGAAATGGAGAACGAAATGGGGAGAACGCTTACTGAAATATTCTCCATAAATTAGATTTATATTCATTACATTTCCAGAGTGGCTGTTTTAATTTGTCAGTCACCATGAACCTTATCGTTCAGACCATTAAAGGCCTTCAAATGGTGTCTGGATCCCAATGGCCAAAGAAAACAACAGACAATTTCTCTTCATGTTTCTCAAACTGTAGCTAAGAAAATAAAATAGTTTCTGACCATTTATTTGATTCTCTCAGTAGAAAAAAAATGAAATAAAAAGCAGTTTTAAAGGGGAAGAATGAGATATGAGCTAATTAAGACAAGGTTCTAAGTTCCTTCAACTGCTGCAGTTTTTGTTTGTAGAGCAAATACTTAATGGGGTGAATGATAATGACGCTTCTAATGCCAGATAATATGAGTTTTATTTTATTTTTGCATGCTTTTTACAAGACCATTGAGAAGTCTTAATTATATAATGGAGTTTAGATTGAGCCATCTTATTATTTTTTTTTTTATTGTTGACTGCACTGCTGTAACTTTTTAAAACTTTTAACGTGTTTCAGGTGATACTGCATTGTACAACATATAAATTAAATATTTTTTTAAAAAAGGTACATTTTTATTTTTCTAATGGAATATTAAGAGTAATATCTAAGAAAAATAAACTTCATTCAGTTTTTTTTAGCTATGAACAGGCAAACCCCTGGTTAATTTCTGTGCATCTGTCCCCTTCAATATACTTATTTTTAATCAGTTTATGAAATGATAAATGCCTTTGGCATGTAACTAATTATAGTACTTCCTGGGCAGTACTTTATTGATCAGACTGGTTAAAATTTCACTTTGCGACTTGTAACTTTCAGACTATTATTAAGTTAGGCTCAGCTCTGTAATATTTCATTGGGTAGATTGCTTATTTGTGAGTGTAGACTATATAAAGTAACATAATGGTAACAAAAACATATCATGGTCGTATTATGATAAATGGTAATGAGAAATCTTATCTGGTAATCATGAATGACTGAAATGAGCTTGAGGTAGCTGGTTTATATGCATGAAATGTAAGATTATGTGGCATACGATTGCTCCCATAAGCTATGTGAAACGCTTCCATTGATTTGTATTGATGTGATCTGGCACAATATTTAAGGATGCGATAATAATCACAATATTTGCATGTTGAATTTTGGTTGGCCTTCTTTATTACATCTATTTAACCTTTTCTGGCTCCTTTACTGCACATATTCTTATACACAGTATCGTAAACAAGATGCCCGCTATGCATCAATGGGCTTTGATGTAATCCTTAATTTATTCACAGTTTAGGCCATAATATCCACTCCTGGTTTTACAGACAACGTTTATGCTATACACTGTAAAAACATATTGTTGTTTTAACTTAAAAAAAAAAAAAAAAGTAACCTGGTTGCCTTAAAATTTTAAGTTCAATGAAATGGAAAAATCTAGTTAATACAATGAAGGATATTGATTTAATCATCAGAAACTCAAAATATTATGTTATCTGAACTACATAAATTATCTAAGTAGATTTGACAAAAGAAAAAATGTTGTGATTACAAATCATGACATATCTTAAAATATGTCAGTGCTATTATTTGTCTCAAGATGCACACCAGTAATGTTTTCTTCCAAGGCATGTTTGCAAAAGCTACTTAAATACTACAAAAAATAACTAAGGCCTAATCATAGACCTAGTTTGTGAAACCAGGTCAAAGTTTCTTAATACTTTGACACTGTTATTTTGCTGCCTTTCAAGCATTGACATTTTCTGCATAAAATGCCAATTTAGTCTTTAGCTACAATGTAAAATTAAACAAGAATTGTGTGACTATTATACTAGTTGAGTATTGTGAACAGAATTGCACAGGGAAGCTGTTGTGTGAATAGGAGGTGGGCTGTGCCAGGTTTGGCCCCGCATCTCGCTTTTATCCCTAGCATGTGGTTAAATGAACTCCAGAGGTGGGCCACCATGCCTGTGTGAAATCTGCACTTACACCTGGGTCCTCGGCGAGCCCCTGTGGACAAGAGACCCAGCTGGAGAATTTAGGCTTAAGAGTAGATCAGTGTTTATGAGGTGGGCGGTACGGCCACGGTGGTCCTACTCCTGTGACCGAAGTGTCTCCCTGTATTTGTAGTGTGGACTTGTATACGTTTACACAGCTCTGTAACCTTGAAAGCGCGAGATCAACTGCCGCTGTCCCTTCAGTGTTGTTTGAAGTGCCCTGGTATGTTGTTTTTTTTTTTGGCCCTGAAACACTCTTCAAAGGGCTTTAGCTGTGCCCCCTGATAGACTGCAGAGAAGCTATTTACACTGCACAGAGTTTGAAGTCTCCGAGAGTCTGTGTGAGCGATTGTTTGTTTGCTCTCAGGTGATCCTGTAGGGCCCTGGAAAGGAACTGACCAGTGAGAGTAGAGATAAACCTTTCTGTCTGTCTGAAATAAATATAATGTACATAATAAAATGAATAATATACATATGCAATTAAATTATATATTTGATTAAATACATACAGTGCTTTTTAATGCAATAGTCAAGCTTTATAATGCATTGAATGTTATATTTTAATTTAGCACAAACTTGTATATTTGATATTTTTTAAGAAGTATAGTTTTTTTTAATTAAAAGAAAATATAAAATGCTTCCAGCTATCGATCTATCTAAAACGTTAGATTCTTCAATTATATGTTGTACATGAATGCATATTGATTTTTTATTATTATCATTTATATATATATATATATATATATAAACATCATATTAAATTTCCGGTCACAAGTGTGGGTTTATTTCCTTTATTGACTTCAAAAGCATTTTGTTCAACAACTCACTTCAAAAATGATGTCCTTGAATGAATGTTTGTGTGAATGTGTCTGTATCTATGCTTTGTATTGATTTGTAGTGCTGCTTTTATTGTTGGTCTGCACTTGATTTATCAGTTTACATTGGCATGACACAAACTATAGATTTCGCTAACGTTAAAGGAGAACTCCGGTCAATTTTAACTTTGAGCTCATTTTTTTGTACATTTGGAGTGCTGTCAGTACAGACAAAAACGATAAAAATCTGTGTTGCCTACACAGTGTTATCGTCGTTAAAATTCGCACCCTGTTGACTTCAATGGGGCAAGTTCTAAACCTGCTTTTAGCCTCTTAACATCCTTGATTTGTCATCACGAGTGCACAGCCGTGTTATTAAGAGTGACCACGGTCAATCTGACTGCAGTAGATGTGAAAGATATGAAAAAAAAAATATGTTAATTCAGCCAGCTCACATCCCTCTATTTGCTTCCTGTTTTCGGTCGAAGCCCACAGTAGTCGATTGTCGAGTTCACGACACATGCGTGATCATTGGTGAATATCATCTCAAACCCAACACTGTGTGGTGTTCTGAGAATATCAGCTCAAATGGATAGTTCATCTGAATCAGATGTTGAACACACGGAGGAGGTTTGAGAAGATATTCACCAATGATCGCGCGCGTGACCTCGACAATCGACTACTGTGGGCTTCGACTGAAAACAGGAAGCAAATAGAGGTATATGCGCTGGCTGAATTAACATCATTTTTATTAATATCTTTCATTTCTACTGCAGTCAGATTGACCGTGGTCACTCTTAATAACACCACTCACATGGCTGTGCACTCGTAATGACAAATCAAGGATGTTAAGAGGCTAAAAAAGCAGGTTTAGAACTTGCCCCATTGAAGTCAACAGGGTGCAAATTTTAAAAAGAGGATAACACGGTGTAGGCAACACCGATTTTTGTTGTTTTTGTCTGTACTGAAAGCACTCCAAATGTACCAAAAAAAAAAAAAAATGAGCTCAATGTTGAAATTGACTGGAGTTCTCCTTTAATGCTATAAAGTGCTTTTTAGATGCATGCAATGAGAATAAAAAAAAATAGTGCAAATGGAGTAAATAAGTAACATTAACAAACACTTTCACACTTTATTACACTTTATAAATAACTTTATTTGTTCTCAATGTGTGTTTTTGTTCATTTTGCACTGTATACCCCATGCATGTCAAACCTTTGGTTTTGTGTTAATGAAGCTGTCTTACTTGTGTTAGGCTATTTGTTGAAATCGATTCAGGCAAGGGGGCTGACGGACCCTGACTGCATTGCAGTTGTTAATATTTTATTACCTTGAGGCCAGATGAGATAAGAGCAATGACTGAGTAAAATATTTCCCTATCTTTGTCATTGGCTGGTCACCTCCCCTCGTTTTGTAATTTAACACCTTCAATGGCCAAGGACACAGTTATACATTCAGCTCTTAAAAAAAGCTTTATTTTTCTTGTTTGTATTGTTGTGAAATGACTCTGGGCTTATGTTACGTCTGTTATGTCTGTTGTAAAAGTGTTTTTTAATATGCAGGGTTGTGAACTCTCAGTAGGAGGTGGCTGAGATCTCTGAAGGTAAACCACCATGATGCGGAAGGTTCCTTTGATCGCACAAAAAGCACATTACACCCAAGTCTGCTCCAGCAGAGAGCAGATGGCCATTAAATTTACCGTTTTATATTTTTTACAGCTTTTTTTTTTAACTTAAACGTGGCTTGAAGATTTACAAGTCCTTTTATCGGCGTCATTTAAGAGGCTGAGCACGCTGATTAGAAACATAGAGAAATGTTTCATAGATGCTTATCAGAATCATTCATCTTGGCTCTAATTCCCTCTACACTTTAACCCCCCCCCCCCTTCCCTGTTTTGAGTCCCAAGTCTGACAAAACAAAGTCCCGCAATAAACTGGCCGTGTGAATCTGATTAAGCCTGATTGTCTGGGCTTTGAACTAGAGGGGAAATGTACTGTATAACATTGCCTATAATCTCTGCTTGATCTAAGCCGCAATAGTTTATTGGAGAATAATGCGAGTCTTTGGTTATTTTGTGCAGGGGGTCATGGCTAGTGTGTTTAAGAGCACTTCACGAAAGAGAATAAACATGTTTATAGCCGTGTTTAGTTACTGTAGCTCACAGTTTCGCAGGATTATAACACCCCGCTTCCGCAGGTCTGCTCAGACAACAAGCGGCGAATGTCACACCTCCATTCAAGCATGGCACAAATACTCGTTAATCTTCATGTCAATCTACACAGGCGTCCGGGTCTAATTACCCCAACTTGATTAGTCGCAACGTGGAAAGGAAAAAAAAATCACTTTAATAATGTCTGCCCTGTGCTTTCCTTAGCGCTAACTGACCACCTGGGAGTAGGGATAAAGGGAAAAATACATTTAAACCCCACTCTTTTTTCTGTTTTGCACAAACAATTGAGTGACCGAACAGCAAAAAAAGTAAGCATAACAAAGCACAAACCATAGCCTGACCTACTTTTAACTTTTATTTTGTAGTTTATCCTCTTATTCCAAACAGAATATTAGCAGACCATCTTTTGTGATAGAAAGAGACCACATCTGTGGTTTACTTAACAGTTGGCATTGGAATATTACGAAGCTTTATTACGCAGAACGAATAGAACTATTTTGGATCGTGCCCAGCGCCGGGATTGCAGCCACAATTCCATGTCAACCAGATTTCTGCATGGCTGTATTATCTGTGAAAATACCCTGTGGAGTTTGTCCCTTTCTTCCCCTTGTCTGACGCCACAGCGGAATACAATCTAATACATCATCAGTTAGAGTCAGTGGTCTATTGTACTTGCTTTCCTTTCTCAGATGCATCTGTTGTCGATAAATGTTGTGGATTGGAATCCATCACCCAGAATGAATCTTCAGCAACGTGCACACACGTTCACCAGCATCAGCACATTTGTTGTTTGGGATGGTGTCCCTCACCTTTTACCCTCCGCTATTTAACAATAGGTGGCCATTTTGGGTCAAAGGGCATTACATTATGGGGCAAAAAAGGCTAAAGATCCTGACTGGGCAATTTGAGGTTCATTCTGTGAGGGGTTAAGTCCTCACAATAGTGTCCCATGAACCAGAGAGTGAGGCTTAGTTAGTCTAATGAGTATTAATCAGTACTCACTGGTGCCATTCACACCTGACCTGCATCCACCAAATGCAATTAAGAGAGGTGTAAAGGACTACATTATGTCACCATGGGGTGCATTTATAAATAGTTAAGATTCATATGTTAATGTGTGTGCAACATCCTTAAGAGGGGTTTAATGTAACCTGGCCCTTTATTATACGTATATCTGCATACTCACCTGTATCCGTCTCAGTCTTTCTTTGTTCTCCATTCTGTTAATTCAGTGGCTAGACAGCTAAATTGATCAGAGTCTATTTCACCTGGTTATAAAGCGAAAATCATTACTGTAATACAACCAGGACTTGTCCGATTTCATTTTTGCTTGTGTTTTAAAATTGTATACATATCATGGTCATATTGCATTGTTCATTTGGTGTTCAAAATGTTTCTGCGTGACGTTATTTCTTTATTAGCGATATCATGGCAAATAATTGCAATCATAATGTATGGCTAAAAGCAATACAGTATAGGCTTCCTTTCTTTCAAGGTGTTGTTAAGTGAAATCTAAAGTAATACTTCAATTATGCTAATTCCCTGGAATAATTAGATTAGAGAGTCTTAGACTAGCACTGAAATTCCAATCAATTATTGTTGGATTCCGAAAAACAAAACAAAAATGAATTAAAAATGAAAACTGAGAGCAGCTTAGCAGCCTTTTTTCTTATGATACCGTAAATAAGATGGGCTCAAAGGAACAAGGAGTTTAACTGACATCCTGGGAGGAGGTTATTAAATTCTAATTATAAGGATGTTCCTCAGGTGGAAACAGAGAAGCTGAAAATTCTCATTATGGCGAAAAATGAAAGAGGCCTCAGTTTTACTGGTAAAAGATTAAGGATTCGCTGCAGACACCTTGGCAAGCTAGTCATTGTATCTTTTGTAAAATAAAACTGTTGACTTGGGATTATATCATGTGGCCAAATTCAAATCTGACATCTTTCTTAAGACTTATTGTCAAGCTTAATATGCTTTGAGCGGGAACATTTTTTAATGTGTGTGTGTGTGTGTGTGTGTATATATATATATATATATATATATATATATATATGTGTGTGTGTGTGTGTGTGTGTGTGTGTGTGTGTGGCTACCCTATACAGCTACCCTATACCGGAGACTTAAAAACCAAAAGACAAGCTTTTGATGCTTTCACTGCACAGAAGGATTCCTGGGTAAAATGAAAGAGATAAAAGAGTCAAGAAACTCAGATTTACACAATTACAGAGACATGTGTAGCTACCATGTTGGTTCTCTTTGAAGCCTTAAGCATATTTGTTGGCGAGATCAATAGGGGACCTCCTGTAAACCTCATCAGACATCAGTCAAGTGGCAAATGAGAGAATGAAAAAATTGCAAAATAAAATAAGAGGGGATGTTGCATATCACCAGATCCATGGGATGGGAAGGCCATGGGATTTTAGTAGTTGGCATTATTCCCATTATAATATGCAAATACAGGGACAAGAAGAGGTATTTTTCCAAACAAATGATTAAATTTGAATAAAGTGTGAAGTATTAAAGTTGATTAAAGTATTAAACCCGTCCATTTAACCCTCTTACACAGCCTTGCGGGGTGTTCTCTCTTGGCTATTGAGTTTTGTTAATTTGAGGAGCAGCAGTCAGAATTGATCCCTGACCGGCAGTAAGAGAAGGTTTACTGGCTCTCAGCGCATGCTCAAAGCCCACTTTAATAAAGCTAGCCTGTCACAAGCTGTTAAAGTTGGAGGTGAGAGCCATAAACAAACAAAGATTCTGTACACGCAATCGCCTTTCACAGCAACCTTCCAAAACCACAATTCCGAAAACTAAGCCACTCTCATCATAGTCTGTATGCTGCTGTAAAACCCACTGCAATTAGTAACGCTATAATTCACATAAGCGACGGATCATTAAAGGTCCTATTAGATGTCTTTTACAAGCAGATTGACTGTTTTGAGTGTGTGTGGGTGTGTGTGTGAGGGGTGGGGTGGGGTGCTTTGGCAGGTAAATGGTCCCTCACTGTTTGTGCTGCAGACATGATTTGTCACATCGAGCGGCTTGTTGAGAGTCGGTGTGCGATTACTTTTTTCAAAATGATTAGATTGACAATTTTCCTTGTGGAGAGCAAAAAACATGCAATACACTAATAACACATTTAAACACGCTAAACAAATACCTACACACAAAGAACCTCTCAAAACATCTTAGCAACTGAATAGCATGTTTCTATCCAAATTTGCAAATTTACTTATGTGGAAAATTGGAATATTGCGTAAAACTTTTACCAATAAAACACTGTTTCGTTACACTGTAACGACCTTTTGTAATAACTGAAATCATACTATGTAATGTGGTCAAGACTTGGAACTACTGTAGCTGTGTGTTTCCCTGAAAACAATTCAGATTAACCAGTCAGATTAAAGCATTACACAGCCCTGCAGTATAAAATAAATTTAAATGTAGTTTAATTCTGAAATTGCGTAATGTTGCAGTTTGAATTTGAGATGAACTGTGTTGTAGCCTTTATTTTGTTAGCTATTGATAGAAGGTTGGTCTGGTCTATGCAGATAGGCCTTATCGACAACAGAGGTGGATGAGATCTGCTCTCAGACGTACCAGGTGAGGACACACTGTCATGGATCAGACACTCCCACCGGTTACACAATGCCACTGCACTTTATATTCAACCTGTGAAGAATGGGGAGGAATTTCCAGAGGCATTGAATGAGGGCTTTTTCTAAAGAAAATTCTGTAATTCTTGCGCTGTCACAACAGTGCAGAGATAGCCTTCAGCTCTGAGATTTCTCTTTGCTTCCCGTGCGTCTGGTGATGGCGAAAAAGGATCTGTTTTTAGAAAGAATGATCTGAAATTGAATCTTCTTAACTATGGCTCTCTTGGTTGACAGATCTGAATGCATCTCTCTCTTCCCACCGCTTTATTCTGTCGTTGAAATGCTGGGAAGTGTGTGGCACAACTGTCTGTATCGGTTCTTCCAGCGGACACGAATGGAAGGGTTTGATTAATGAGACTCTGGAGTTAATGATCGACAAGATGCCACAGCGTCAATGACATAGTTACTAATTTGAGGTTTTTACAGGAAATTGAGTCAAAACATCTGTAGGAAAATAGGATGTCACTGGTTATATGTGTAAACAAGCAACCTGTTGATTATTAACCAGTCAATTTTGATAATGATATTGGTTGCGCTCTGTCTAGCTGGTATATAAATGTCTCTCATAGGGGTCATTCGAATAGAAAAATCTATTTAAAGGGGTACTTCACCTCTGGAAAGATTAGTGTGTATTTAAAATGGGTCATTTAGGTAGAAGAAATGTGAAATTATTTTTGTATTTGGAGCTTTCTAGACTGAGAAAAGCCAGAAAATTGATTTTTGGCTTATGTGGATGAAAGACAACAACTCCCAGAATGCACTTGCTTCGCTGGCCTAGGAGGCTACACCTACCGAGTGCAGTATTAAACAACAAGTCTAGGCTACTAGTGAGTCTTCATGATGAGTCTGCCCGAAAACATGTTTCGAGATCGCCCAAAATGTCCGGGATTCGGCTTTTGCATTCTACAGTCGTCATTCATTATGTTTACTGTGGCGAGCAGAACGAGACCGATGGCCGTGGGAGAACGGGACGAGGCCGGTGGCGTGATTACCGATGAGCGACACCTGTGAGACGCACCGGTCTCATATCTCTCGTATTGGCAATTTTCTTAGCAACGTTAAAACGCACATCAACCGACCACTTGTTTAGCGTTCATGTAAACACTATATTCAGATTAAAAGCTGTAAACAATGAATGGCGACTGCAGAAAGCAAAAGAAACATCAGACATTGATGGCTGGACATGTCCGGGAAATAGAGGATGGTAACCCCTACTACTCAGCTTTCTCCATGCACATAACAAGAGCCTGCTAGCTTAGCTTAAAAAAAAAAAAAAGAAAAAAAGATGGCTGACACTATGTGTACATTCTGTGAGTGAGATCCCACCCTCTATGGGCGGGTTGAAAACATGCGGGACAACATTTTTCGGACAAAAAAAAAAAATCTTTCGTCTCAGGGGGATATGAGGGTGGAAAGCATGGTAATTTGAAAATACTACAGGTGCTCTACTAATTCAAAGCTTAATGCTAAATCCTGAATTATCCCTTATAATAATAGTTGGTATTCCACCAACTAGTCAATTTTTTAAAATGTGTTGTATTGCACAACCCAACATGTGTGAGTAATGTAAGTTTGTTTTAGCTGCTGAGAATGTCTTTTACATCACACAGTTCAATGCTGCCATGGTTCTAGCTGTTATTTCTGTATGGTCATATTGCATGACATAAAACTTTAAACAACAGAGTAGAAACTCATTATTTGGACATTCATGGTTGTAAGTGTCACTGGGCTTCGTATTTGTGTAATGTTAAATGGCCTTGGCTTGGACTTGATTTGAGATTCTTTCTCTCTCCATAAGTGTGTGCTTTCTGATTACTGATAATAGTGCATGCATAATATGAAAGACTTTAGCCAGTGTATGACTGCACCTTCATTATTCCACAGGCTCTTAAAGCCGCATGCTAAAGCTGCATTACTAATGGGCCGTAAAGCGGGAGGTGACAAAGGAAATGCGACAGGAGAGAAAAAAAAACTAAAGCGACTGAATCCTTCTCTGGTGATGTTCTGTGTAAAGTTACTTTATCACATTTGGCAGTACCTGCAGTATATGGTCATGTGCGGGAATCACGTTTTATTCGCTGTAATGCATCAGATGTTTTTAATCGGCAAATCTAATACAAAGAGGACACAGAGACCGACAGACTAGACAGAGCAGGTTAGTTATGATATAAATAAAATCTCAGCTCTCAGATTTGGTCAATTTTACTACGCAATTCAAACAATAAATACCGTTTTGGCACTTGTATGATGTCATTAAACGTGTGAAAGAAAACTACAAAGTTTCCTAGGCCAAAAAGACCATTAATCGCAGGATAAAAAATTTGACGCCGTTAAAATGGGTTTGCATTAACGCCGTTAATAACGTGTTTAACTTGACAGCCCTACTATTTATTAATATTATGTAAATAATAATAAAAAAACTGCTCAGTCTTACACAGTAACAACGTAGGAAGAATGGGGGTTGTATGTCTGTTCACCATATTGGTCACATTTTTTTTGATGCTCTCTCCACCTGGCCACAGAGACAGACAATCTGGTGCCATCCCGGAGCTGCTCAACACATTAAATCATCCCGTCTTCCTTTTTCTACTTCCACATTCCTGGCCTTTTCTTCTTGTCCCAAGCACCTCGAAGGTGGCCTGATCCACGATCTGTTTGCCAACGTAAAGATTGTTTTCCAGCCCTTGAAATTTTACCCTAGAAGATCAGTGTTGCAGCTGGCCCGTGTGTCTCATGTTAGGGAAAGGGGAAGAGGTCAGACTTTGGCCCCGCACCCTGGTGAGAATTTAGGGCTATACAGGATGCTCTGAGTCTGGAGTCCTGACTTTTATGTCTTTTATGAGCACCGGCTTTAGAGACACTAGCTTGTAACCCCTTTACTGAATCTTTACATTTTTTAACATCATGCATTAGAAATGGCCCATCATTTAAGTGTCTCTCTTATATATATATATGGAGGTGAGCTCTCTACATCACCTCCAGATAAGTGAGTTGTCAGAAAAAGTGACAGTCCATGATGGAGGTCATTTTCAACTTGTCAACGGACACCAGTCAGTGTCTTTTTGGCAGACGCCAACCCTCTGTTTTTTTTTTTTTTTGGGGGGGGGGGGGGTTATTTTTTGCTTTCTCATTTAGAATGCATAGCTAACGGGAGATGTGCCGGCCGTTCTGCGCGTTAAGCTCCTCTCACCAGAATTTAGAGTGCAGACTCAAAAAAAACCTCGCCTACAAGGGCATTATTCCCCCGCTCTTCTTTATCAGCCTCCACAAAAGTGGGTCTCAGTGCTGCGATTTCATGCTTTCAGCTTACTAATAGCATTATACAAAATACCATTACCCTGGGAAGGACACTGCTGCACAAAAATGAACAAAAACAAAAAAAAGAAAACTTTTTCCTTGCTGCACTGCACTTTGATCCTTCACACAATAAAAAGCTCTGATATGCTATTTTTCCCGTTAGGTTGTTTGTTTACTGTGTATTTGTAGGTCTATTTTGTTGGAATCATTGGTTTCTTGAATTTCAAGAGCAAGCAGTGATTTAAAAAAAAAAAATCTTCTGGATTTCATTGTAGAAAATAAAATAAAATAAATAATGATCAAGCATGATATATAAAGTAATAGTTTATCCAAATTAAAAAAGAAGTAATTATTTACTCATTTTTTATACATTTGCATTATTATTTACGCTTATATATAAATATATTCCAAACGTACAGTATATGACTTTTTCATTGAACACAGAGTAAATGTCGCAGTAAACGATGATGGGGGCTGCCAAGCTTCAAAAGTACGCTATAACACCATGAAAGTGTCATAAACGTAGAATAGACCTAATGGAGAAAATGTAAATTGACAATTTTGAAATTCCACTGATAATCTTCTAATCCAGGAAGGTGTTACTGTTTTGACTGGTTTATTGAATGGAATCATTCAGACTGGTTTTGGGGACGGAATCAACTTATTCAATGAAATGATCCAGTTCAGATCGATTCGCAAATCAGATATCTTTTAAGGACTCTCATGGGCTTATATTAAGATTTTTGTTATTTACTGTATATTAAGAAGTTATGTTCACAAGAAGACCTGGAATGTAGGCCACTTTTATGGCATGTCTACAGTGTTTTATTTATTCTTAGACATTCTTAGATCTTGTTTCACAAAATAAATACATACAGGATGATGAAATGATCACCGAATTTTCATGATTGGATGAACTATTCCTTTAATTGATGTGCTCAATGGCACTCTGTTTACTCAGGTGCCTCTCCTTCCTCTTCATCTTCTCTCTTGCTCACTCATTCTCTCTCTCCCTCTCTTTGGTGAATAATGGACAAACCCTTTGAAAGCAGATGTTGCCTCTTCATCAGCCTTCTCAGAGAGACCCTCTTGAAAAAAATAGTTTGTTTAAAAAAGGAAAAACAGATAGGAGAACAGCATCAAAGTACCGACTGACTGATGTTAAAAATGGCCAAACCGTGGCGGTGTGACAGAAACAATACCTCTGGCACATCTCTGGCTAAGCACCATGAACGATAATGATATTAGACATGGCCCAGTGAAAATCCCCAACCTGACCCTTGAGAAACCCTCTTTATGTGCCTTTTTTGGACTTCTTCTACTCAGTCGTCATGTCGGTGAAATAGTTATAGGAAACAGAATGATTTGTTGTGGGTTTTTTTTAAGAGATTTTGTCCATATTTGCTCCCACTTTTGTACGCGGAACATGAAAGATCAAGAAATGCACTATAAAACTGCTTTTGCACCTTATTTAAAGCTTTTAAGCACTAGTCCAATTCATTGTCGTTCCATTAAATGACATGAGGTTTTTAGAAAATCTACTCTCTGGTCAATTCATGTTACCGGACATTTTTTAACTCGCGAGGATGCAAAGAAAAACAAGCAGTCAATAATTAAGCCAGGATAGAAGGAAAGAAGGCTGGGTTAAAATGCTAGCCTTATAGTAGAAACAGAAAATCTATAAAATAAACGATTCCACCATTCTCAAGAGGTCAGCTCATGAAACTTGTGCATATTAGCATGCATCAGTTCTTGTAAATCAAGAGGGCTTTGGCCTTTATATCAAATGAGAACATATTGAAGTGTTTTAGTGGAAAACATGTCAGATTGCATATCTTTTATCCAATCAGTACTTTGCAGATTGAATCAAAAGGATATGGGATAAAACTCGCAACAGCGTGTGTGCTCTAAACAAGCAAGGAATCAATGAAAGAGAAATGTCTATAGATGACTATTATTTTCTGTTTTGCTTGCACATCACGCCCATCAGCAGATACTCTTTGGAACAGACATGTTTTGACCTACAGTTTTACTAACTTATATTTTTAGTGGTCACATTAAAAATTGTGATTCCTCAGTCACAGACATAATTAGGTGTTTCCTTGGTCAGAACTGTCACTGACTAAGTGTCTCACTACAAGGTTATCGGATGGTAGACTCATTTTGATGAAAAGTGAAATTTAATCTCTCTCTTTAATTCTGGAATGTAACTGACCTTGACCAAGCTGAATAGATGGAGGAATTAAAAATATATATATATATATATATATATATATATATATAGCTAACCATTGTTAAAACATTTATAAGGGCCTGAATATCACTGCTAAAGGATAGGATAAGTTTAGCTTCCTTTCTAAATGAGAAAAGCAAGCGTTCTGACAGCAGCTCACTCATTGACGGTGCACATCATCCTAACAGCGAGGTCACAGTATGAAAGGAGCTTGCATGCCCTGCATCGGTTGACCCCTTATGTTTCTGGTTTGTTGCACATGTTGGCGATGATAAAGTTGGAGGCGTTTATTCCTCTGCCAGGACGAGAATCTTTGAAGTCATTTTATACCTATCGATGCCGGTCTGCCGGAAGATTAAACATTATCAAAAATGAAATAGCAGGTGAAACTACTTCTAAATGTCTTAAGCTACTTTGGGTTGATTGATCACAGGTGTTTCTTGTGTTATTTTTAATGAACCCCGTTTTTTCCCCCTCAATACAGGACGTGACCTCCCTAAAGCGTCTTCCTGAATAGTTCTGCTTGACTAGAGATTATTAATCATGTTAAATGTTCCAACCGGGTCATTTGTCAAGGGGTTAATCAGGGCGGTATTTGTCAACCTCTGACTCCAAGGTCAGGTGGAACCCCAGGCCCAGTTATACAGTTCACAATCGAGATGGGTAATTGGTGCATTTGGATGATGAAAGAACAAAAACTAAAAAATCCCAAGTCAGCAGATAATTGCCATCTGGATTATTTTTCCATCTTAAACCCTGAGATCTAAGGTTATTTGATGCATAACAGGGGTTAAATTGACCAATATGGTTTTATTTATAATTTTTCAGAACAATTCCTAAAAAAAAAAAAAAAAAATCCAAAAACACATTATATAACAGTACAACCCACTGAAGAGATGGGTGTCTCACAGCCTCTCTTTCATTCCTGTTAAAAATCTAAAATGCCCTGCTGTTAAAGCTGCAGTCCGTAGCTTTTTTGGGGTTAAAAATGATCCAAAATACATATTTGAGAAAATAAATAACCAGCCAGTGTTGAAAACTATCTGTTTGCCTTAGCTCGATTCAAAGTGGTAAGCTTGTAATAATTTTAATTAATTAATTAATTCCAGTGGTATTGGTGGATTTCCGCGGGAGATTCGAGCATGTCTTTGCGTCATTATGTCACATCTGTACACTCACATCTGTACACACACATCTGTACACATAAAGGAGGAGTCTGAATGCCATATTAAGTGTGAGGATGCTGGAGGTGGAGATTCATTGCCTTTTCTCACAACACTTGATCTAATTAAACTGATCAATTTGATGGCGGATCCAGAAAAGTTCAAACGACAATCACCATTGACAACAGATTCATCCTCTGTAAAATGCAAAACTCTTCGTTTGGACTTAGAAAACAAGGATACTATCGGAAGGACATTACATGTAATGTCAACGTAACCTCAATACAATGCTGACGTTGTTAACATTAACAATTTGAGAACAAAGTAAAATTTTCACGGTTTTGCGTGATAAGCAATCATTATATTTAATCAGCGTGAATTACTGCAATGTCAGAACCAGAACAAAAGTGGATGTTTCTTACCAGTTCAGATGACATTTCCTGGTGAAAATCATTGTTAGTCATACTTCCAAAAATAATAATCTGTGATTCTGAATGCCAGTATCCACACCGACGCATTGACTGACAGTCGCACACTCTCTTCAAACATTGTGTTCATCCATGCTGTGCCGTGTCGAGGGTGTCAAAGTACAATTCGCGTAAAGTTCATAATTCTGCGAATGACTGCAATTGCAGATTTCAAACGGAGATGGCGACAACGAGGAAAAACAGCGGACTGCAGCTTTAAAAGGCAATTTTATATTTAAATCAGTCAATATTTACTGCAGGGTTTTGCCCATAATGTGCAAAAGTTGCCAGAAAAGAAAAGGGAGAATAAAAAAGCCCCTCACATTGTTATAATCAGTGTTATTTTTGTATCATTGTACTATATATTTATTAATACTAAAGTATTACTATAATATAGTATTTATTCATATTTTGAATTAGCTTTTACTTTTATATTGTTATTTTTTATTTTAATATGTCGGAAATTGTAATTCGTTTTTTTTTTGTTTCTGTGGCCTTATGTTATGTTTATTATAGGGTTTTTTTGTGAAATATTTTTTCAGCTGTTTTCAATTAACTAGCATGATTTTAATATACATGATAATAATAATTTTAGTTAACAATAACAACAATGGTTAGAATTATTTGAATTGAATTTATTATTGAATTTGATTGTATTATCGTACTGTAAATAGTATGTACTCAAGTTAACAAAGGAACATTTTTATGGTGGTGTATAATCACATTCTTCCAGATTTGATTACATAAAAAAATAAAATAAAAAAAAAAAGATAAAATTGAATACCTTTCTAGAAACCATCTGGATACAGGAATCTAATACTTGTCTTTTTATTTAGTCTTGTAGATATTGGGGGTCATGCATTAGGGTTATCATGTGTACAAGGGGGGCTTAATCATGCAGTTTGAGTATGTCTTGCAAGTGCTCTAGCCTCTCTTTTTCTCACCTTGAAAATTGTTACCGTCAGCATGCCATCACCCTTGGTAAGCTTGCGTTGCTCACACTTTTCCTCACACTTCCTATCGGTGATGATTTTCTGGTAATTGTTGGCATCTCACAGGTACATGTGAGCTCCCGTCTAGACACCACCGGTCTTATATTAGAGATCATAAAAGAGGCATGACTGTCACTTACGGTGTGAGAACTGTGTAACGCATGTGAGTGTTTGGAGGGGGTCTGTGTTTTTGACAAGATAATGCTGAAATAGCATGTTTTATTGCACCTCTCAGGAGATGGTCCTCACTGCAGAACACAAAATCCAGGGGGAGGAGTTGGATCTGGATCCAACTACTCCCACCTTACATACCCATCTCTGCCCACTGATCCCTAACCCCACCCCTAATCCTACCCATCTCCACCCCTTATGGTGTGGTTGTGCCTCACTTAAGCCCCGTTCACACTACAAGCGACTTTGTCGCTGCAGGTCGCCAGTGGCTGTGCTGGAGGGCATTCCCACTACTGGTTTCCTACTAATGTTTGTGAGTGTCATCACAGATGTTACTCTATGATAGACAACAAATAGCTTTTCTTGCCGCTACAAACAAATATTTTGGAAGGAAAAGTCTAAATAAAATGGAATCGGTACATAAAATGCATAATATTAAAGATGAACCAGAAACAGTGAGTGCTCTTTGCCATCGCGGCTATTTAACTGCAGCAAACGGGCAAATACTGGTCTATCTGGTTCCTGAAACCATTCAGGCACGAAGTCACTAGCCAGTACGGTGAACACCACTGTATGTGCACAGAGATATATCATAAATTATCAGACGGTTTCTGACTGCTAAAATCAGCTTCTCGGTCAACTTGCCTCGGTCAGACTCCGCACTGAAGAGTGACCCGCTCCACTGACTTCACTCCTATTGGTTTTCGTTCCCTAAAATCGCTCATCATTCGCATAAAGTTAAACAGATCTCAACTTTGTCGCATCGCCAAGTACTTTTCTAAGGGATCATGATTTTATCCTTGCAACCACCAACTTTTACTTCAGCATGCTTTGCACAGTCACCACTCACAAATGGATGACATCATTTTTTTGACAACAAATCTTTCTGCCAGCTTTGGCAATTCACTGTGTTTTAGGCGCCATTCACATATAGCACCTAAAACGCGTAGAAAATGCTATGCACGCCTCTTTCTCCTTTTTGCAAAGCATTGCGGTCTGGAGGCGTCTGTCGTTGCTGTCATGGTTGCTGTGGTTGGTTCTTGTTGCGTGACCTACGGTGCATTTGTGGCATTTGGACGCGTTTGGAAAAAAAACTAGTGTGTCGCACCACGACCGCGTGCCTACATTTTAAATGATGAATTTGAGCGCGCAAAAGACGTGATATGTGAGCAGGCCCTTAGGCTGCACCACAGTCTCTTTTCTTCTCTTTCTTTGAGATGATATTAAGGTAGTCTAGTCTGAATGATCTTTCAGGTGTTATCCGTGCTAGTATATAAATCTTGAGGCTCCAGCGTGGCCCCCAGTGCCTGTGCTCTTTCTTAGACACAATTATCATTCTTTTAATGAAATGGCCTGGCGTTTAGCAAACATGTTATGAAAGGATAGTTTCTAATAGAACTGGGACACCTCCTCCCCCATCTCTGGAGGATCTAATTAAACTAAACTAGTTTCCAACCCGTTCTAAATGACTTTAGAAAAACCCATTCATTATGTCTGCCCTCCAGTCCTGTTAGAAATACACTCAAACATTATATTTATCAATTAAATAGGTTATTAAATGGCTTAAGTGTTGTTGAGAAATATGCTGCGTCTGAACCCTGGAGAGTTGGGTTGTTTTTTGTCACATCATTAGAGTAATGTGGCTACTGGACATGAGACTTCATGCTTAAGCCCAGAATAAATGTGCTTATGAGTCTCACCACATTCAAATAATTAATTCTGACCTCAGGGAACATTTTCAATAGTTTTTATCAAATTTGACCTGAGCATAACAATTCGATAAACTAATCCACCTTCCCTATTCTATCTGATGAAAGTTTAAACCTATTGATCAAAGGCCGGCTGCAAACAGAGACTTCTCTCTGCTGCCATGGCAACAGTACAGACCTTTAACCATGTGTTTACCAACTAACACGGCTGCACACTAGCTGGTATTGTGTTGCCTTTGTTTTGTAACTAAGCACGTAAACAAGGCAGCTGGCTCATACAGGAATGTGTAAATCCAAATGCTATATGGATACTTCTCTGGGACTTTGATTCCTCATGCAGTCGGTAGGTGGGCTCCATCCAGATCTGATCAGTCAATGAAAGGCGCAAACCCATTAGACCCCAGGTGTGGCTATGACTGTGCTAAATAAATCAATTTCTCCGCAGGCTTTCCTCATCACCACACTCACCATAATTCATCCAGTCTCAAGTCCATTTGGCTAATAGCGATGGGGCTCCGCTGTCCAACGAGGGCGCTGATTGGCTGTCCCTTGTCTATGCAGGTTCATCCAAGACCTCTTAGCTGAGGACAAAGAGGTTTATATGTTCTGACAGAGACAAATGGCTTGAGAGAGAGAGTGAGAACGATAGAGAAAGAGAGGTAGACTGTGAGGTGAGATAATCTTAGAGTCGGCTGAAAACGAGCCCTGCCGGACTGCCAGGTTGTGCCTCCCTGATTAGAATTGCAGATAACCCAGACAATGAGGTGAGACTGAGCTACTGGTGCTGGAGCTTCGACTGACTGCTGGAACAGCTCTGAAGCTCCTAGTCCAGTCTGTGTGTGTGTGTGTGTGCTCAGTCTGATGCCAAATTGACGCTTTCAAATAGATCGAGCAAGAGGAAACCGTTTATTTAAAGCCCTGTGCATGCAGTGCGGTCTAAAAGATGCGTTTATGAGACGACTGGGTAAACAGAACTGTGTTTGATATGCGAAAGTAAGATTTAAAGCAACGTTTAATGAGCAGAGAGGAGAGGAAAAAAGCCATTTTGTTTTAAACTTGATTTGCAACAGACAGTGATCATTTATTTTAGCAGTTTAAACCTTACTTTATGCACAATTCATATTAGTATTAGAGTTTGGGAAACAACCATTTTTTTTTCAGACTTGATATTCGATTTCATTTGCGTCTCTTTCACGTGCATTCTTGAACGGGACATTGTGCAAAAAATAACAGTGCCAAAGTTTCTTGCACTACTGTTCACTTGAGGTATTGAGTAGAGTTTTTCTTTCCAGTAGCCCTGGCCCAATGACAGGAAGCACAACAACCTTGGCCCTTAAAGGTCAAGTTGTCTCAGTCAGCATGTTTGTTTTAAACATTTGTGGTCCTCCGACGGATGCTTATCCCCTCAAGTGACCTTCGTGATACGGTTTCTTGTTGGAAGCAATATTTCAATTGGCTGTTTCCTTTACGTGAGTTCTACTTGGGGGACAGCCGAAATGTGACTGTGGTGTGAGTCCTTGAATTTTGCACTCAGTGCACACACATCACCAAAACACACAGACTTATTCATGGAAAAAAGTGTCAGAATCCACCACATGTCTTTTCCAACCGACATGTTGGACATGTTCTGTCTCTTAAATGAACCTTAGGGAATTCGCTGCTGAATATTCGTCTGACAGGAAGCACTAGAGCTGCCCTCGGTGCTCATGGACAAATCTGGCACCGGTAAAGACACATGTCTCTACCTCAGCCAAACCGGCTGTCTTGGTCTGCCAACTTAGTCGATCCTTGATAAGCATGGGTAGGAATGCTGCCATTTCGGTATGTGTGCACACGCCAGGAGATTATTTATTTGTTTCAATCAATAGAATGAACTGAACCATTTTACAGTAAGATGATATTTGGCTTCATATTTTGGGTTAAACAAAAATCCAATATAAAAATCAGGGGAATAATTCGTTAAGATTTCATTAGTCACCAGAGAGTGTTGTTATGAATATGTGCAAGATGATCCAACTAGATTATGAATGCCTCATCTGATTTCACCTCATTACCTCATTTAAATGTCATAACCTTTAACACAGCTGATTATCCCTCTCATTGAAATACTGCCACAAAGTAAAGCTTTCTCTGTGCTTAAAGGGCATTTAAAAGTCGTACGCGCTCAGCCCGAGAACACAAATTCTGTTCGGGCCTTTTAAATTCACACTGTGTTTTTGATTTGCTGCAGGGCTGTTGGTGCATAAATCAAAATAAATCAATCAAATAAATCAAAAGAGAAAAATTATAAGTTTTGAAGCATATTAAACGAGTTTTAATTGTCCTGGTCTGTAGTTTGCATCCCCGTTTCTGTTTTTGGCTCAAAATGTATTTACCCAGCTGAGATAAGTTTCTGTGTTTTCCTAATGGTTTCATATCAGCTTTTGGTGCTGTGAGCAATTAACTTGTTGAATTGTGATATAGTGTTTTAAGATACAACCCGTGTTAATTGGAATTCAGAGAGCGACTGCCACAGGGTTTCGGGATAATGGTTGCTGTTTCACTTCAGTCACTCTTCAGTGGCGCTTTTTACACTAAAGGCAGTTTTTTTTATAACAGGAAGTCCTGCATGAATGCTTGTGCTGAGAGCGAGAGGGTAAAGGAAAAAGTGATGAGTCAGGCGTGGAGGAACACGACTGAATGAGAAGGCGACCAAGCGTGCTGGCCATTATGTGTTTCCTTCCTGTCAATCATAAGCCAGACTGACAGTTCACACAATTGCTTTAACAGATGATCGCCAGGGAGAAGACCCTCAACCTTTCTGCATTGATCATGATATCAAAAAACATTTTCTTGGATGTGCAACATTTATTTTATTCTCACTTGACACAGCGTGTGGATTAGGTAGGATCAAAGTAGTTCCGTTTCGACTCCCGACTCTTGGAAACAGGCTGCTACTTTAAATGGTTTAAATAGAGATCTCAGGATTTGGTGTGAAAGTCCTGCAAATATATTAGCGCTCCCCCTTCCACCACAGCAAAATAATGGTGTTAATTAAGAAGACCAGCAGGAACAGACTGGAATCAAGATGGTATAATTATTAAAGGCTTGCTTGTGCTAATGCACGGCACTTTAGCAGAACCCTGGGAACCCAAGATCTTACCTCCATAGACGTCTGTAATTTATACAAGCCAGTTCTCTTCCTCAAGAGAGACACAGGCTGCTCCTCTGTTTCATAAGCTGGGCATCTTAACAAAACATTTTGATTATTATTATTATTATTTTATTTTAATTTTGCTTTTTAAAAATGCAAACAGTGGCTAATACACACTTAAATGACAAACCTTTTTGGGTATGTTTCATTTTGTTTCACAGACTTATAAATATATATATATATATATATATATATATATATATACATACATACATACATACATAAAAATCGTTTATACTACGATTAAAAGGGTCAGGAAGATTTGTTTTAAAGCAATGCATACTTTTTATTATTAAAGGATGTATTAAAGGATATTTTGTTATTTTTCATTGACCTCTTCTTTTTTGTTTTTTATTGCCATGAGTCAAATAAAAAGCTGGTTTTGTTCTCAGGAGAAGAGTTTTATTCTCCCAAAGCCTGTGTTTTGACACTTGTGTGTTGAACCCCATTTTAAAATGACCCCACCATAGCCTCCTTTATCCTGTTGTTTGTGAATTTTACAGTGAGACATATTTATTTGTGCAAACAAGGATATTGTTCTTTCATACCATTTTGTATAAATTTGTACAATAAAGTGATTATAGGGCAAAAAAGTGATGATAAGCTAGGTCCATGTATCTACACGGTAAATTAAGAAACGGGAAAGTAAAGTAATAAGTAGTGAAGTTACTTTTCCAATGCAGTAACTAATAAAGTAATCTCATTACAATTTACAGAAGTAACTAGTAACTAATTACTTTTTTTGAGTAACTACCCCAACACTGAACGTTGGATGTTGAAGTATGGTCAAAAGCGTGAGTTTAATGATGTCTTGGGATGAGAATGTGTTGGTATGTTTTGTTTTCAAAAGGGTAGACCATCAGACCACAGTATTGAAGACTAGTCGTCAGGCTCATCTGAAGAACCAGTTAACCAGAATCTAGATCAGACTTCTTCCTTTGAATGTTTACTCTACTCGTGTGGCACTGGTGTTTTAGCTCCGGGCCGGTGCCGGTCAACGCGAGGCCAGTGATTTGTGCCATACAGCTGGGCCTGCAGTGGGCGGGAGGAGGTGTGGAGGAGGTGTGTAGGGGAGCGCTGGGTGTTTTAGTGGGCAGCTGCTAATGCTTAATCTCTCCCATGCTGACACAAGCTGAATTAATTGATAGTGTTCTCTGGAAGTCTGCTGGAAAGTTGTCAGGGCCCGTCAGATAAATCACTGGACGGGATTCCTCTCTGTCGTTTACTGACTCTGGCCTCAGCCGCCTCCGTCTTTGTGTGTTCATGTGGCCGGTGACAAGAAGGGGGGTTAGAATGAAAGATAAATAAAGCCCAGTCAAACGAGTGTTTTCGTTTGCTTGTGTTCGCTGGATTGTCTCTTGTTTTCCTACCCAGTGAGAAACTAAAATGTGTGGCCAATTGTACTGAAATCACTTGACATTTTTTTATTTCCTTTTTGTGAAATTATGGGTGTAACTGGTATGGATAACATGTGCATTTTGATCCTGGTAATGTCTACTTTTTAAGAAAGTTAACTGAAGGTATATTTTATAAAGGAGGGAGACAAGGGTGCATCTTTAACCAATTTTTTACAGTTAAGACATGAACTAAACATTATGTATGACTTCCTGTTTAACAGGAATATTCCTGACCTTGTATTCATTCCCCATAGTGACTGATACTTGACCGGGATTCTGTAGCATAATATACTTAGCCTTTACTAATTATGATGGAGAGCAGCCTAGAAGATTAGGACGATAGGGAAGAAAAATAGAAGGATTATACTAATAGTAGCTAATGTATAAACAGCAGGAATGTAGATTAATTTGTATAGTCACTACTAAAAAGGCTCTCCTAGCTCTGGCTTATGCACACATCCATTATTTCTAGAGCTCACAGAGGACACTTTGGTGAGGAGTTGATATCGGCGTAGTTATTTTAAAGATGACACGAAATGGTTTGGCGAGTGTAATTTTCTTTCTAGTAATTTATTTGAACAGTTGTGTTGTTCTTTTTCAGTAAAAAGTGGAAAACAAACTCCTTCTGCATTATTCTCTCACAAATATGCTATGTGATGCATTGATTCAGTCTTAATGTCTACCACTGCTTGTTTTTGGCGTGAGCCTTATTGACGTATGCTTAATGAGATTAACACGTAAAAATCAATTAAACTTTCACTAGGAATGGTGTTTAAACCAAAGCAAGCGTGTACTGCGGGGATATTGTTTCACTGTCACATTTGGCTCCTAATGTTATGCGATGTTGCAACCGATTCGAGCGCTCCGCAATCACGTTGACTTCCGAATGCCATCCAATTTCCACACACACATTCTCTGCTAGATCAGCCTACGCAATGCCACTTCATCCTGTTTTCTTGCTTAAGTGGTGATGCCAGGCAGCAATAGCTTAATCCCGATCAATGTCAGGGTTTTTAGTTTTTTACGGTTCTTTTAAGCAGTTGTAATTTTAGACATCAGCATGCTGACACGTTTCAAATGCTTGGCCTGACAGGTAACACTTCTTAAAGTACAAATACTCTGAGTCTGATGTTGGCTTGTTAACCTGCATCATTTAAACCGCTGAGAAATGTCAAATGTAGGCAGCTGTGATTATTGCTTATTTTCATTACACATTTTTTCCTCCACTGTGCTGCATTAATAAATGCATGTAAATATACTGTACAAAATAATACATTTTTTTAAGTAAATGTTAATTTTTTTTATATATATATATTTATGAGCAATATCACACAAGTAGCAGTGCAATTTGCCTGTGAGCCTGCTGATATACAGCCATATCACTGCAGCTACGAGTGTGATATTGCATTTATACAACAGGTCAACGGCACAAGTGAGTAAATAAAAAAGAAACAACATCGGAGTGTCTTTAAAAACCCTCTTTTGTGTGCAATTACTTACTTCCACCACAGATTCAAAACTCAAGTTTACAATTTAATAGTTGAGCACAAGCCTTCATTACTAATTCTACAACATCACTTCAACTAGAGCCCGACGGATAAAGGATTTTGAAGGCCGATACCGAAACAAATATTTGTTGGTTTTAAAATCCGATATTCCGATATATCTGCCGATATATTTTTTTTCTTTCAGAAACGCGCAACAAAACATTAACAGATTTCCCTAACATTAGTTATTTGTAGGTATTTATGAGTTTTAACAAAAATAATATGATAATGCATTTTAAAAAGAAACTTGTTTCTTTTATTGTCACAACAGAACAGACTGATGATAGTGGCATTAGCTAGCTTTGTGGTGATGAGCTATAATTTAGCAATGGATGACGTCATACTGCAAATTGTAAAACATTTTCAATATAAACGGCCAATGAGAGATGATATGTCTCATTGCTATAACTGTCACACGCTATAAAGAAATACTTCAGTCACATTGTCAAAAGTTAAAAGGACAGTCAGTCAACTACACTGTAACAACGTAACGTAACTATTACTAGCTAATTCCGCTTCACTCTCGGCTTATTTTAACAGCAGCAAAACTGGACATGATAGTCACAAATTGTGTCATGCTTATTTGAGTTAAGAGAACTGATGGGGATGTTCTTTTAATTGTTATTCAAGCAACGTATGTCTGGTGACCAACTCACCATGAACACACCTCACCGATAATCTCACTTGCGGATAACTGTTTCTCTCTGCCCGACTGGCTGGATCAGCAGTTTTGCAGGATGTGTGGCGTGTTATACACGAGTTTTGCCAACAGGGACAGTGTAGAGTGCCCATTTTTATTTTATTTTTGAAATATTGAAATATTCATTTATTGACCATTATAACTGCCGATACCGATAGTTTGGAAAATGCTTAATATCAGCCGATGATATCGGCCTGCCGATATATTGGTCTGGCTCTAACTTCAACTAGTAACAAAGGAATTCATTCTTCAGGTCGATGACCATAATATTGCATTATAAAAAAAAATCTGTTTGAATGTCCGCTGAGGATATCAATATATTTCTCTTTGTCCTTTGACAACGCTAAAACAACTTCCTTGTTCTGACTCACTCATAAAGACAGTCTTTGCTCCCATTTAAAGGTATAATAATGTAACTTTCACCGAAGTCCAAATATCACGATCAGTATAGCGGCCCATTTCTCAAGACCAAATACGGCATATTATTTATATCAAATTATATTTATTGAAAACAAATATTTAAATTAACTATATATATATATATATATATATCATATATATACATGTTTAAAGCATAAGTGTACAATATTTTTAAATTGCACTCCTAGTCTTCCATTAATATTATCACTAGATTTGGAGAAATGCTTTTTTTTTTAATAGAAATTTCAAATAGACACTCAGATCTTTACTTCCTGCCATCTTTGTTTAGTATTTTTCTTTTCTTGCTGTCTGCTATGTATTGACTTTATTTTCAACACTCAGCTGCCTTGGCAACTTACATTTTCAGGCCATCGCATTTTCTCTGACCTTCAAACATAGAGCTGCTCTACAGGTGCCTCTTTCTCCCGTTTTCCCCTCACTTCAGGCCCATGATCTCTAACCCCTTTCGTATGATTGCATTCTTCCGTTTTCGTTTAAGCTTGTTTTATTTTGTCACTGGAGAGTCAGGCTCCATCATTCTCACAGTGGCGTCTCTGTACACTCTGGCCTGTACACTTAGGTGAACGGCACCACAACAGAAGCAGATGTTCATGCATTTTAATCTGAAATTGTGGCTTTTGTTTGTCTGGCTCCATCTCTCTTCATTTCCGTAATTACTGCTTCTGTGGAAAAGTCCATCTGAGAGCCAGGAATGGTGTTTCTCTCCCCCTTTCTCACTCTTTTCTTTCTGATGGACAGACTCCATTTCACTTTTTGCCTGTAATTACTTGGGTTTTGCGGCCAGCACCATTTTTGCCATTTCTCCAGAAATAACAAGTGAACAGAGGCCCTCTGTCCCAGGACTCACCTCTGACTGGCCGTGTATTTACCTTCACAGCACCGGGCTGAACTTAGGATGAAATTGACTTCACTGGTGTCCTTGTGATGGTTGAGACACAGCTGCTTTACTGCCTCAAATGGAAGTACAAGGGAATACTCTTTATGTCACACTGTGATCACTGAGGATTTGATGTGTATTTTTATTCATTGACACTGCTTGACAGCTGGGCATGTAGAGCCTGTACTACTCGTTTATTAGCCTGTTGTTTATTAACTAATGGATGTTTGTGGATTTTATGAAGTCTTATTAATTGTAATAGAATCATAGTTTTTGACTTGAATACTGAACGAGTGCTGGCATACACATTAATTTACATAATGCTTCCGAAAATGATATATATATATATATATATCTTTTGAAATGACAAGATTCTCTTTCACAATTCATATGTTTGAATAATACATTTGAGTCTACCTGTAGTTTTCTTTTACATGTATGTAAGAGTGAATGAATGAGTGAATGAGGCTGTTATGTTATGCTTTGCTCTGACCTTGCTGGAAATGTGTTATTGTGTCTTTTTGAAGAGGTGCCAAAGGCAATCTGACCTGATGGTGCAGATGATAATGGTCATATCAGCAGAGAGTTTTCTTTGTAATAACACTGTATGAGAAGTCAAAGGTGAAAAATCACTGTTATATTGTTTGGAGAGGAAAAGGAGTGAGTTTGTGTGTGTGTGTGTGTACACATAAGAGTCCATATCCCTCTTTTCTTCAGCCTTGAAGTGTGGCTATAATTTGTTGAGAATGTTGACTGTGTCTTGCCCTTATTTGATGGTCTCTGCTTCCTCTAGAGCCCACACCAGAAATACAAGTCTAACAAAACAGCACAAAACATTCAGAATGACCAGCAAGTGTCAGGGCTATGGTGTCCCCAGGAATCCGGCTCCGCCGGGGTCTGGCACCGAGTCGTCCGCAGCTGTCAGAGTCTTGTGCAGCAAAACGCCAGCACCAGATGAGCTTTGGTAACCTAACCTGGCCCAGGACGCTTTATGAGCCTGGGAACAATCCTGTGTTTTCTTTGAAATGCCTGACCCTACCCCCTGAGTGCTAGACACTAGTGTTATTCCAGTGCTACCCCAATGACTTTATTTTTTTCTTTCACCCCTCTTTTTTCTTTTTTTAACAACTGTGGCCAAAACATTTTAGAAAATGCATTTTGTCTGCGGATCTTCTTATCCAATAAGAATGCACGGAATGAGGTTCCTGTCTTTTTTTGTCTTTCTCAGAGTTGCTTTAAGAGGTGTTTTGGCTGTGTTTTCACAAGTCCGGTCTAATGACAGTGATATGTGAGTGCACAGAAAAGCAGTTTCTAAGGACAAAATAAACATAAATGTCAGTTTCTGTCCCATCATTTTAAACCTTTTATGAGCTCCTTGCTTCACTGAAAGAATATAGTCACAACAAAGACAGAAAAAAAAAATGTTTTCAAAGAATAGTCAGGAGTGGATACTTTATTTAGACCTTTGAAAGAATGGACTTACTTATTTTGCGTTTTTATGTGTAAATATAAGAGTACTGTATTTTAGCGCTTTTTTATGTTAAAAAAAATATTGAGAGTGAAAACACACTGGGTTGATCTATGTCATATTTGACCCTTTAGAGCATCTACTTTGCACTCCTCTTTCATGAAATATGTCCAAAATCTACTCCACCCTGTGATATACATCATAGCCAACATGACAGTCTAAAGGCCATTGCACACGGAGTCCGAAATTTTCCTATGCGTTTTTTTTTTTTGTATTCGTGATTCAGTGGCTCTGAATTGTCAAAACACCATTCAAACACCATTCGAACTGCTTGCTACGAATGCGAAAATCGAAGGAAATCGACCCGATTCGATTATTTTTATGATGGACGAAAGTTTTGGAGGCATTGTGCAAGCGTGAATGACATAACGTGAGGTCACATTTATTTTTTTACGTGCAGAACTTTCGGACGCAAATTTGTGTGCAAGAGCGTTAAGGCTTTGTCTACACATTTGTCTATACATTTAAAAAAAAAATGTTTAAAAAGATCTGAAACTGATCAATAAATAACCAATTAAAAAAATAATTCACAATATTTAATACACAATATTACAGTATGATACTGAATGTGTTTTCAAGAGGATTTTGTGAGATGTTTTAACATTTTTAACATCATAAAATCTTTTTTGCTCATTAAGGAGACATTTTTATTTATTGAATAAAAAATACATTAAACAATACAATTTGGAAATATTAATGCACTTTAAGAGGAGGTATTCTATTTTAATGTTTGAAAATGAAAGTGATCTTCAATGTCACATGATCGTTTAGAAATTCAAATTCTAAAATGCAGGTTTGGTGCAAAATTTCACATTATTATCAATGCTAAACAGTTGTCATGTTTAATATATTTGTGGAAACGTATGTTCTTTTAGATTTTTTTTTCAAATTTAAAATAAAGTTCAAAAGATAAGATATATTTATTTGAAATATAAAACTTTTGTAACATTCTAAATGTTTGTACTGCCACTTTTGATCAATTGAATGCTTCCTTGCCTAATAAAAGTCTTAATTCCTAAAATCTTGCTGACCACAATTTGAATATTGATTTAATTTTACACTTGCTTTTTTTGTTGACTAATTGCAATTAAAGATATAATATGCAACTTTTGTTGTGTTCAAAATGTACAAAAATTATATAATGAGCATAATGATCAAAAATATTTATATTTGGACTATTTTAGGCTGGTATGGGTCGTGCGACTAGTCACAGAAACATATAGAAGTAACTCCGGTTACAATGTTCTTCCGCAAGATGCATGCAGTTCTGTTTATTAACCACTAGAGCGCTAAAAGTTACGGACTGCAGCTTTAAATTCATAGTAAAACTGACTTAAATAAATAACATGACATGGCAAAATACTGACTAAATTTAAAGGATATTTTCATCAAATTACAAAAACTATAACAGAAATGACCTGTTCACATGTATCACAGAATTTTTGTTTTAATCTTTACTGGAAAAGGCAGTGTAAAAGGTAGTCTATAGGAGGCCAAAACACAGACATATCGGTGTATACGGGGCCTAAGCTTAAAAAAAATAAAGCCACAATTCTTATCTGTAGCTTCCCAGTCAAATCTGATATTAACATTGAGGCAGGTAAGATTTTTTCCATTTCCATCAGCGTTTTGAAGGGAACTTGAATAATGTCAATCTCTTTATTCCCATTGCCTGAACAGTAAGTGTGATTAGCTAATATAACAATTCGTTGGAGCTCTGAAACTAGCGATGGGTGACGAGACGTCTAATATCTGACATTTAGAGTTCTAAGGATCTCTGATTGGCACTTGATTAGGGCCTAATTCATGCCATTATCTCCTCCAGTAGAATTAGCTGGGTAGAAAATTGTGTGGTAAATCACAAGGGCTGGAAACAGGAGGGGTGGGGAGGAGCCAGGAAATAAAGCAGAGAGTCAGAATCAACACCTCACTTACCCAATCATAAAGTTGACTTGCGGCCCAACAGAATGGCATGGGACCTCCAAGTGTTTGCCAACTTATTTGGCTATGAGCTGTTCCAATCAGTGTAGTTAATTTAGGACAATTTACAGAGTTCTTCCTCTTGCTTTCCACCTCCAGACTTTCTGTTTTTCACCCAACCCACCCTAACCCACCCCAGTGTGCACTTAATGGCAGCTGCTCCCCCAGGCCTGAACTCCAAACCTCACCAGGGACGGAAAATAATTAGGGAGGGAAAATTGCGACTGACACCATTTCTGAAAAGCAGGGTATTATAATGAAAGCAGAGCAAGGATCTTTGTGTCAGAGGGAAAAATTGAAAGGAAAGGAGTCAGAGAGAGAAAGACTTTGTGAGAAAGGCCTTTGGGAGGTTAGCGAGGCATTACTGTCTCGCTGCAGCACTTGTGGGAAAACGTTAAAACTCATGTGTCCAACAGGTACCTGACTTTTCTCCAGGCACACCTGCACTTTTGCAGGAGAAAGGGAAGGATATTGAGGTTCCAAGCCCCTACACACTGTGCGGTTTTGTTTTTAGTCATTGTTTTTGATAACATTTTTTATCATCGTTTCATTCATTTTAGTCAGTTTCCTTAAACTACAATGACATTTATTTTAGTCCATATAAATGAAACGTATGAAGAGTTCAGATGCAAAAGCCTGTAAGTGCCATTTGAAATTTTCTTCTAGAATGATAATTTTTATCAAGCTTGTATATTTAAGTTAAGTAATTTCACTTAAATTGCAATGATGATTACCTATTCATTGTCATTTAAGTGAAATTACTGAACTTGAATATATAAGCTTGATAAAAATGATCATTTTAGAAGAAAATTTCCAATGGCACTTAGAGGCTTTTGCATCTGAACTCTTCATATATTTATATATGTTTGTGTCTACATATGTGATTGAGTATGCAGCTGTAAATCATATTCTTTTTACATTTCTCTTCAAAACATGTTGCAGTGGTGTTTTTTTTCCTCCATAATTTCATTCTTAAAATCGGTTAATTATTGTCACGAGTAATTTTTTTCATCTAGTCTTCATTATTGTTGACAAAATCAATGCAGAACACCTTCAAAATGAATAACTCAACTGGCGCTGAGCCACACATCCTACAGCCACACACACGTCTTGAGTGGATCGATGCAACATTAGCGGTAATGGTGGAGAAGATTTGGAATGGCATTGGTGGACAACACCAAATGCAATGCTGCATAGTAGGGGAGCGGATAAACGACAGATCCGATGTTGAAAGGTCCAGCAGGGGCATTGTGGCTTTTGAAGAGGAGTGAAATATTACACCGGGTGGCATAGTTGCAGGATTACTACAGGCTGAAAGTGCTGTTTTTAGAGCTTTGGCAGCTGTCTTGAAAGCACGGGAAGCCAGGGACTGCAAATTTCTTTTATAGCCAAGCGATCAGTGTTTATACTGAAACATCAACTTAAGGAGACTACACGAATTTGCTTTCGTTGGGCTTTTATTTGATGACCCGGTTGTGATGCTACTTTAATTTACATACTAAGTCACAGAGCAGATGATGGCAACTAGTAGCCTGGGTTTCATTCACGCTGGATTTTATTTAGGCAGTCTGGACACCATGAACCAAATTTTCCCCCGAAATAGCGAACCAATCACAGAACGGGAAGGAAGCACAGGCGCATTTGATAGACGTACAAGCACATTTGATAGACATTCGTAGCACCCAACAATACTGCTCTGGGCATTCGTAAACCACGCCTCAAATTCGAGAAAAGGAACATGTGGTTTCCAGACCACGTTTCATTCTCAGTGATACGTGGTCCGGCGTTAGCCAGGCTAGGCAACTAGCAGAAGCTAGCCACCTTAATCTGGACTTAACGTGTCTTAAGTAACACCAAGCAGCCAAATAAAGAAATGTATGTTGCTTAAATCTATTGGTAAGACCATTAATTGTTAGTTTTGCACTAGAAAGACACAAATAACACACTATATCTCTTAATGACACATTCTCCATTCAAAGGTGACAATAACACCACACTAATGACGAAAGGAGGCAGCCTTTGTAAGTTCGCCAGCGTCGCAATCAGCAGGGAATTCTCCTTAAATCCTCCCCAGATTAGAAAATAAATTGACACCCCGGTTTGCATCTGGGTCACGCTTCTGCTGCGGCTCGGCTGAGACCTGCTTTCGGTGTTGTTAATTCATTTGTCATGAACAGAAATCATCGGAGTCGCTAGGGAACGATTGGGAACAGTAAGTCCTGCATTTGGAGCCCTACACAAATTCCCCTGGTTAGAAAGAAATGTTTATTGATTCTTGCAAAGAATTACATTGTTTTGTGCCACGAGTTGTTGTGTCTGACTAGAAAGTCAAGGAATCGGCTGACTGGACATGATTGCGCCCGGGATCCGGGCCTGGCCCCGTGGGCTCATTGCTCGGGCTGGGTGGGAGAATAGGCTCTCTGCTCTGCTTTCTCATCTCAAAAGCCATTTTTTTATCGGAATTCATCTCTAAATATACCTGCAGTGGTGGAGGTGGGGGGTTATTGAGATTACGGTATTGAGCCGGCAGACGATTTCAGTTTTAGTGCCCAAAGCGATTTCAGATTGCCTGTCTTTAGAGATGTATGAATGCCGGTGCATTTTGATACCTTCGCTTAGCTGTGAAACAGGGAGCATGGGCTGCCACTCACACTGGCGCTGGCATTACCTGATATGGCATCTGCTGCACCCAGCCTGCTGAACTCGTCTCCAAACTAATGGAGTGAAATTAAACCTGAGCTACTATGATGCAAGGCCACAGAAATCAGCTGAAGCCTCTCATCGCGTCTAACAGGATTTGCTGTCACAGTGAGCCGAACTCCCAGATTACTTGTGAAAATCATTTTTTTTTGCATCGTACAACAATACAAACAGTTCAGTATCCTCGGAAAGTCACGTAGGGGGTTGGTGCCAAACAGACGTTTGGTTGCGAGGCGATAGACGCAAAGATATGTTGCTCTGAAGCTCTTGTATTGCAGATATTTTGTAATCGGGAACTCGTTTTAAACCCTGCAGTCCAGCAGCCTCTTGCCTAGAATATTGATGAGAGTCTAAAAATGCTGCTAATGTGAATGTCGTTGTGCATGTGGGTGATAGATAATCTGCCCATGCAGGCAGACAAAAGACAAAAAGTCCAGGGACTTGAGCCCAGTGAGAAGATGATGATGATGATGGTGATGAGGAGGAGGAGGGTTCTGCAGCAGCTGGTGTTCACCTAGAGTTCACCTTGCACCTGCTGGAGGTGATATGGAGCTCCTTACAGAACTAAATCTGCACTCTCTCCATAACCTCTCCAATTCATTTAATCCGAAACGATCTTAAAACAGGTCTTTAAGTGTAAAATACCGAACTTTTAAAACAGAGCTGCTCATTTTACAGTATATGTTTTTTTTTTTTTGCATTATTCAAATTGCTGTTTGTGGTCTATAATCATTTCCAAAAAAACAAAACAAAAAAACATTCAACCAAGTCACTGATGTCAAGATTCAACCAAGTCACAAGTCAAGCGGCAAAAAAACCCCAGTGTTTTAGGCTGATCCGAGTGAAGATGAAAGCCAGTATGGTATTCTTGGCGTGGGATTGTGAGGAAACTATCAGCATTTGTGATGTTTCTTTGACTAGCTTGAGACATGCAGGGGGCAAAGATACGAGAGCTGCATAAGCATCAAATAATCAGAAAGCTCAACATATGCTGAAGCACATTTGATGTGTTCACCAGCAGCATCAGGTTAGATAATAATGGGCTTGGACAGGCTGTGAGGAATATGTACTGATTGACTTGTATCACCTGATCCGCTCCTAGGCCTCCTGCTCCAGATTTTGCTCAACAACTCTGTACAAACAGGAACTGTGGAAGTCCAGGCTTTGAATTCTGACACGATTAGAGGGAGACGTTGTGCCTTGTACTTGTAGGTAATATAATGGCTCGTTTCCACTGAGCGGTACGGTACGGTACAGTACAGTACGGGTCGGTTTGGTAAACCATGATCCGGCTTGCGTTTCCACCGCCAACAGTACCCTTACTTGATTGGCGTGTTGTTTGCCAGAAAGAAGCGATTGTCGTCATTTCCGCGTGAAGAAAGCAACATAGTAAACAACAATAGATGGCATACAGCAGATCTTGTTCTTGCTTCTCGGCATGTTTGTCACAAGAAACAAGCGTTGGCATTCCACTCTCCAGTCTGAAGGTCTGGATACGAAGACTAGTGGGTTGCAAACAAGGCTCAGTAAACAGACTGAAGTGGGATGATCCATAGCATCATGAGGTTCTCTTTTAACTGGCTTTTCTGTGATATCGGGTTTATGGCGTTTGGACATTTAGATGTATTCAGGACACTCCGTAGTTGCGTCATTAAGTTTTGATTCGTCAAAGAAACCCAAACCATGCGGTTTGTTCCTCATGAATGATTGTTTATGCTTAGTCCCACCGCCATGCCCAGATTGGTTAAAACTATCATCTACTCAACCAATAAACAGGTTTTGGTCTTTTGAACGACTAATTAGCATCTTTCTTTGGAAATTTGAACTGAGGTAAAGTGAAAGTAGTTGCGTGAGTGCGTCCGTGCATGCAGAGCCGGCCCGAGCCTCTTGGGGGCCCTATGCAGAATTGGATTTGGGGGCCCCTCCCACTACGCAGTCACCTGTGCTTGACAATTATTGACACAAATATCACGCAATAATGATACATTATAAATTAATACAGTGAAGTTATGTATAAATAAAAAAACAAAAAAATAGATAGCCTAAAAAAAATAATATCCAAGTACAAATAATCCAAATAATCAAAACTTCAGGAGTTGAGTAAAAAAAAAAATATCTGCTGCTGGTTTTCTTAAATCTGGTAAATTCATCCATTCTAAGACAAAGTAAATGTAAAATTGGTTATTTAAATAGGTAGATAGAAACTTCAAGTAAGTTCTCCTGTTTAAAATGATGTATGACACTTGATGCTGACTGCTATAATGGGTTAGAAAAACAAAGAAAAGAACAGGTGATGCAGGTGCTCCAAAAATGCTCTAGGTCTTTAAGGGTTAATAAAAATAAACCTTTTGTAAAGCGTTATTAATTATTACTTTTGAGTAAACACATCTTCACAAGCTTTTGCAAACAGGCTGCCATTACTGAGGGTTTATATCCATGCTTCCCATCTGCTTGAGCCCAAACAATCTCACATACGTGTTGATTACCTGTTCAACATACCACATGAATTTTATTGCCTTTAAACTGTGCTCATAATCTGCAATAACGTGCTCCACTTCCTGTAACACTCATCTCTCAAAGGCTGTGGTGTTTGACCAGGCATATTCACGAGAGCCGTGATTCACAGCCAAATTACTTTAAATGCTAACATATAAGAGCTGTAATAATGTACTTTACATCCAGAAAAATGTGCTGTTTTTATGGTGATGCTGTTTGCTGAGCTAGAGACTTTATGTGTAATGAACTTTGTTTACAGAGGCCTGCAATATACAATAGACAGTGTTTAGAGTAATTCTGTGTTCAAAATGATAGAATAGTTAGTTCTAGAATTGGATTGTCTGACAGTAGCACTGGGACTTTCTGCGACGATTAATAAGGGATTTTTTTTATCTTTCTGTAGGTTACATTGTTAGTAGGTGGCACCAAGTGGTTCATTCGTGAACAAAAAATGTGACTTGTTATAAGTGTGTTATGTGTATAATTAAATCTGAACAGATTCATATAAAAACTATTGTTGATTCATTCATGAACTTAACAAGTGACTCTATATGAGTAAAGCAATTTAATCATTCACTGAATCAATTTGTTAAAGTCATGAACTGGCTTTTTAAATTTTATTATGTTGTTGTCTGAGGTCAATTTATGATGTGTGCTTGGTTTTTGCATTCAAAAACATCAAAATGAATAAGTAATAGGCTATTTTCTACTCTAGTTTTAAGCCCAGCTCAGAAACGCTCGGTTTTTATGGGCGTCTCGCACTGAAGACTTGGAAGTAAACGCCCACTGCTGTGAGTGGATAACAGTTTTGCATATTATAATGAGTTTCAACTCACCCGTCGATGCACTTGGGGACAATTGTTTTGAAAACGTCCAATGTTGTAAAATGGCAACCGGAATGATTTGCCCATACATTTTCGACCTAGAGTCCGTGTGTTGCACAATTCCTGTCAGATCCAATATAGACGGCACAGCACCGTTCTTTACTCTTAATCGTACTGCAAATCCAGTCTTGTTTGCAAAACAATCCTCAGTGAAATGAAGCGAACAGACCGACAATGTTTTACCTCATCAGCTGGAATGTCATTAAAAATGGAGGAAGCATATGCAGAGACTGTCTTCTTACACAACCAGGCACTGGACAATATTTTGTATTGCTCGGTAGCTCGATCCGGTAGGTCTATGTTATTTAGCTATGCGTGTAATTCGCAAATCGGTGGGCGGGGCTAAACCGGCTGTGTTGAAGTAGGCGTTGATCTTCTTCTGCGGGGGTGGTGTTTTATCCTCTTTAACGTCATAGTTCCCCACTTTGAAAAACGAGTCTTTTGCTAAGGCTGGTGTCAATAAAAGCTTTCATTGGACTAACAAGGACGTTTTCAGTTCTGAAACTTACAGGATATTCTTATAATATGATGACCTCTTAGATGCCAAAAGCTCAAGGAAAATTTGATTTCTCAGTTCATCACCCCTTTAAAAACACTGATTCATTCAGGAAGTGAACAAGTGACTCGAATCAATCACAAAATACTGCTGGTTGGAGACGAAATGGTTAATTTGGAAATGGTGTTTTTTTGGCCATCATTTGTAACTAATTTCCTTGACTAAACAGAAGTCAACAATGTCATTTTGTCTCAAAAATGTAAGTTTCTCAATATTAACTTCTTTTTTTATACAGCTGTAATGAATATGGATATTGTTGAAATTTAATAATGAATCTACATGTGGTCCATGCTGAGATTCTCAGGAACTGTATATGTATTGAAAAAAATACACAACTTCACAAAACGCCTACACGGCTCTGTCAACGTCCAATGTAGTCTGATGGCATTTGATGTGGTAATTGTCATTCTGTCTAAAGAACGATTCTCTCATTGCAAGCTCTGTCACTGTCTTCATCTATTCGAACTGAGTGCTTTCTCAAAAGCCATCGGAATCTGTATCTGTCGACTTGCTGTCGCTCAGACCATTAAAGATGATTGATTGTGGTGGAAAAATCTTCTCACCAGCTGGTGTCTCCTTCAGAAAATGGGACGGAAAAAAACAAAAACAAAAAAAAAACCTGTATGTAGGTTTTGTCAACTTAGGTAGTGTTTGATAAGGAAGAAAGGGGAAAAAAATGTAGTTTTTTTTTGCCAAAGCTGTTCGCACTCATTTACGTCATTGTACAACGAATGAGCGAGTGGATCAGGTCGATCATGAAATTTAACGCGAGCAGCCTCTCTTCTGTAACAGCGGGCTGTCTGTCATCTTTATTGCCTCTCATCTGCTTGTGTCATTAGCATACTGAGACTGATCCCCTTTATGACATGCTGTTCATCACCGTGCAAACCAGATCAGTGGCAGCAGCTAAACCGTACATTTAGGTCACATGTATCACGACCTGTTGGCTGGGTCATTGAATCAATCACAGATTCTGAAGCTGTTTTTAATGCAGAGGTGATTTGTTTTCATTTGTTTAAAATCAACATGAATTTAATGCATTTAACGACAATAATGTGACATTTCAGTGTAAAATATTAATTCTGTAACTAGATTTTTATTGTGTATGTATGTACTGTAGATGTTTTTCATGATTATTTAAGGGGGCTTCAAGTGTTTACTTTTTTGCCTGATATTTTGTCTGCCATGCCAAAAATGAAAAGTCGGATTCCTTAGAAAGATAATAACTCACCTATTCTCAAAATTCCATGTGATTATGCAGATCAGTCATCCAAACTGGGTATGGTGCAGGAAAGTTATGTGTCAGAGTTTCTTTCCTCTAAAACAAAATATTAAACCTCTAATATGTAGCTATAACAATGTAGGATTGGGCTGGATAGGGTCTGAATGGTTCACGAAAGGCTGAGTGTGATTAAAATTAGGTTAAAATATTTCCCCAATATCACAGCCTTGGTTATGCTAGCAGAACAAACGTTTCAGATGTGGAAGAATGTTGATTTAAAGATTATGAAATCTTTTTTTTTTCTTTCTTAAGAATGATGTGTATAGTCGGTTTTAATTCAATACTCTCTTTATAATAATCTTCTTTGAGAATAGAGGCCAGGAGCTCTGCGTCTATTGGTATAAGTCCTTCATTTCTGCTTACAAGCTCTTTATCAGATTTATTTGTTTCCCTTATGACTGTACCTTTATGATGTTTCTTTGTGATTGATAATGGGCTGCTGGAGGTGTGTCATGAGCTTTTGAGGGAGGGAGACCATTAGGATTTCCATTTCTCTGCCTACTCATGTAAGCTGTACCATCAGTCAAAGGCATCCTGAGCTTAACCATGTGAAATTAAAACATCGGGAGGTGGGGACAACCAAGGGAGAGCAAAATAACACGGGAGACAAAAGCTTCTTCAAGACATTAATTTTATACAAATCAACAGTGGTCGGGGACATGAGGTGGTTTAGCATTTTTTATAGGGCTGGCAAATTTCGCGATTAATCACACCAAAATAAAAGTTTGTGTTTACATAATAGGGTGCACTATGTATAATTATATACATATATATATATATATACACACACACACATGCATGTATATTTAAGAAAAAAAAAATGTATATATAAAATATTTATATTTATATATAATATAAATTATCTATAATCCTATATACAGTATATACATGAAAATATTTCTTAAATATATACTAGCGTGTGTGTGTATTTATAAATATATACATATATATTTATAAATATATATATAAATATATATATATATATATATATATATACACAGTGCACCCACATATATGTAAACACAAACCTTTATTTTGGATGCGATTAATCGTGATTAATCGTTTGACAGCCCCAATTTTTTAGTATTAGTCCAAGGGTCATACCTTGAGGGTTGATAACTTCTGTCTCATATTTTTTATTTTTTTATTTTATTGATGTCTGTATGTATTATTTCCTATTTTAATACATTAATTCATAAAATGTTTAATACATTCATTCACCTCAGAATTTAAATGGTCATAATTTCTCTGACGTTTAAAACCTATATTTCTTGGAGCACAAAGGGAGAAATGTTGAAGAAATTCAAACACCCCATAATCACAAAACAGTTTAAACTAACACCATGAAACATCAACTAACTATATCATAAATCATAGCATCATAAAAAATAGAGGAAAAAAAAAGCTTTTAATATTTCAGCAAACATAACTGTTCCACTTGGGTTTGTAATGCCAAGAACCTGGCGATATGATGCAGGGGTTACGATATGATCTATTGTGATACTGTAAGAAAAGCGCTATTTCGCATTATTGCGTGTTTGTTTAGGAAAAGGATCTAATTTGAGAAAAAAAAACTGTTATAAAGAACACGCCACCATATGCATAAAACCTGAGCCAAAAAGTTTTATTTAATCAGAACAGTAATATCTGCATATTATATTTATCAGTCCCTGTAAGATACATCATCAGGACTAATGTTTAAGCAGTCTGAGTAAAGGAAAAATAATAAAGTGCTTGGAGAATTCTTTAGTATTCATCTAATCGCCGTTCTCAGCAGTGTGGATGGCTGTTTGGATATTTGTTTGAGTTCTTTAGATTCAATGTGTTCCCTGAATATTGGATTTTGGCACGGCTTATTTTGCAAACAACATGACTCTTGTCGATTTCCTTAAGTGCTTTATTTATAGTGAAAGCCAAAATGAGTCAACACTTCACCTCTATACAGCGCCAGGAGCTTGTATCATTAATTGGTCTTCCATTGATGGTACTAGTGAGCTCGGTTTGCCAATGCTAATACTAGTGGTTCACTCTTGCGCTTATGTCAATTCACATTCAGAGATAAAAAGACTTCCATCTAGCAATTGGGGACAAATCCACGAGTCTTTGATGCAAACAGATAGATATATTGATACAGCTGCTAAATATGTATCACGATATTATCTTACACCTCTAGTTCTCACACTGGTGTTGTTTCTCTCTTTCAGTGGATGGCTGCATACACAGAGCCGCGGGTCATCTCCTGTATGAAGAGTGCCACTCGTTAAATGGCTGTGACACTGGAAAAGCCAAGATCACCTGCGGCTACGACCTCCCTGCTAAATGTAAGTGTCTGCATGTTACCCTTATTTATTTTTTTCTGGTAACTGAAGACCACTATGTTCAGAAGCCAAGGGAAGCCTCTCAATGGATGTCTTACCTTGTCGTTTCTTTAAACAATACGCATGAATTCTAGATAAGAGTCTAATGAGTGAGTGTTAGCACGCTTCAACTTTGTGATGTTTCTGCTGCAGGGCACCCGTTGTTTGCAGCGATGCACTTTGAGCGCGTATATGTGATTAATGGAGGGGTATTATTAGTGCGCTGATTATTATGATGACTTGCTGTGGTGTGCTTGGTTGGCTGAAGGGGCCATCTGTACTCCAACAAAGACATTAAGGGAACTATTAGTTTGTAATTTGATTGATATTTCATCCTTGATTTATTCCATTAGCTTATGGCATTCTCTGACTCATGTGAGAGATGATGAGCGTCACGCTGGTAGCGGCTGGAAGACGGCGTTGCTACGAGGCGACGTCACGGGATTTAGAATGCAGGAGGGTGTCTTGTGTCGTGTCGTTTGCCTGCTGTGGTGAAGATGTGCTTAAAGCATTAACAGACACTAAACTATGGACTTCTCCTGAGGTGGTCTGATGTAGATATACAAGGTCATTACTCTGATAAACACCATCAGATGCAGAAGGAGAACTCCGGCGCAAAATGAACCTTTGGTCTAATAGCACAATGGTACCTAGTCAACCGTTCTCTGAGATTTGTTTTCATGATAATCGAATGTAAAGAGTTTTATCTCTAGTCGTGGTTTGACTTGTCGAGACTGTTTTACAAAGATGGCTTCTGTCTCTGGACTGTCTTTATAAAATATCTTCTAATTAAACAGTCTGTACACTTACTAATTTCTCAATGCTTTGTTTTGCATGTAGGGACCCTCATTATGTTACTGTGTTAGTGTGGGGCTATTTTGAGCCTTGTTAGTGGTATTAACTAGCGATTTCTTTTTACTTATTAAATGCCCCATATACTAGCGTTATAACCTAAAAAGAGACAGAACTCTTTACATTCGATTATCATGAAAACAAATCTCAGAGAACGGTCTATTAGGTACCAATGTGTTATTAGACCAAAGGTTCATTTTGAGTCGGAGTTCTCCTTTAAGTTGGTTTGATACGGTTTAGCTGGTCTCCGTGCCTGGTTACGATGGTGCTCCGTCATCTAGTTGATCGGTCAATTGGTTTAGCTGGTTGGCCAGCTAGTCTCCCAGCCTTACCAGCTGACAGGTATTTTTTAATTATGTGGTTTTGATGGTCTTGGCTAATTTAACTTTTCTCCCAGCTTGATTAAGCTGGTTTAGTTGGTCAACCAGCTGGTCTGACTTACCAGCTGACTAGTGGTCTTAAAGGGATACTCCACTTTTTTTTTGAAATAGGCTCATTTTATCACTCCCCCAGAGTTAAGCAGTTGAGTTTTACCATTTTCGAATCCATTCAGCCGATTTTCTGACATTTAGAAGAATATCAGTAACCAGACAGTTTCTGGTCTCATTGACTTCCATAGCAGTAAAAAAATATACTATGGAAGTCAATGAGACCAAAAACGGTCTGTTTACTGATATTCTTCTAAATATCAAAAAATCGGCTGAATACATTGGAAAACGGTAAAACTCAACTGTTTAACTCTGAGGGAGTGATAAAATGAGCCTATTTCCAAAAAAAGGAGTATCCCTTTAAAGGGTTAGTTCACCTAAAAAATTGAAATTCTGGCATCATTTACTCACCCTCAAGTTGTTCCAAACCTGTATGAATTTATTTCTTCAACTAAGCACAAAAATATATATTTTGAAGATCATGGGTAACCAACCAGTTGGTAGGCCCCATTAACTTTCATAGTATGGGGGGAAAATGCTATTGAAGTCAACTGTTTTGTTATATTGCTGAATGAAAACAATTTAATCAGATGACTTGAATAGCTCAGTTTGGAAGGGATTAATCATTGGAGTATTTTTTTATAGGGAGTGCATCTGCATAGAACATAATAAACACAAACAAAGATACTATTTAAATAAACAGTGTTTTATGTTTTTCAGGTAAGTCTAATAGTATTCAGGAACAGAAATGGAATAATCAAATGTAAAATAACACTGCGTACATCATCACTGTATACATTAAATATAATTAATCTTTGTTAAAGCTACAAACGTGATCTTCTCTTTGTCGTTTGATTTTCATTGACACTGCAGTGTATTAGGCTGTTGTCACTTTAAGACCTGATGTAAATCCAAAATATAAATATATAGACGTCCATTTTCTTTCTGAATTGTTTACATTCACTTATGATCTAACGGACCGTGTTTATGAGGGTACTCACAAAGATGGGCATTTTGACACAATTTTGCATTCAAGCAAAAAAAAAGGGTGAGAATGAGAAGTTAATTCTGTGTTTGCCTGCTGTCTTTATATGCACTTTTATCTGTTTTTTTTAAACATGCTTTAGTCTGATGATTTATCCATTGCTAAATATTTTTACTTTTAAAAATGCATTCAGAGACAACTGTGGCGTGTTTAATTGAATTGTGCTTGCTCTTTTTTTTCTGTAAGGTATGATAACCTTCCAGTCATAACTGCTTTTTTTTCTTTCCTATTCTATATCTTATATTTCTGCCATTGGGACAGCTCAAATATCTTGCAAACATTGTTAAATGTTTTGTGTTCTGCCACCTGTCTATTCTAACAAGGCACCGATATTGACTAAATGAGAAGCTCTGTGGCTTTCTCTACTGTCCTTGATTTAATGTTATGTCACTTCTGAGCTAAAACAATTGAATTGGATGCAACAGCATCCAGCAACCTTGAAGCAATCTTTCAGACAGTGATGCCTGAGCTAAAGCTTTTTATAGGCTTATCGAATCCTGGATGGCTGGATGATGTGATTAATTAGTGCAAAGGCAGAATCTCGGCGAGAGGAACATACTGTACGTCTCCTCTTCAGCCCTTAGATTCATCAGTCCTAAAAGCATCAGATGAGTAAACTGCATTTAGTCTCTTTCTGCATCAACATCATGTCACTTCATTATTTCTCTGTCAAAGCCGACATCTACTGGAAGTGTTTGTGCTCTCGCTTCTCTCTTCCTCTCTCTGTCTTTGTACTCTACCCATGGTTCAGTTTTCTTGTCTTAAGCGTTTACTCTTTTGTGACTAATTTCCACCCACACACCCATTCTGAGACGGTCTGTGTTGTTACTTTTTTCATGTCAGAATATGTTGTTGAGCTTCTTTATTCAGTTCTTGCAATATTTCTCACAGCTTTGTTTGCAGTTTATAGAAATCATGCTTTACAAATAAGTCATACTGTGTCGCCAAGTGAAGTTGCTAGTGAAGTTACTACCAGATTAGCATAATTAATTGTAGTCCATTGGTTCTCAGCTGGTTTTGCTCCAAGACAAAGTTTTTATATTGGATGTCAAGTGGTGGCTCAACACAATACTAAAATTGCTTATTCTTCAAAACAAACAAAAATTTCCCTAGAAGCATACATTAAATATTACGATGAACAAAATTCGCTCCAAAAAAGCAGCCAAATTGTACTAGTAGTTAAATTTACCAAAAATTGACTACTTCTACTTTTTACAATATTTGTCTTTAATATTTTTAATTTAATTATATTATTAATTAAAAACACTTTGAAAAACAAAACAAAACACTGTGCTCGATATTTTATTAGTAGTAAAAATTAAATTTGCAGTAAAATACTCATGGTTTGCTTTTGATGTCAACAATAAAAGGTCTGAGAAGATTTCTCCTCCATTTAAAAAGTTAATAAGCCTATATTTAATTTTGCATGATCATTTTGAGTTTAATTTTAATATTTGTATTTGTCATAGCAACCAGACAACCATTTTTGGGTTGTGCCACACCATTTGAGAACAACCTCTAGTCTTGAATGAAGCATGTATAACCAACGCAGTTTCATCCCAAGGCGTAAAAAAAAAAAAAAAAATATATATTTATACATAATTTAAAAATCAATCTACAATAATTGGAGAGATAATTAGCCTGGTAAAACCAGACCATTCTCAGATGTTACTTATGGTCTGGCAAAACATCGTAGAAAAATCATTTCCAGAGGGGCGTCACAAACGCCAAAACGGACCAATCAGAGCGATGAAGGAGATGATGTATGCAGAGCGGCGGAGAAACATCTCCGAGTGTTATTCTTTGCTCGGTTTTTAACAAAAAGGAAACGTTCAAATCGCTTAAAACAGATGCGATAGCTGATTCAAACGAGTGATGTTTGACGGCGGCATCCATCTTTGTAATGTAGACTACAAAATCTGCTTCAAAATCCCAGCGCTGTCGTCATCGTGTAAAGTCCGTCCCAACACTTCTGATTGGTTCCGCGATTTCGACAGATTGAAAATAGGCTTGAATGAGCTCTTTGCCAGACTAACTTTCAGAGCAAATCTAAATTTGCCGGAAGTTGTCTGAGTTTTCCCAGGCTAAGAGAGAATCGCAATGCATTGGTGAATTAATTTCTTCCTTTCCCCCTCCCCACCTCTAGCCCTTATGCTTCAGATGAGTTCACTAGTTCATTCTAGACTTGGAAAAGCGATAGCGAAGTAAGGAAGGTCACCACAAACAACACTGTGTAGGCAAAACAGGCTGGGACAGTTGCCATGGTTATACTTGCAACTTGCTGCACATTATAATGCATATTTATCATCTCTAAGGCTCCGTCTGATTGGACACACAAGCTCTTTCAGCATCACTAACTTGTATGTTTGCGTTCCATCGGCATCTGCTGCAAGATGGTTTACTCTACTGCACCAAAGAGACAACCAGGGAGCGGGATGCAAATGGCACAGATGGTCCTTTTACCTTTTATATCTTGGCGTAGTCAAATTTTTCCAGCATGGGCTTTTTATGCTTCCATAATTTGGCAGAACACAGGCTCTTTTCCTTCCATTCTGCTCGCAGGAACGTGTATCCCTCTCTTTTGGTGGAAAGGCAGAGAAAGGGAGCTCTACTAGCTCGACCTTTTCTAAGGTCTTACCTGCGGGCTTCTCACTTCCCTCTGGAATGGATGAGAACAGAGATTTTACAGTGTAAACTTTATCTCGCTCTTTTCCATTTCTTTGCTTCCTTCCTGCGTTCCTTTCTCTAGTTTCAGTTGACCCGAGACTGCCTTATAGACTGAGGCACTAAAGTCTCTGGCGATGTAGAGCAGACGTCACAGAAAGAAATATGTCCTAGTTTATTAGCATCTTTTTTGCTATTATTTTTGCTTTTCCAAAAAAAAAAAAAAAAAAAAAAGGTTACAAGTGACAGGTCTCCCTGCCTGATTTAGTTTTTCTGGTTGAATTACACTCTAAAAAATGCTGGGTTGTTTTAACCCAACTTTGGGTCAAATATGGACTAACCCAACCATTGGGTTAAATTTTTACATTACATTTTTAACCCAACATTTCGGGTTTGTCCATATTTGACCCAAAATTGGGTTAAAACAACCCAGCATTTTTTAGAGTGTAGACGAGATTTTTACATCTACTGACAACATGATAGATGGATAGGTGTGTGTGTGTATATATATATATATATATATATATATATATATATGTAAATATAATATAATATATATATATATATATATATATATATATATATATATATATATATATATATATATATATATATATATATATATATGAAGAGTTCAGATGCAAAAGCCTCTAAATGCCATTTGAAATTTTGGTCCCACTTTATATTAAGTGGCTTTAAGTACTATGTACTTACATTGAAATTAATAATTTGATACAATGGACTTATTGTGTACATACATGCTTTTACATTGTACTTATATTTTGAAAATACCTGCATGTAATTACAGCTGTAATTAATAAATGTAATTACATTTGTAATTACACAGTTGACCCTTCCCTTACACCTTAACCCACCCTTAAACCGACCTATACAACCACACCTAACCCTAACCCTACCCATATCACTCCTCAATAGCAACAAAATTGTTTTACAATACAACCTGAACAAATTAAGTACATTGTACTTATTTTTCGATGTAAGTACATAGTACTTAAAGCCACTTAATATAAAGTGGGACCGAGGCTTTTGCATCTGAACTCTTCATATATATATATATATATATATATATATATATGTGTGTATAATATTGCTAGAAATATATATATCAACAACATTTTTGAATTTTTTAATATACATTTTTTAACTTAAAAGCATACTTTACTTGAAGCCTATGGGACATGACATCTCAAATAATGTGAAAAGAAATGTGGGTGCTATTTGTGATCAGCAGACCTCTTTCTTCATTTTATTTTTTATCTTTTTAAAATACATTTTAATAGTGAATAGTCAGAAATATACATTATTATCAATGATATGCAATTATTACATAATAATAATAATAATAACTATAATAATAATAATTATTATTATTATTATTTAGTAGGGTTGTGCCGATAGACGATAGTATCGTGTATCGACGATAGTCTGACATATCGCCGATGGCAGATGCCTTTGACGATATCAATACGATAATTGGCTCGTTTTACCATAATGTATTAAATTATTATTATTAGGCCTATTATTATTATTATTATAAAGCTAGTATTGTTATTAAATGAATATTAGGAACTACAATTAATTTGCCTTGCCTAAATTTACAACGACATCATCTCATAACAATTGCAACAACACACGCACTAATGAGGACTCCTCTAAGAGAATGTTTTTAAAACAGACTAAAAAACATCCCACATCAAAATTTAATTGCAAGGCGATCCATTCACAAATTATCAAGTGTGCTCGTTTTAACAGACGCAAAATTCAATTTCCTACAGATCCAAGATGAAAACGGCATCGTTGTTCGTCAGTATTTGTTTCCGTAAAGCATTAACAAAACGTTTAATGACACTAACACTAAAAACAATACAATTACTAAATAGTATTAATAATAATATCACTAAAATAGTATTATAGTTACCGTTATCATCGTCGTCTCTGAGGGAACGCGGCGTTAATGCAGATGCCGAAAGCAGTCCGTTTTTTACTTTCACTTTCAGAGATTGAGCGCGTTTACATGCGACGACGTTCTTAACCTGATTATGTTGAATAAACTTGACAATGCATGTGGTCATGTAAACGTTTCCTTTATCAGAGTCAAGTCATAAGTATAAGTATAAACCGATCGACTCAGCTAGACGTTTGGCCCTTGCTCTTCTATCGGCATTTAAAACACATTAACCCGCGTACTTCGTGCTTACTGTGCGCATGTGAAGTGCGCAGAGAGCGCACTGGTAGGGGGGCACATATCGCAAACTCCGACTTTTTCTGACCCAAGAAATTATTAAAACGTGTTTTCATCTCGTGCAGAAATAGACCCTAGTCAAAATGCTGCATGTAACGGCATGAGGATAGGCTAATGTGTCCGTAAATTTCCCGTTGACAAACAAGGATTAGGATCTCTTTTTTTTACCTCACTAGGAAATAACCTGATCCTATTAATAAACACTCCACCTTTGCTAGCAAAATAGAAAAAAGATTCTCGTATATAAAACGAAGTAGGCTAATAAAACAAGCAAATTAATGAGTAGGCTCAATAATCAAGTTAATAATCAAATAAGTTAGCCCCGCCCCCTCACGATAATATCGTGTATCGCCGATCTCACAGGCTGACGATAGGACGATATGAAAATGGAGCATATCGCCCAACACTATTATTTAGTAATAACTATATTAACATAGGTCTATATTTTACTTTGCTTTTAAGTGTGCTATATATTATTTATTTAAATATATGTGTATTTTTGTTAGTAGTTTAGTTTAAAATTTATTTAAGTGTACTGTTAATATTTGTTTTTCTTGAGAAATGCATGGACAACACTTTTTTTTTCTTTTTTTTCTTTTTTTCTTTTTTTGTCCCTGGTGGCGCCATTAATAGTTGTTAATAATATAAAGGTATAACTCCTAGCTCTAGTTTGTAGGCTTCGTTCTTTCACAAAATCTTTTAGCTGTTTGCAGTTAGTGTAACTGTAGTAAAACCATGGTACGTTTTGTAAGGAACTTTTGAGGGTGCCCTTTTTCTGTTTAGCTAGATTCATTCATTTATTCATGAATAAATTCAATTTGCAAATATGAGTAGAAGGCCATTGTCCCTGTCCCAGATGATGAAAAGATAACAGATTAAATTAGATCTGTTCCTCTTCAGCATGTTTTATATATATATATATATATATATATATATATATATATATAAATACCTGTTTGCATTTCAAAGTCTTTCATTGTCGATTAAAAGTAAAATTGGACAAATAAATGGCAGGATTTGTTTGGTCAAGATGGACCTAGAAGTTCTGGAAGAGGAGATCAGTTAAAGTACCTAGTGAGCTAAACTACTCCACATCAAGTACTCATTTCTCAAAGGCATTGGTGCGCGCTACAATCCGTCAAGGTCACCGGAAGGCAAATTATATTGCCTTAGCTAATGTTGAAATTAAACATAAAAGAGAAGGGAGAAAAACAAAGCTTGGATAAAATGCTTCCTTGTGTTTGGACTGAGACGCTGAACGCCGTGATGAACAACCCACCATTGGCCTCTGGAAAGTGTGTGTAAATAATGAGCTGAATACAGACTAGCTCGCCTCTTTTTTCTTATATGCATACTTTATTTGAAGCCAATGGGGACATGACATCTCAAAAAGTGCCCTTTTGGATTCATGTTCTCATCATTTGATTCTCTCTTGCCATAGACAAGAAAATTGGGTGCCATTAGTGATCAGCAGACCTCTTTCTTCTATTTTTCATGTGTTCTCACTTTTTTTTTTTTTGCTTAGATAAAACTAAGACTTGTGTATCTCAGAGGCAAATGGGACACTTGTAGGATCAGGCTGTCACATGTGGCACACATTACTGAAGACTGGCCCTGGGATTATTAATAAATGACAGTAATTATCTTCCCACCAGAGCGGAAAAGGGCACTAAATAAAACTAGGTGTTACCTCAATCTGACAATGAAACCAGTGATTTATTTAGGACAATAGCTATTTTTTTTTTCTTCTTGTGGTTTGATCCCGTTTCTGTAAATCATGTCTTACGAAAAGGTATACATTTGGGGGCAGATCAATAAATACTCACTGTTTCAAAACTATAGCTACAACAAATGAAAAAGTCATGTCCAATTTTACATCTTCATTGATAACAAAATTCCATAAACACCAAATTATAAAGACAACTATAGTAGATGATAGAATGAAAAAGAAATAATTAACACAAGTTAACAATTATATAAACCATATGAAAAAGGGACCAATTTATTTTCATTTAAGTTGCATAAACGTGAGCTCGATATTCGCTTTAATTACATGAGGTTGTTAATTGATTAAGATTAACTTGTACTATCCCTTTAAGTTAAACTAAGTTAATTATATAAATTCCACATATGTTTTTATACAGCTGCCTATGAATAATATACAGAACAGTAAGTTACTAAATAAACCTCTAAACCTCTCCTTCATGTTTATTAAAGCTAACATCGAGTTTACGATTATGCAACTCAAATATTAGCTTTATATTAATTCCTTTGTATTATTCCTTTTTCATTCTATCACCTAGTATAGTTGTCTTATAAATTTGGTGTTTATGGCATTTTGTAATCAATGAAGATGTAAAATTGGACATTACTTTTTCATTTGTTGTGGCTGTAGTTTTGAAACAGTTATCGATTGGTCCCATTCACTTCCAGAATCAACATTATGCCACAAAACTTGTATTCAGCCTGGAATATTCCTTTAAAAGTTAAACACAGAGTAAAAGTTTATACAGTGTGAGTTTGTATGTATTGGCTAGAGTTTCTGCATACATTTCCATTTAAACAAAACCCTTTTCTACTTTTATATTCATCATATCCCTAAAGCAACCCTTTTGTCTCTCAACAAAAAGGACAAAGATTATTTGCAAAAATATCAAATATTAATGCAACCGTTGATGGTGCTTGAATATCACTTCAAAACACTTTAGCAGTGTGGTTATAAATACACCGGCTAATCAACAGAACGGAACCATTAGATGAAGCATTGTTATGAATTATTGAATCATTATTTTTTGTGTGTTCTCTCTTTTTCATTTTGAAGAAACAAAAGCACAGTCTGCAGTGTGCTTTGTTAGCTATATATATATATATGGCACATATATAGCGACAATATATGGCACACACTCTTAACTAGTGAGAGAAAAAAAAACACGTTTGGATATATGACCGATTATACGCTTTTCTGCATCACATCTACTATGATCAGTTGGAAATATGCATACATGTGTCTTGAAAATGAATGCACACTATCCAGTGCTCTTCATTTATTCACTGCAGGGGCTGATTTCAGCATCCCAATATGGTGTGGGCTACTTGAAGGAATGGAGGAGGAAGCCGATTTTATCCTCCTCCTCTTCTTTTTCTTCTCTGTCTGTTCTCCTCAAAACCAGCAGGATCTCATCTTTATTAATGCGCTTGTACGTAAACAGAACTGTGCAGTATTTAGCATCAGCTGTCACTGTGGAGCCTCTGCACATTAATTGTTAAAGCCAAAGAAGACTGCCTGGGAAAAGTTAACGTCCCTGAGGAACGTTTAAAACAGATGAGAAAAAGAACGGATGGAGGAGAACGGAGGAGGAAGAGTGAGGCTGATCTCGTCTGAAATCACCCACTCTCTCTTTGCTTTTTTGTTTTTCTCCCTGAGGCGGCCACAGATTGACAGTTCAAAATCCTTTCCATGTCATTTACGGTTCTCGCTTTCATTCTCATTTTCTTTAAGTAAAAACCTAAATGTACGCTTTTAATAATGCATTCTTTGCTATTGTTGAAATTCACTGAAACTTAAGTACACATAATCAAAGGATTCAGGGTCACATGTGTTTTCTGTTTTAATTCGTGCTGGATCGTACGATAATTGTGGATCCGAGTCTGCTGTGGTCAAAAATGTAATCGATGATCATTAATGATGGAAATAATTGACAAATTTCATTATTTAGAATGTAGAAAACCTAAGATGTTGGGGAACAGAATGAGTGATTAAATATCTTGATATACTTGATGCATATCAGTGTTTTTTTTTTTTTTTTAAATACAAGTATTCAATTTGGCAACCTTTTGAAGCAAGTGGGCATTGGACAATGTTGAAATCAAATAAATAAGATTTCCAATCTTCCAAAACAAATGTTTTCATTTTATATACCATTTATACAAGGTATTTAATATGTTTGTTTAAAATAAGTTAAAATAAATACCCTATTGCAGGACCATGGGGGGCCCTATTTAACAAATCTGGGGTTTCAGAGGGGGCAAAAGACGTCCCTGCAGATGTTGTGTTTCAAACACCCGACTATTAGTGGGTGTCAGAGGCACAGTGTGATGGATGGACAGAAATGATTTAAGTGAGTGTTGACCAAGGCTAAAACAAGCCTCAGAGTTGGAGTGAGGAACACAGCCTGTTTGGTCTGTCTCAACTTTGACCACAAACACGCAAGGTTCACTGGCTCAACGATTAGCTCATGCAGTTTCAGACAGGCTGCTCATGGGGCAAATGTTTTATTATCTTTCAAATGCACACTGAATGCCTTTGAAATTAAGGCAGTAAAAGTTTTATAGCTTTCAGCCTGATATCTGAGAGCGAACTTGAAAGAAACAAAAAGTTAAAATAGATTAGGGGGGAGTACTCTATTCTATAGTTTTTACTTAAGTTGTCCTTTAGGCAAGGAAAAAGAATTGATGTAGAACATAGAGCCATAGAATTATAACATAGATCTATATACGTATTTGTGGATACACACACACACACACACACACACACACACACACACACACACACACACACACACACACACACATATATATATATATATATATATATATATACTATACAGTATATGCAAATACTGTATGTACAACTGTATGTATATAAAGTGCCCAATGCTGGTGGATTTCAGCAATTGTGTCACTCCTACTAGCCACTTGAATAATACTTTTTTTAAGTTGTAGACTTTTAAAAAGGCATCTGAAAAAAAGTACATGTAATGTTGCAAAAATTTCGATACATATCGTTACCGAAATATCTGAAACTCTTCCAATACTCATTTTCCGCAGGATAGATACACAATAGCAGCTGCAATTTCTTGCTCTCTCATCTCTCCGACAGCCAGTTGTCACACAAACCCACCTTCCCTCACTCAATGGCTTAATTTGCTCTAGATGAATATTGTTTTTGTTTTACAGGACTTACATTTCAGCATGGGATTGTGGGTATTTTGTCCTCACACCCAAATTGTGTGCACATTTAAGTACTACCTCTTAGTTCCGAATTGAGTTCTTTTTCACTGCTTGTTGTGCGTAAACTGTCAATTACACACAAAATGATCTTGGCGAGTATTAATGTAAACAGTCAGTTATGTTTGAAGTGAAGTGATTGTTGCACCAGGTCTTAAAGGAACAGCAGCCTTATATATATGTATATATATATATATATATATATATATATATATATATATATATGTATATATATATATATATATATATATGGCAGATTTTAGTCATGGCCTCAATGTCAAAATTATGGCCAGTGAAAATTCTGAGTGGCTATTAACTTTGGAAAACCGCAGTAGTTCTGTTAAACAATAGTTTGATGTTTGATGTATATTTTCAGACTTGGATTTGTTGGTTATGTATTGATCAGATGTGTAAAATTAGTCAAATTTACTGATACAAACAAAAACAACATTACTTTTCTCATCTAATTCATGTGATGAGGTCAGTCGAAATGTATATTCATGTGACAACAATGTTACATGTACATTTTGCAGGTTTTTTTCTCTCTCCCTGTGTAAACAGCGCAGACAGAAAAAAGACCTTGATTGTGAGTAGGCCCGGTGTTTCAGTAATGTCATGGCCTCAACAAGTTAATGGGTAATTATCTCAAATATGGGCGGTCTTGAGTCTTGACTGAACTGGTTGTTCTTTCTCTACGATGAGAAATTCTCAGTGACTCATGAACTCTTTCTTTCTCTCCACATGTAAGCTGTCTAATATACATGATTCATTCTACATTTTTGTTAAATTGAGCTTCGTATATTTTTAGACTAGACTACCAGTTCGGGTTGCTGTTTGTAAAATGACTACCATCTCAGTTTGCTGTCTTAAATATCAATTAACATTTAACTCGCTGCACACAAAATTCGATAATTACAGAAGAAAGGTAAATTACGTTGCATCAGGCGCACCACAGAGTTTATTTGCTAGTTTTGAAGGTCATCTAATCATCATCTCCATCAGCGTCAAACTCTCACCCCAAACCAGATGCCAGGACTCTCAATATTTACTGTAAACACACCTGGAGCAATAATCCTAATCATTAGCACATGTCTTAGCGAGTGTGATGAATTCCAGGTGAGTTAGCAATGAGAAATCACTCTTATGCCCCGTTTCATCCAAGGACCGTCTGTTCGCCTCTCTTTACCCTGAAAATGAAAATTAATTACACCAAAGTACCCACTATTGATAAGTGACACATAGTTCATTTAGATTAAATTATCCCTCCGAATCATTATCGGTTCACTGGGTTGCATTTGTCACTGGCAGCTCCATCCTTTCCCCTGATTGGACGCCTTTGACACTCCTGCAGAGATGATTGTCCACTTTAATTTGGTTATTGGTGGTCTGCCTACGGCTCTCTCCTCTGTGAATTTGTTACACTGGCCTTTCTTTTTTGACATCCTCTTAGCACAACAGTTTATTTTGGACCGAAACTTTCTGCACTGACCCTCTCTTTATGCATTGTTATTTACTCTTTAGTGTATATTGGTGTATTTTATGTGGACTAAGTTTGTAAATGAGCTCTATTGGTTGAAGAAAAACAGAGGGAATCCCTTCATGTGGATGTTAGAATTCAGAGAGCAATTTCTCCATTTGTTGAAGTGGCCCAAGGTGCATTGTGTGATCTTCCTGAATCAAAATTTCTCACTTCATGCTTTAGTCAGAGTTTCGCCTCAGGTTCTTTTTTTTTTTTTTCTCAGCTACTCACGGTTTAGAATTATTTGATAGCTCAGCGCTGAATGCGTATATTTGCATTATGCAACTGTGGAAAAATTCTTTGTTGCTGAAAAATGTAAAATAATATTCCTCTGCTAGTTCTGAACAGACAAGTTTAAATTTTTTATGATGTAGATGTTATTATCAATGTTTTTTTGGTTATAACAAATTGTTTTATTTATTTATTTTTTTTAATCTCAAAAAGCACAGGTATTAGACAATTTTTTGTCCTCTGAGAAGTTACCAGAAACAAGGTTTGTTTCACGACGCAAGTTCGTTTCATGATGCTACTTAAAGAGAACAATGGAATTCAAATACATGTTTCTCTTTTTTTTAAACCCTGAATCTCATAGTGTAAAATGAGGAGGTACACTTTTCTTTAATTCTTTTTCTTTTTTTTTTTTCCTTTTTTAGTGCTCATATGTTTTTCAGGCGACTTTATGAAATGGCGATGTGGGCCCCCCATAATTCAACAGCCACTTGCAGAACAGAAAAGAACATGTAGGCTGGTGGCTCTGGAAGCAGCAAGTGGGCACATCGTAAATGTCACCTATATACACAAAGTTGTTTCAAACTTTATTGGAAAACAAGAGTCCAGCGGTTCAGAGCCTTGCAACCATCATATCCTGTTATCAGAGCCAAGGTGTGCAAGTCTAAATTGAATTCACCTTTGGCTAAGCCCCGCCCCCCTTAGTTACTGTTGCTACTTCAAACTTCATCTGGGCTCTGGTTTGGTATCAACATGGCTTATGCTGTGATAGTTCTTGCTGCTGAAATGTTATCAAACTTTTATAAAGCAGCAAATAAAGTGTCCGATAGAAGTAGGCAAAAGGGGCTGCAATATGCGTTCGAATGCTATATTCAAGACATACAGGTGAAACGCAAGAAACAATAAGGCATTCAAATAGAGGCAAAAGCATAACGTTACCGGTCACAGTCAAAAAATGAACCACCACATTTCCTACTAATCGAGATGGAGGCTGGGACTAACAATATCAGAGAGCAACACTGTTCATTCAAAGCTGAGAAGGTCTCTACTCACTTCTATAATCGTCATTACAAAGCAAACGGACTACACGAGTATAACGTTGGACTTAACTTCACAGTAAGGTTAGAAGCTGATCTTTGAGGGGTTTAGCTGACTGTGGACGTCCACACAGTTTAATCCAAATACGACACTTGTCAGGATTTGACTTCGGTTTTGGGAAGGGACAAAACGGACACCCTCCTCCAACCTCTCTGGGAAATGCGTATCTGTGTTACAAATGCCCCAGGCACAACGTTTAACCATATTTTTGATAAAACTACGACGGTAATAGCCTGCCGAGACCAAAAATATGAGACACCCTGTGTTGAAAGTCAATGGAGCGCTGTGAAAAATTGTTCAACCACTGTGGGAGCTCGTTCTTGGCTGCGCTGTGATTGGTCAATCTACATTCTAGGGCGTGGCTTAGCCAAAGGCGAATTGTCAGTGTTCTATTAATTGCAATTTATTTCCTGAATTTGAATTGTTAACATCAATTCAGATAGTTAGATCATTGAAGGCTTGATTTTGTCATTATGGGAAGTCTAAATGGATCTTTAAAGAAATATATTTATTAATGTGCTCAAACAATCTGCTGTATCAAGAGAGAAACATTTTTTCAGTTCCAACATTTCTAGTCAAAAGCTGCTCTATTGCCTTATTGAATGTAATTACAGAGCAGTCACCAAAACTGCCAGAATGCTCTGTTAATTGTTTAGCTGTAATTTTCTAGACTTCTCTCTTCCCTCCCCCTCTTCGTCCACTGCCACTTCGGAATATTTGTGTTTCTTTTGTTGGCTGGACCTGTCAGTCGCACCAATGCCTCCGGGGGGTTGGTATAATTTGGTAATTTTGCCTAAACGGTGATACAGTGATTATGTGGCATCAGCTGCAGGCCTGTCAGAAAGACGTTCAATGCTCATCCATCACCACAAACGTGTTACCGGGGAAAAAAAGCACTTCGATAGACTGCAGTGTAGGAGGGAAAATGCAACAGAGGGCAGGTTGGATTGGGGGTGTAATGGGGTACCTGTGAGTGTCTAAGGGTCACAGTTTGGCCAGCAGAGAGGCACTAGTGCTTTTTAATAAAAGGGATGCATCAGTGGTGAAAGGGATTCTGGGAAGGTCAGCTTTCAAAAGAGGAATGCAGAGAGGGCGGTGGAGTACTACAGGTCTGTCTGTTCAGCCCACATGCTCGCACAGGGCTCGATCTGTCCATTTAGCCATCCTCCATTACTCATTGCACCATCATCACTCCATCCTTCTTCCATCTCTTATCTGTCTCTCCCCGCTTGGGGAGTCTGGGTTTTGTTGGGAATGTGCAGGTCTGAATAGGTCGTGATTTCACGGAAAGCACAGCAGAAAGGCACGTGGCATGACTTTTCCTCCACAGAAAAATTCAATTTAAGACATCTCGTCCTCGCGGAGACGGGTTTACAACCATCCAGAAATCATCCTCATGACTTTGTCAGTGGAAGTGACTTTCCGGTACTGATTTAAGACTAATATATCGCATTTGTCAAACAGTGTTTGCAATGTTGTGCAATCCTTCATTAAGCAGCCTGCAACCGTAAAAATAAGCAGCCGTTGCGCATACCGTGAGCCCCGTGTTTAATAAAAACAGACACGGGAGAGTGAGTGTGAACGCGGTCCTGCAGCTTACCAGAGCCAAAAGCAGTGTCGCCAATGCAGTCAATAATTAGGAGACAGATGGGCAAATTGGAAGCAGCCAAGTAATGAAAATCACTGGGGCAGCATTGAGACTGTTACTGTACTGCTTCAGCATCTCATTTTTTCATGTTCATCAACGGAAACACAGAAGAAAAGGCACCTGAATATGATGTTTCCCAAGCTTATCGCCTTTGTTTACTTCTTAGCAAACATTTAGCAGCAGAGCTAATTAAAACTAGCAAGTAGGAAAGTCCTGTTGCGCCGTTTTCTTGCTAATTATGTCTGAACACAGGCTGCTAAATAGTTTTTCCTCAATCCTTGATGTTCCTTTCTCTAAATTGCAGTTGGTTCTTGCGTTACTTCCGCTCATTATGTTTTAAGGCTCAGGCTGCATGCTCAATGCCTGCCTGTTTTCCTCTCTCTCCTCTCACTCATGAAATTCTCAGCTTGACGCAATGTAGCATTAGCAGCGGAGGTGGTTTTTATGTGACGTCTAGGCCGAGAAGAGATGTCAAGGGTCGAAGCTGAGCTGTGTTCGATGCTGCTTCCAGCAGCCGTTTCGTTTGACCTCGACGGAATCCCACAGTGCCATTTTCTGGTTTTTAATGTTGTGGGTTTAGCTCAGCACTTGCTCCTTTAAATGCCATTAACCCGCTAATAAAAGTGCATACAGCTGTCCATAAAGCCTAATGGGCGAGCCAAGATGTACACTGAGCCCTTTGTGTGTGGAATCAGGAGGGAAAACCTTGACAAATACTCAGAAATGAGACTCAATAAAACAAAGTAAAGTCCCCTTAAAATTCACTGTCAAAACCTGTAAATGATCAGACATCTATGAAATAGTCTGCCCTCTATTCTGAATTGTTGCTAGAGGTACACTCCCATATAAAACACTTGCTCTGAAGGTGTTGCATTATGTTTATGTTAGACTTGCACAGCATGTGGGTTAATGTCTCTATATTTTTCTGTGTTGCACTGTAAATGCTGCAGAATGCAAATAATGCAAACAGTGCCTGTGAAATGCAAATAATGTCCTGCTGACCCTGAAACAGCTTGCATGAAACAACATTAGAAACCCCCTGCAGAATGTAGTACATTAAAGGTTTAGAGAGCCCATTTATTCATTTACACGATAATTGTGGCTGTGTAATTCACAGAATGAGTGAATTACACAGCCATACACACACACACATACACACAATATATATATATATATATATATATATATATATATGTATATATACAGACGTTAAAAATGTGGCGCTTTGGTGGACACACGGCTTAACAGATTTCTTTCAAAAAACGTACACAAATCTATACATTTTTTATCATATAAAAATCTAATCAACTAATCACATGGCAGTTTCATTAATGCATTTAGGGGTGTGGTACTGGTCAAGACAATCTCCTGAACTCCAAACTGAATGTCAGAATGGGAAAGAAAGGTGATTTAAGCAATTTTGAGTGTGGCATGGTTGTTGGTGCCAGACGGTCCGGTCTGAGTATTTCACAATCTGCTCAGTTACTGAGATTTTCACCCACAACCATTTCTAGGGTTTACAAAGAATGGTGTGAAAAGGGGGAAAAAAAAAAACATCCAGTATGCAGCAGTCCTGTAGGCGAAAATGCCTTGTTGATGCTAGAGGTCAGAGGAGAATGGGCCGACTGATTCAAGCTGATAGAAGAGCAACTTTGACTGAAATAACCACTCGTTACAACCGAGGTATGCAGCAAAATATTTGTGAAGCCACAACACGCACAACCTTGAGGCGGATGGGCTACAACAGCAGAGGACCCCACCGGGTACCACTCATCTCCATCACAAATAGGAAAAAGAGGCTACAATTTGCAAGAGCTCACCAGACTGGAAAAATGTTGGCTGGTCTGAAGAGTCTCGATTTCTGTTGAGACATTCATACGGTAGAGTCAGATTTTGGCGTAAACAGAATGAGAACATAGATTCATCATGCCTTCTTACCACTGTGCAGGCTGGTGGTGTAATGGTGTGGGGGATGTTTTCTTGGCACACTTTAGGCCCCATTAGTGCCAATTGGGCATCATTTAAATGCCATGGCCTACCTGAGCATTGTTTCTGACCATGTCCATCCCTTAATGGCCACCATGTACCCATCCTCTGATTGCTACTTCCAGCAGGATAATGCACCATGTCACAAAGCTTGAATCATTTCAAATTGGTTTCTTGAACATGGCAATGAGTTCACTGTACTAAAATGGCCCTCACAGTCGCAGATCTCAACCCAATAGAGCATCTTTGAGATGTGGTGGAATGTGAGCTTTGTGCCCTGGATGTGCATCTCACAAATCTCCATCAACTGCAAGATGCTATCAATATGGGCCAACATTTATAAAGAATGCTTTCAGCACCTTGTTGAATCAATGTATTCAACATAATCAATCAATTGCAAAATTAAGGCAGTTCTGAAGGCGAAAGGGGGTCAAACAGAATATTACTATGGTGTTCCTGATAATCCTTTAGGTAAGTGTGTTTGTATATATGTTTTTTTTTCTTCAATATGTACTTTAATCTAACTTTGTTAACAGAGAACTTAAATGATAAACATTAGGTGATAAACATTTTTATCACCTAAAAACAACTGATTTGGCACATCCCTTGTTTTTAAGTCTCTTGTCATGTATAATCAACAATATCAGGAGTTTTAGGGCCGGATCACGTAGTTCCTGGAAAACCTGAGGCTTTTGTATTTGACCTGGCGTTGGTGAAAAACGACGACGGCTGGCACTTTTATGGTGATCACCTTGAGCCGTTGTTTTGGGATGGAGACCAGTGTGGATAATAGATCCTCTGGGAGTCTCGAGTGGCTGAGTGGATTTATGAATCAGAGCCGGACCTGTACTAGAAATCAATAGCCCTCCTCTTCTGCAGACCCCTATCATGAATAATGCCACATAGTTTACACAAATTGACGGACTTCTAGAAAAATACAGAGCCTGCCCAGTGCTGGTTTGAACAGTGACATTAAGTATGGAGCTATAGTTGGAGTTATGTCCTGTCATTGGGTCCTTCCTTCCTGTTACCCTCTACCCTCAGTGCACAAATCAATAAGAGAAGAACAGCCCTCCTTTCACCTATGTGACTTTTTTCAGTTTGCACTTGATTTTGTCAGAAAATGCTTTTTATTTTTTTTTCCATGGAGAAAAAGAAAATGAAACAAACTACTATTAAAACCTGTATTTTAATAAAACATTTACACACTAATTGGTGTTTACATTTTTCAGTGCTGGTTTTGATCGACATATTTGCAATTAGTTACACAAGAAAGTAATGGGGGAAAAATAATGCTTACAAAAGAGTCTAGTTGTAGTTAGAGTTGACTTGTAAGATGAAAAACAAAACAGTTACCCAAGACACAGAGTGTGGACAACAAATGGTGTCGCTGCTGTGGGCGGCACGTTCAGCACACAGCAAGGAGAGAAAAGGATGGAGGAGTAGGAACGGATCTGATTCTCCCTCCTGCAGCCTAATTATTGACCAACTAGTATTGTCTTTTCAATTGTCTCAATTATGATGGCACTGGTGTTTCTCTGCTCTGTGGTGTCCCAGCCTGCATAATTCATGTGCAACACCCCGGACTCCACTCAGCACTGGGGAAAATGAGGAGAATGTCAATACTGTAGGATGGGGGTGTAGGGGAGGCAAATTCAGCTTTCAATGGCCTCTGAACATGGAGAGAGAGAGCGAGAGAGACTGACAAAGACAGAGACAAAGTGGATTTTTTTTTTTTTTTTTTTTTTTTGAGATTTTGCTAAACTAACACGTGATATGTTTCAGGGAATTTTAGGTAACATTTTATTCCTGTTATAATAGTTTATTTACAATTACAATAACAGTGTAATAACTACAAACCCTGAACATACCCATCTACCTAATCTTAACCAATGTAGTTACCTTATATTAACCAGTACTTTCTAAGGCATTAATACTTTTTACTTTTTCTACCCTTTTTTCTATTTGACTATCCTTTTGATCTGTCTATTGGTCTATTCTTTAAGTCTACCCTTCCAACTGCCCATCCCATTGATCCCAATCCCTAAACATAAACCATAAACATAATCTTCTTAATACCTTCTTTGGCTGTGAATTTTTCACATTGCACAGCAGTTTTGCTTCAAGTGTGGATAGATAAGTTACTAAATTCTGGAAACTCATAGCACTGTTAAAACATGCAGTTTCCCCGAACTCTTAAGGCCTGTTCACACCGGGACGAATTTCGCGCGCAATATTCGTTGTCGTTTAACGCCTCGTGACTAAACAATGGGCGCCAATGTGAGTGTACACACCGACGCGAAAAACGCCACGTGTAAAAGCGTCATTTAAAAAAAAAAAAAAGGCCTCAGGTTCATTTTTTTGGTTTGACGCGCCGTGTCAAAACTATCCGACCAACGAGATTGGCAGGTTTGCTCACGTGTCTAGTACTTCTGAAGTTACAGTAAAACACAACTTGGGGGCGCTCAAACACAAAACGGTCTTGCTGAGAACAAGAAGAGATAGGCTATCAACAAGGCAAGATAACTATGGGCAAGATGAATGTTGAGCTGCTGGTCTCGGAGCATAAAGAGCTATATGATAATATTTATATTAATATTTATGTAATAATAGTATAGAATAGGGTGACCAACAGTCCTGTTTTCCCGGGACATGTGTAAAACGGTCACTTTGTGCTTTATAGAAATCTGAGCTGAGATGGGAACTGCGCATAGTGTGCGTAGTCAGATTTTGACAAGTGAGGAGAGGAGATGACCGCTCTGCCGACTCATTGTATTCTTTCTTTTATTTTATTTTTCTATTGTGACCAGATGTTTGTTTCTGTTTTTTTTTTCTTGCTCGACCCCCATGTATACATGAGGACGAGTGTAACGTTTGAGTGGTTTTATTAAACGCGGGGAAATACGACAACTCTCGTCTCTCGTGCGTCTGTTCATCCGACAACTAGTGCTATGTTTTTTATCTCTGGGCAACATCTCAACTTTGCGTTACACATGTCCTGTTTCCACGTCCTGTCCTGGCTGTTTTTAAGTGATAAAAATGTCCTGGTTTTCAAAAAACGAAACTGCTTGGAAAGATCAGTTCTACAGCAAAATATAGATGGGCAAACAAGGTGGATGAGGAAGAAAAACAGGATAAAGAGGATGAAAACTTAAGATATACTGTAAATAGATTTTGTTAGTTCGTTTTTGTAAGTTTGTAACTAAATTTCTTTTAGTTATTTATTATTTATATATATATATTTTTTTCTAGTACAGAAGGCATTATTTCTATCATTATTTCATTCGTTTTTTTTAATCTGTCATAATAAAACATTGAGACAAAACATTGAGACATGAATATGATCACCCTAGTATAGTATTCTATTATTATTTCTGTTTTACATTAAGAGCCATCTAATGTCAGGGAAAGAATTTGCATGTTCACTCGGCTCATCGTCAGCGAAAAACGCTTGGGTGTGAACGAAAAACACGCGCTGATATTCGTCCCGGTGTGTACGGGCCTTTAGGAGCTTCTTGCATTTAGTGGAATCATAGAACAAAATCGTTTGCTGTTTTCACTGTCACCTCTTCATCACAAGTAGCATCCATTTTGTTTCCAGAACATACAACAGACAGAAGGACGCTGCTAGACACTTATCATCACTCACAGTTCACGCAGACCCCCGGAGCACAGTGAGTGTCCCTTCGCATGTCGCCGTGGTTTATGTTTACAGTTATCTGATCTCAGGTCCAATTGTCACCCCAGACCCCGAATCAATAGTGTTAAATTAACAATGAGCACCAGCCGCCTGAACCAAGATCTGCTCCAGGATCACACCTCCCCCACCCCACCCCACCCCAGGGGGGACAGCGCCATCCGTGGGTCGACCCAACTTCCTGCAGGCAGCTCAATAGAGGGAATTCAAGTGAGATAATGGGAAAGTTTGTGAAAGGATATGAGAGCAGGTGTTCATTAGGAGATTTGAAGATGAAAGTCAAGAGAGCTTTATGTGACCGGGTGTAATGCTGTTGTAGTTGAGGTTCTCTGAGCGGAACAGAACGCCACGTCTGTAAAATGCTTCATTAGCGAGCACTGCCACTGCAGGCACTTTGTTTACCGGGGATCGGGCAGGGAGCGAAAGAGAGGGAGCGCTGGCTATGATCAAAGGAGAAGAGAGGTGTACCTTTCTGCTAAGCCTCATTTTAGCAAGGAATGATGGACCCTAATGATGGTAAAAAGACGAATTGGGGTGGATGCCCGACACACGCACACACACAATGCCTTTTGAACAGTTTTGTCTTTGTATCATTCTGTGCAGATTTGAGAATCAAGCAATGATACATTTTCTAGAAATATACTATGTATTTCCAAGGCGTATAATTTATCTTAACCAACAATAAAAACACTTTTAAGTATGTATTATGTGCAAGAAGCATGTCCATCAGATACAAGAAGTGCACTGCATAAGTCTGTTCCTTGTTATTCATCTTGATCAGGATGTCTGTGTTACGGTTGTTCTGTCGATGAAGGCACGAAGAGAGGATGAAAGGTTTCCAAGATAAATTTTATGATCAACAAGGTGCAGACACAACCAAACGCATACGAGACTTGACTAAGGCCTCGTTTACACGAAGGGAAAACGCAGATATTTTGGCCTCCCCTTTACACGAAAACCCAGTTTTTATCACAGAAAACGATTATTTCTAAAAACTCCGGCCAAAGTGGAGATTTCTGAAAACGCTGGTTATGTGTTGTCGTGTGAACTGGGAGAAACGGCGTTTTAAGTTCTTTCTTGTCGATTCTGATGATTCTGATTGGCTTGCATGGCTTTATCCTTAACCCCTACACTGCCGCCAATAGGTTTGGCATAGTTATGATGGTGCTCGACGGCGTATTTATGCGGGTGTGTGAACAATGTTAGTTTTGAAAACGGAGAGGGGGGAAATATTCGTTTTGCTAAATACCCGGCTTTGTGTAAACGTGGCCTAAGAACAACAGACAAGCAGGAACTTAAGTACACAGATAATGGCCAGACGATGACAAACAACTGTGATAATAATGATCACTGGCAGGTGTGGATAATAATGTAGTGAGTGCAGGTGTGAGGCTGAGAGGATGATGGGACATGTAGTGTAGGTACGGAACTGTGACAGAATGCCCCCTCCCGGAAGGTGCGCCCTCGCGCTGTAGAGGATGAGATGATGATGAAATAGGCAGAGGATACTGAAGGTGGTTCTGGAGGTTGACGGCTGATTGGAAGGAGGTAGGACAGAAAAACCAAGGGTGATGAGGATGGTGATGGGAACCAGGGTGAAGCTTTGAGCCGGAAGCGGCAGATGGTGACCCATACAACAGCCAAGATAGTGGACCATGGCGGGGGCGCTGGTGGTGTCATGGTGGTGGTGGCCTCGGTGGCCTCGATGCCTCCTTGGGGAGGAACGAAGGTGTCGCGATGAGGGTGGTGGAGCCCATGGCACAGACAGATGGCTGAAGAAGTGGAATGACACAGAAGACAGGTGACCATGACGGAGCCGCAGTGATGACCCCCCCCGAGGTGGATGCAGGGATCTGAACGGCTGAGGTTGAGTAGCAGCGACCGAGGGCGGAGCTAGCCTGAGCCGTAGGGGCGGAGGGCCCGCAGGTCCGTGGCGAAGGTGACGTCAGACTCAGGTGAAGTCGACGGTTTGAGGGAGCTTGGCAAAACCGATTGCTTGACAGTCACAGCTGACATTGAGGGAGGTAGGAGTGCAGGTGGAGGAGTCAGGGTGATGGTTCGAGGTGGAATTACATGAACTGGAGCAGGAGGTGGTGCCACAGGCTCCCCATACCCTGGGGGAGGAGGCTCACAGTGGGGCCTTGGTCTAACCACATCTTTAAGAACAGAGAAACATCGGGACTGGTGGGAGGCTACTTGTACAGGGCAGCAGATTTGGCTGAGGTCTGGGAAGATTGTTTGGATGATGGATTGACAAGGACATTTAGAAGAGGAGGTGAGAGAGGGAGGCTGGGTGGGGCCAATGAGTCCAATATAAAGTAGGCAGGCAAATGAAGGGTTATCTCTAAATTATAGTCCAGACACTCACTCTCATAGAGGGGCAGGTGGGCGGACATGCAGTGAACAGTCTCTGGCTCGGCAGGCATGATGAGAACATCAGGCTGGTCAGGCAGGACGTGAAGAACCTCAAGCGTTGATGGGGATGAAAGGCTGGGCTCTGGCTTAGTTGTGGTTCGGGACGCAATGCTCTCCAGACACTGAATTAAGGTGTCCTTCCATTCCAGTCCTGTGGTGTCTGGGAGGTCGAAGGTGTGGTTGAAAGTTGCCCCGATCTGGAACAAGGTGGACAGAGTTTTGTCGTCGAAGGAGTTGGTTAGGGCAAGCCTGAAAAATCAAGAAGATCGTAGCTCAGGTGATGAACTTTACCCGTTCATGCATGAGTGGTCCATTCTTCTGTAACGGTTGCTTTGTCGATGAAGGCACTGAGATGAGGATGAAAGCTTTCCAAGATAAATTTAATGATCAACAAGGTTATACAATAGACTAGTACAGACACAACCAAACTTAAAGTCTCTATTTGAATGCATCTTAATGTATTCAAATGCTAAATATGATACAAATTATTATTATTACTATTTATTTTTATGATGTAGCCATTAGTAATTGACCAGTACTACGTCCAATTGACATATTTGGCTACTGGTTGGTCAAAATTAATTGGTCTAAGTGTTTTTTTATGGAGGACTAGGGGTACTGTTTAAAGAAATTATTAAAAAAAAATAATATTTATAATAACTTTGTTAGATTTAACCACACATTGAATAAAATAATCATTTTTTTCAAAATGGTCTATTAACTTAAATAGATTTTTTTTTGAATTGCATAATCTGATAAGTTTTTTTTGTTACATTTTTAAAGTGCCAGTATTATGCTATTTTTAAGGTAATTTAATTGTATAAGAACTGTTATAATAGGTTAACATGCATTAAAGGTTAAAAAGAAATACATTTTCTCATAATACATTGCACATCAGCCTTTCAAGCCAAGATTCAGCCTTTCAAAAATTGTTTTCTGAGAGCCTACTCTCTTACTCTATAGCCTACTAACTTCATTATTCGTTTTTAAGCCATTATCCATGCTTTTCCAAATAAGGTATTCGGGTTTCGGCACATCTCTACCAGACAGTATAGAACACCAGACAATCATGACAGGAAGGGAGGGTGGCACCCTGAGGTTTTAGGCTTTTAAAATAGTGCAGAGTTTAAAATTATTTCCATTTGGCATTCTCTGACATTTTACAAATATTATCCCTTTGTGCTTGCTAATTGATTTGGTTTTCTTCCTTATTTGGACCTCGGAAGTCTATTTGGACACTGAATGGATTCTCAAAAGCTTTAAAACACTTTTCCAGTAATTTGCTAAAACACTGAGAGCTGTAGGCAAGATGTGTTAAGAGTAAAATGAGCAGTCACCCTCAAGGACCTTGGCTTTGGGCTGCTGTGCAAAAAACTCCCGAAAAGGTTGCATTGATAAACTGTGTTTTATTGCTGAACAGCAAGAGCTTTGACTGATGTCTCATGAGGAACAAGTAGGCTAGTTTTGGCTGTAGGCTAGTCCATTCTGTAAAGATGTGGGTGGAAGAACTTTAAATGTCTTTTTTTTTCTTTTTTTTTTTTTAGACTAGGCTTGTTGAAGACACTTTGCCACTATTGTTTGTGATCATAGTCAAATCAAAGCCAAATGTGCAATAGTAAGCTTAGAAATGCATCCTGTCTTTTCAGATAATGGGTGAGAGTGGATAGACTAATCGATGTGTCTCTCTGTTTTTATGTCCATCTCTCTTCTGCTTTAATTGTCATCACTCTCTCCATCACTTTGTTAATAGCCTGTGGAAGATAAGGAGAGAGCTCATTAGGTCTTTGAGGGGTTTCAGTCATACACATCTTTATGGAATGCCAAGTGAAATTCATTTAAAAGCAAAGGCACTTGGTTATTGATTTGGTCAAGACGTTTTGATGCTCACCAAGCCTTTATGAGTCGTCTTATTTTGATGAATTGTCAGCATTTAAACTTTCTCACAATGGATTGTGGAAGGGCCTCCTGAAGGTGAGAATTGGGGTGAAATCTCCATGGGTAAGATATTAGGAAGCACTTTCATTAACCTTTTCTGACCCACATCTTCAATGAGTCATGCAAATCAAATCAAATCAAATCCATTTTTTTCTCTCCCTCGACAACCCACTCAGTTTGGTTTCTTAACATTCTTCATCCTGTTATTTTCATAATTATAGTGTATGCTGAAAAAAATATACTTTGAGGATTTTAATTTATTTTTCTTAAACACTGCTAGATTGGTAATTCTGTGTTACCTTTAATAAAATAAAATAAATACAAAATAAGAAATAATTGTCATTTAAAAAATAAACAATTACATTTTAATACTGGATCCATGCATTAACATTTAAAGTGACAACAGCAACAAACTTTTAATTTAGTCTAACTTTTTAATGCTCACCCCCATGTCATTCAAAATGTCAGTGTCTTTCTTTCTTCATTCGAAAAGAAATGAAGGTTTTTGATGAAAACATTCCAGGATTTTTCTCCATATAATGGACTTCAATGGGAACCAAACGGTTCAAGGTCCAAATGAGAGTTTCAGTGCAGCTTCACAGGGCTTTAAACGACGCCAGACGATGAGTAAGGGTCTTATTTAGCGAAATGATCAGTCATTTAAAAAATAAATTAAAAAGTTTAAGTTTTATAAGCACAAATGCTCACCTAAAATTATTTATTTTTGAAATGACCGATCGTTTCGCAAGATAAGACCGTTAGGCATTGCCTGGTATGGTTTAAAATTTAATTGAAGTACTTTTTATTTAACTCTTGTTATTGATGGATTGGAAATTACATGTTACATTTTATTTTTGGTTTATTTGGAATTATTTCTTATTTAATTTTGTATTTGATTTTTGATTTGCAAATACTCTTGTTAGATGTTATTTTTGTGTGTAATAAATCTACAATAATAAGAATAGGTATAATCATTTATTATTGGTTGGTATATTGTTGTTATTATTAATGTCTCTAACTTCGTTATGAATGCTCAGTAGAGTCTTCAGTCCGCTTGTATTGCTGGTCAAGGCTAGGGCTATTATCTCCATTTCACTAGCTGTGTGGCCCACATGTGTTTTTTTAATAATGCTGATCAATATGACAGCCCTTTCCCCTTCAATTCCCAACTGCCCCAACACAAGCCTTTCTTCACTCACTCCATTAAACGTTCACAGCTAATGCAAGAGAGAAAGGCCAAGACCACCAAGACATTGATGGAGCGCCGTGTGTGTCTGCAGTGTCAAACTGACCCCTCTAAACAAAGACGGTAGTGTGTCTTTCAAAGCTGTGGGGGATTTGAGGCTATCCCTCATTAGCATCACCTGTTGTCCCAGATGGCATCATGGGAATTAAAAGGATCAGGTTGTGTGAGTTTGTGGTTATTTCTCTGTTCTGTGACATGCGAGCATGCAGAGGTGTTTCAGAACCACTGATGCCATCTGGTGTGTTTTTGTAGGGAAAGCCTGTGAAGACATAGAAGTAGCCCCGAGTCATGGTTTTGCCTTACTTTGAAATGGATGATAAGGCTTTCATATTCTGCACAGTTATTAAAGGTATGCAATGTCAACCTATGGGGCCCGCTAGGCCTAGTTTGTTTTGACTGTACTGTAATGGTGTTGTTCTTGGTGTTGTTGACCTGGCAGGTAGTGTACATGTGCCAATACATTTCAAGAATGTTATAAAGACAAAATAATATCAAACTAAAATGAAATAATGTAAAACATGAGGGTTTTGCAAAAATATGTATTCAACTTTTATAAATACAATACATATTAACGTTTTATTAATACAATAATGTATTTAAAATATTTATAAAAGATGTGCTGCTCACTTTTTTTCCTGATTTTTAAAATGAAAATGAGGAACCTTTAACCATGCTAAGTTAGAGATGCTAATGCCATTTAAATGTGCTAGTGTTATGCATAATGCATGTTCCTTCCTGTCTTTGATTTTTGTCATCTATTTGCATCATTTGGTGAATAATAAGGTACTGACTTTTAAATGAACCATGTTGCTGTGTTATTTTCCCCTCTTCACCGTTTTAGATTTGACACTGTTGAATTAATACTGCTTGATCATCTTGTTGTGTTCACATTAAAAATCACAACTCAAGTGCTCTGTTAGAGGTGCTTCTGTGTTTTCTTTAAGCACTTCAGACGTTCATTCTTCTATCTTCTTTTTACAGATTTTTACACAGAGTCCCATATTTAATAATTGCTGTTCATATAGCAAAGCTAGAAAATGCATTCTCAGTAATATTAATTGTACACTGTATAATAAGATGCTTTGGTAAGAAAAAATATGACATGTAAAAACATGAATTAGGGCTGCTCGATTATGGCAAAAATCATAATCGTGGTTATTTTGGGCAATATTCAATTCACGATTATTTACACAAACGATATAATCAAAGTCTTATTTCACCATATGAATCATTTTAAATATCAGTGAAATTTCACAATTATCGATACCTAGCAAAAACTAAAACTAGGTTAACTAATGTAAGAAAAATTTCCTCAATAGTCAGCGATACAATACGAACAAAGAAACTAACTGCAAACAAAAAGGACAAATAAAAACAACGGAACGAAAATGCAAATTAGTAGTGTTTTAAGTTTTTTCCTACGCTATCTCACGACCAATTCGTACAAATGATTCAAAAGTGGCTAATTCGTACTAATTCATACGACCTCACTTGTACAAATTTGTACGATTTGACTAAACCCACGTGACAGTTATGTTTAGGGGCGGGTTCAGGGGTAGGTCATTCGTATGAATTCATACGAATTGGCTAATCGTACTAATTCGTAAAAATGAGGTCGTACGAATTGTTACGAATTAGCCACCTCGTAAAAGTCGTACGAATTCCCGTGAGATCGGGTTGGTTTTTTCACGAAGATGAACTAGCATTGCTGTTCAGATTAGTAATAGCCTACAAAAACATAGCACAATTGAATGTAAAATAACACTGCATAGTTTTACTGTACACATTGAATCTAGATTAATCCTTAATAAAGCTAATATAAGTTATTGAGTCTAAACCAGTGACTGATTTGTCATGTTGTTTGATTACCATAAATTAGGCTGTTGTCACTTTAAATGCTAATGCACGGATCTAGTATACTGTTACACACATTTTCTTTCTCGACTGTGTACCTTTACTTAAGACATAACCTACTATATGGGTTAAACCAGTTGACTGCGTTTTACAACACTCACTTATTTGTCTGATGTGGATGTGTTGAGTTTGGGCTTTTTAGAGAGGAACAAAAGCGCATCGCTGTGATGGAAAGGAAGGTGCACTGGATGGAATGCGGCAGCGGAACAATAATCGTTTTACCTTAAAATCAATTACGATTAATCGGACATCCCTAACATGAATGTTGTTGTAATATTGCCATTATACTGCTCCATACATTTTTCTACAAAATAAATTTGTTGTGCCATTTCAGCCTGCAGGGCGTGAACAAACCGTTTTGCCATTTAAAGACGGCCTGCCTAACAATTCTTCGTTAGAGTAGATTAGCCACGTTAGTCATGTACGCACGTTAATACATCTACAGAGCTCACCTATATGGAAAAGCAATATAGCATTAGCAGTCTCCTGTAATGGTTTCTCAACGGCTCATTAAGACAGTGCGAACACATGAGCTGTGTTAAGGCTTAACAGTGTGCAGGTGTAGGTGTCATCGCTCTTAGATTGCAAACAGCACCCCCCTCCATGTGAGAGCGAGGGAGATAATGAATGCTTTCACACTTTACCTTGAAAACTGACCAAACGGCCCTCGCGCCAATTAAGAGCTTGTTTTTCACTGGAGTGGCCATTATCAAACCTGACCTTCCAATTATTTTTCTGAATTTCCTCCGTGATTCGTCACCTCGCTGTGGCCCCTAGCCAAGCAGGCTTGGTTGAAGATGGTCCTGGAATGGGTAATAGGGCTTCAGAACAGAGCGGCCACGATCCACGGGCCTGGAGACACCTTCACCACTGCCTAGATATCTCTGTCTCTCTCTCCTTCACCCTCTCACCTTTTCCATTCTTTCCTTATTCCGCTTTTCTCATTTTAATGAATCCTTTACTCCATGAGCATATCTTCTCTCTCTTGGTTCGTTCATGTTTTTTTTTTGTTTTTTTCGGGTTGGTTTTTTGAATGAACTAGCCGTCCACTCTCTCCTCTCTGCATATCATTTTCATTCGCTTTTTAATTAAAGTTTTCATTCTTATTTAAGTTCTTTGAAGCGGTCCCAAAGCTACAAACAACTGCAAGGTCTTGTCATGGAGGATGTTCAGGACCAGTTCCGTTTTCAAGTCAATTCCTTTTCTTCTTGACAAAGATACATTGTTTTAAAATGTTATACCTTTGCTATCCTTTCACAACTGTATCCTTATATCCTTATCCTATGTGATTTACTGATTACAATAGTGATACAACACTAACTTTGAAACTACTGCTTTTTAAGTTACAATATAATCCTAATGATAGGAGTTCAACTTTAGTTTAAAGCAACGCATTTTTAACCTACAGCATCATTTAACTGACACTTTTGACCATGCGTCTAAGGCCACGTTTACACAAAGCCGGGTATTTAGCGAAACCAATATTTCCCCCCTCTCCATTTTCAAAAATAACATCGTTCACACACCCGCATAAATACGCCATCGAGCGCCATCATAACTATGCCAAACCTATTGGCGGCAGTGTAGGGGTTAAGGAAAAGCCATGCAAGCCAATCAGAATCCTCAGAATCGACAAGAAAGAACCTAAAACGCCGTTTCCCCCAGTTCACACGACAACACATAACCGACGTTTTCAGAAATCTCCACTTTGGCCAGAGTTTTTAGAAATAATCGTTTTCTGTGATAAAAACGGGGTTTTCATGTAAACGAGAGGCCAATCCACAGGGAAATATCTGCGTTTTCCCTTCGTGTAAACGGGGCCTAAATCCGACACACATAGCAAGCTTTAGCATCAATTAGATTACGCGGGTAGCTTTAGGTCTGGGGTAGGGTTAGGCTTAGACCACTAGGAGGCGCTTCTCATATTGACGCTAAAGGGTGCCATGTGTGTCGGATGTTGATGCATTGTCAAAAGAATCAGTTAGATGACGCCTTGGGATGAGAACAGGCTGTTTAAAGTTGAAAAAAAAAAATATAATGTTCTTTTTTACGTCTAAACATTTTTTTTTTTTTTGCTCGAGTGATCCTGTGTTTGCGTCTCTTGCGTATTTATCACTGCATGTCATGCGTGAATCAGTTGGTGGGGCAAAAGAGGCAATGATGTACTGTTGATGTAGGCATTGATCTGTCTTTTGTCGTACTATTACACCATACTGAGAAAAAAATCTGTTGCAAGACGTTTTGGGAGCTTGGTTTAAATAAAAGCCATCAGCCATAGCTTATTGAAAGCTTTGGTAAGCCATCAAAATATAAAATTTCTAGATTTAACTTAATGTGAAAGAAAATTTTTAAACTGGAAACAGGAAAGATAGATAACAGTGACAAAGAAACCATCATAGCAATTTAGCACGTTGCGCATCAAGTCCAATCAGCATGCTAATCAAACTATATTCAGAACGTTTTTTAATTACTCTTCAAATTAGCATTACATTTTGACATCCTCATGAATGAGATCACTGAAGTTATATATTTAAATATGAGATGAATTCAATTAATTGTTTAAATAATTTTTATTCAAATGGTTGTGTGTTGCATTTTGTTGTAGGTGCAAGTTAACTTTTGCAATCAGATAGACTTTAATTTCCAAAATACTCTTCATTTGCCCTGTCCTTGCTCAGACCACGACAGGGAGGCTCCATATTGGGCGTTTCATCTTTCAGAGGATGTTCTGGTGTCAACAGCTCATTGATCATGTCTTTGTAGAGGAGGGAGTTTGATAATAGGCTAATGTCATCACCTTCTTCATCAGGCCTGAACTCTCAGTCATCAGTAAAGCAAGGGTTTCCTCTTTCATTTTTTGGCTGCTCTGTGGTTATTGACCCCTAAACTAATGTCCTGCCACTGCCAAAACTAATGTCCTGCCACTGCCTGTCTATTTTGGTTCTCAGTGATTTAGCGGCATAAAAGTAAATGCTATACCATCTGTACCAGTGAAATAATATCCTATTGCTTCTATATTAATCTTCCTTTCTTAGGGGTCATTCACACATGACGTGTTTATCATTATATATGTCGTTGTGAACATCCAATGTGTATGTCAGTGCATGAACAACATTGGTAACGTACAGTGCAAATGCTAAAATTTACAGTAATACATTTTAGTGACTCCTGTCTCACAAATTGGCTTTCCCTTAGGGTGAAATTGTTGCCATCATCCATTCCCTGGAATCCAAAGATAACAATTTCCATTTTAATTGATTTGTCAGATGTGTTTGAACACCCTCCAGCAGTCGTCCTTAGAGGGTCAGTCTGAAAGGAAGCATCTCTGGAGGTTCCTTACTGTGGAGAAAAATGAGTCAGGATGTTGGAGGAATGTTCTGCTCACTAGTCCTTGTAAGGAATTTCCGAGGCACCGTGATTAGGACGGTACTGATCTTTGGCCTGTTTCTCATGCGCTTTTTTTTTGTTTTTCCTCTTTTCTTTCTCTCACTAACTTTGTTTACTTCCGCTGTTTGATTTGTGTCGGGAAGACTCCTACATGACATACAATTACACACAAAGCCAGAGGCCATTGTATTCCTTCCTCCCAAAATAATCTGTTTCAAATTGGATCCTGCATTTTGCGTGATAGTGCAGAAAAAGGGCCCAAAGGTACTTCTGCAACATCTCTAAACACACGATTTGTGGCATTGAAATCCAATCAGCATGAAAAATGTGAACGTTTGGGACTATTTTAATAATTCTGTTCCAGCATTAAACATGCCAGCATGTTAAAACATAAAACGTTCAAGGATTCTGCCTGCATTTAGGGAATTGTCTTGCTTTTTAGGCAAATCAGCTTCATTTCTTTCAATATGATTCCACTCAAGGCTAGAAAGCCTTGTGCTGGATCTCAGCAATGGCTATCAGAATTACCAATCTGAAGTGTTGACATAAACACGCACAATGTCCTTGTTTATTTCTCTTCTATTCCCTTTTCTTTGTCTCTGCCTTTCTTTCCTCTCACTTGAACGTCCCTGAGTATTCATCACTCTGAGATGAATAAATGATTGTATGCATTATTTACCTAGCACAGAAGCTTCTGTAGAATGCTTTGTTCGCTTTTGCCATCACCCTGAAAAGACGTCGATACACCAGACGGAAACCACTAACAATGCTAAAACAGACTTGCTTGTTTACGTATCTGTGCTACCTGACAATTGTGGCCTACTGTGCATTCTGTACAACCACTTAAACCGAAATGAAATATTTATCAGCCAGTGGCCCATTCCAGTAGCAAACAGCCGTATGAAGAATCCTAAGTGGATCGGCTTTAACGTCACTATCAAAATGTAATTCTTATCATCATAAACTCTCTTTTGTTTGAGTTTATGATGATATTTGATCGATAATTAAACGCAGCATCATCAAACATCAAAAAACTAAATAATAATAATAGTAATTAAAAACTAAATAATAATAACTCACATGACACCAACATGTACTATATTCATGGAAAATGTCAAAACGTTTTTTCCTAATTGTCTAAAACCATAAACTAAAGACATTTGTGGAGGCCCCTCAGATATATCCAAGTGTGTTAGTGTATTTGTGTACGTGTGTAAGCACATATCTATGGGCATGATTCTGTGACCTGAAGGTGTGAAATTAATGTTCGCTTCAGCAGGGTTAACTTGAATTTCACGGTAGTGTGGCTCCGGCCACCCACATTAATCTGTGCGGTTTGCTCTTTGTGAGAGCGTCAAACTTTGAGTGAGCAAGGCAGACTTCTAGATGCAGTGATGATTGCATATTGTGTGGGCAGCAACACACCCTTTATGCTCTCTTCTTCGCTTCCTGAGAGTGTGCTACGAGTGATGACACTTCTTCGGCCTGGAAGAGTCAAGCATTTTAAAATAGGGGAAGTGTGTGGGTTTAAACTGACTCTAGTGGCCCATCTCAGAGGACTGAATCAAGGAGGAATGAGCAAATTGTGGCTCTACAAATAGGGAACGAGATACTGGTGCATCCGCAGCTCGCCTATAATGGCAGGTTGGGGCAGTTCTCCACCAAAATATTAATCCAAAACATAGACCCCATAAAATGAATCAATAGTAAATTGTAAAAGTGTTCAGCATTCTGCAACAAATACTTTTTTTTTAAAATGTCTAGACTAGAACGTTAGCAGGTCAAGTCGTATACCCAGGCGGTTTTTATCACATATAATAAACTCTGACAGGGTGATCTGGTCTTGAATCACCATGAAGGGGTTTATTGTGGCTTATCACGCATATTACATGGCTACTTGCCACATAAGTAAATGATTAGACATGAAATGTTTTAATATTTTATGGGGCTGTCAGTTAAACACGTTATTAACGGCGTTAACACAAACCCATTTTAACGGCGTCAATTTTTTTATTGTTTGATTAACGGCCTTTTTGGCCAAGCAAACTTTCAGTATTTTGCAACACGATGCAGCATGCGCGGCGCTGCACTATAAAACGTGTTTCATGAAATGCGCACAAGGACGTTTTGTTGCTTCGTTGACCAAAGCACAAGCAGATCTAACTATACCGGAAAAAAAACAGACATGCCACACGCACTTGTTTGGGCTTGCGAACCGGACAAATAGTTGGTTAACGTTACATTTTGAGTGGATGATGAGCACGAGACGCCGAAATGGATGCCAATAAGATTCTGAATGGAAAGTTTACTTTTAAAAAGTTGCCAAATGGTTCCATTGACAAGACCAAAGTGATCTGTGTGTTTTGCAAATGTAAATCTGTGGTGGAAAATGAAATTCAGCTTGGTCTAATTGAGAGCATTTGGGGTAGATTTGAGACTGCCTTACTTATTTTCACATTGCCCTATGTAAACCTCACTCAAGACCAAGATGCTATTAATTTGCTTCATCTGTGTGTATGTTGGTGTACTGTACTTCAGGTTAGTAACTAGTTAGCATGTCTTTGTTTAGTTCTATGTACTCTTGTCTGTGCATTATGCTTGGTTCTCAAAAAAAGTTTGAAACTTTTGTAAAAAGTTTCAGGTAAAAATACTTTGGGTACAAACTTTGGCATCCTTTTTTTTTTTGTCAGCCTTCATTGGTACAATAAACTCTTATTCAAAAAATGTGTCTCAAATCCACCTTTTTGGTCAATTGTATGTGTGTACAATCCATCTCACTGGATACATGTAGTGGTGTTTGATCGGCCATTTGAACCCCCATCTAAAAGGGATTATAGGAATATCGTGTGATGCGAGACCAGGCCACTTTAGTCGAACAGGCCAGCTTTAACCCAGCTTTGAGGCTGATTAAAGCAATCAATGTGTCTCATTTAAAGTGCCACGATTTGTTTACTTACTTTCCCCTTCTGCCCCTACAAAGTGTTTGTTTATCAGGTTGAGCCACATCAGTCCAATCATAGAGTTCTTTATTCAGTTTCCATTTGCTTATCAATAGCGAGTGAGATCAATTTTGTACCAGCTGGAGAAGTTTTGCTTTGAGAACACTCATTCTACATCAGCCAGGAAGGATCTATAGTCAAATCCTTTTCAGCGGTAGTATTTTCATTGTACTTTAGAAAAACACAGTCACTCTTAAATGGAAAGTATTTCTAAGCTTGAAGGTTATTGCACAGACTTTCCTTCCTCTTTCAAATTTCCTTTTTCAAAGGATGAGAAACTTTTCATTGAAACATGATAGCGATTGATATTCACAAGAGTTGGTTAGGCAACATTTTAGGCCATAGATTTATGTTCACAATAAAGAATATCCAGAAGAGGCCACTTTCCTTTTAACCCCCTGTGTATATGATATGATATTATACTGCCGTCATATTCATTGTGATGAACGCTAAGAGATGGTGTGGCATTTTCCGAAGTCACCTTGTGAGGCTCAACAACAAAAAGGGCTCAATTCTTTTGGATGTATACACTTGCAATATCATTTCACATAATAACATTGGTGATATTTTGATAATATAGCCTTGTGTGATTGTGGTCCCTTTCAGCCATTAAGTCAGTGAAGTTTAAGAAGCCATTATGATAAAGTTAGTCTGAGGATGCTGTTAATGTGGGTATTGTGGCTGCTACGGAAACATTAGTTTGGGTCTGAATTGGGAAACCAGCCTGTATAGTCCTTCATGCATTTGAATGACATTGTTTAGGAGTAATGCGTCGAATGAAATGAGCGCTGATGCTAAAGACATGGAGAAATAGAAGGAAAATGTCACCTCAGCTATCTTGAGAGGTTAATCCTCACCCGATGTAATGTAATCAGCAAACCCCTGCCCATTGCTCTTTCCTTCATTATGAGGTAGCATTTCAATGCGCTACATTTCCACGCCTTGCGTGACATCCCATTTATCTTCGTAAAGTTCTCTCGCGCTTTAAGCATTGTCAAGCACTGAGCAGATCGACTTATAAGTAATGAGACACGACTTTAGCCCCACTTCAGCCAACCCAAATGAATAACCATAAAGACAAGATTTTTTGATTGATTGTTGCCTTATGCCTAGATATTACAGATATCAAACACAGCATGTTTGTTTTATGAGCTATACAGTTGTGTTACTATATGATAATGGTCTTCAACTGGTTATATCAGTAAGCAGAAGGTCATTGAAGACATGGGTCTAATTTAATACTGGTTTCCATTACAGTTGCATTGATCTACTCTGCAAATCCTTTTAGTCTTGGAATTGGCCTAATTGGTTTTTAGACAACCTAACTGGAAATGCTCTCTCACCTTGCTTTTAGCTACAGTACGTGCATGGGCTATAAGGTTAATGCATTTTTGGTCTTTGCCTCATAGACCAGTGTAGTCTTTATTTTAACACTATTAGGTATGATAAGAACTATAAGTATAGCCTTCTCCTTTACTTGTTCACTTGTCAGTGTGCATTTGTGATCATAAAATGGTTACAACTTTCTGAAGGGGTTCATAACTTGATTTATCATTTTTTATGGCACTCATGTAATACAGGTTTATGAGCACGTGACAAATAACGTCAGGAGTCGTGGCCTGGAGTGGTTCAGGCAAAGGTGTAAAGGTGGCCTAAATCATGGCTTCGGCCTGAGATTTGAGCACTAAATATGCCGCCTCTGGCTCTCTCGTCTAGACAACTGGAGTTTTATACACGGAGTGGACGGGTATTGCAGTCGCTCAGGCTCTGACTGAGTTTTCACTATGTTTGTGAAGTGTTTTAATAAATGTGCTACTACGCTGAACCAAGTAGCCCTTCCAGCGGCACCCTACTGAGTCGTAGCGTCTTGTCGATCGTGGGCAGATGACTAGAGATTGCTGGCAACTGCTACGTTCGACTCTGTTGATCAAGTCAGTGATCATATGGTATTAGGCTAACACTTAGCTATATTAACTTCCATTAAGTAAACAAGAATTAATTAAAGCATGACGGTTTGTTGATAATGCAAAAACGTTATCAAACTGTATTTGTAGATTTAAGTATGTTTTAATTTTTATCATTCCTAAATTGTGGACGATTTATGTTATGATTCATGTCGATAATATAATAATTTATTCCTAGTTTTCTCTGTTTTTCGAATATTGTAATGTATTTAGATTGTATTTTCTTTTATTTATAATTTAATTTAAGTTTATTTGTAATTTTTGTTTATTTATTTAAAGTTCAGTTATATGTATAAGTGTAATGTATCATGTGATTACCTTCTTGTGAAGGTAACATGCAATATTGCTTAGAGTTTGGCAGTTTAGGTAACTTTTGGAGCACCTTTAGTGCTTCTATGATACCTTAAAATGCTGCCTAAGTTATCAGCTCACTTGGTTTTGGACGGAGCTGTAGTATTTCCTTATGCACTGTCACAAGTACTGTGAATTGAAATTGCTTGTTCTTAGCATAATTTGTCCTCGTTTCCCTAAAACAGTGTGATGCTTTTTGAGTGTGGATGATGTTCGGGCCTGTGAGGGCACGCTTGAGGTCTCACCATTATGCAGCAGTTGCACAGTGGAAATGGAGAGGCATAGAAGACAATAAGCTCAAGGCACTGCCTCCCGCCTCCCCTGACCTCGTGCTGAAATGGTTTTTCCACACGCACCCAAAAGCCATTGGACTGCATTTTAAAGAATAATAGAATCGCTGCCTCCTCCCCAAGAAGCCATTTCAGCCCAGTAATACGGTGGCACGGGGGCATGTCTTTGAAGGTGACTTCACAGCAACTTTTTTCTCTCTTTCTCGCCCTCTCTCTATTCTCTCTCTCTCTGATTCGGTCTTGTGGCACTCTGTCCAATCCAGACAAATCAAATTGTCCTTAAACAGTGCTAGCTTGCTGAGGTGTTGTGTTGTATCACTACATCAGAGAGCCCCCTCCACACACACACACACACACACACACACACACACACACACACAAAAAAAATGGTTTTGAGGAAGTCTTTTCACTAGTACAGAGGAGTACGGTTACTAAAGGAAGGGATTTTCCACACTATAAAGCCAACGTAAGAGAGAGGATGTTCTGATGTGAGCACAGAACAGGACTGGGTAATCTTGTGCTGTGTGTGTTCAATCATTAATTATCCATATGAGAGCAGAGCTGCTCCGAGAGAAGCCAAAGCGTCTCACTCCTGTGTAAACACAAGTGGATTCGCTTATTTACTGAAGCTCTCATGATAAAGTGGGACTGAGGCTGCTCTTCTCCCTGGAAGCCTATGCAGTCCTGATACGAATCTCCTTTATTATTATTATTATTTAATTTGAATACTTTGTAAAGCCACAATACAAATTTCATAGTTCAAATTCATATAGCCTACTGAATAATCCGGCTGTGGTTCTCAGGCTTTGCAGAATTTGTTCAATATTTTCAGTGAGTCAGAGTTTATTTTGTTCATACACAAAATTATTTTGTTATTGAACAATCTTGGTGGAAGTGTTGAGTACAGTCCCGGCAACATAATCTTTGCCGTTTCAGCAAATCAACATCTCGTAGATATTTGCTTGATAGAAAATGGTGTTCTTTCTCTTTCTTTCTCTCTCTCTCTCTCTGTTTCTGTTAGTTTCAAACTGCTTATTCATCTCTACGGGGGGATCTGAGGCGAGATGGAGAGCTTAGTTCTCCAGACTTGCAGTATTATCAGGGAAAGCTGAAATAACTAATTAATCAGTGTAGCAATAATAAACACAAAAGGGAGGTGGCCAAAGCTGGAACTCACAATGCAGCACTGCATGTGAAATAAAATCAAAGCAAGTTTTAATAGATTTCTGAAGTTTGATGGCTCCTCAAGGAACCCTGTATCCATCCATCCCATCCATCCAATCCATCCATCCATCCATCCATCCATCCATCCATCCATCCAAATTTATTTGTATAGCACTTTTTAAAATACATAGTTTCAAAACAGCTTTACAGAAAGTGCATTTCAGAAATGTACGTGGAAAAAATCATTTAGTTAATTATTACATTATTACATTAATTTGGGGCATAACATATTGCCGGCGTTGAGTCGTCTCATCGCAGGTGTTGGAAATCTGAAGTCTCCATGAGAGGCTAGATACAAACTGAAACTGACGAACGCCATTTTCCTGGGGACTAGCGTCCTGAGATATCAGCAGAAAAGCAAATGGGAAATAATTAGCATAGCTGCTGTTCATAATATTAAATGCATTCAATCTGATTCAACAGAGGAATAAAAGGTAAGCATTATGTGAATGCTTGGCTAAAGAGATGCATCTTTAATCTAGTTTTAAACTGGGACAGCGAGTCTGAACCTCGAACAATATCAGTAAGGCTATTCCAAAGTTTAGGAGCTACGTAAATGTTAGAACGCCCTCCCTCCTTTAGTGGACTTAGATATCCTAGGAATCCTCGAATTTAGTGATCTTAAAGAATGCAATGGATTGTAGGGCGATAGAAGGTCCATGAAATACACAGGAGCTAAACCATTTAGGGCTTTATAGGTCAGTAGTAGTAGTTTTGATACAGAACTTAATAGGTAACCAGTGTAGAGATGAAAACATTGGTGTTTTTTTTTTTTTGGGAGCTAGACTAAGAACTCTAGCAGCTGAATGCATGAACTAACTTTTCTGCATCAGAAACAGATAGCATGTTATGTAGCTTAGCAATGTTTCTAAGGTGGAAAAAGGCTGTTCTTGTAACATATGAAATATGATGTTCGAAAGACAAGTTGCCTTCTAGTATAACAACCAGGTCTTTTACTTTAGTGGATCCATCCATCCTGTTTATGCATTATTTATTAGGACTAATACCTCAATTTGACTGTTTCGACAAAACCTGTAATTAGAACTATGGTAAACTGTAATGGTTTTAGTTGAAAATTGTGAACATTCCGTGTAGCCTATTTTTCAGTTTTACACACTGAAAACCAACCTATATTATTTTATTGGTACCCATAGGGCAGATAATGCTAATTAATCTACATGCGTAATTTAAGAACAAGTCTTCAGTACAGATGAACAACAAAGAGTAAGCTGTGAAGTTCAAAGCACAGAAATTGCTGATAGAGATTGCTGCATAGACCTCTGGGAAATGGGGTGAAGAGTCAATGTCTATCGCTCTGTCTGGATTGATGAGCCTTTGATTGCATTGCTCATGAGCAGCTTTCATTAGCACTAGTCAGAGTGGATTGTGAGGAATCTAAATGTGTGTGTGTGTTTGCTCCATGAGACGTCTGTGTGTGTGATGAGTTCTTCAAGACAGCTCTCATTATGCACCTATGGAGGACCGTAGCTTCTTTCAGACTCAAGCAGTGGAATCATGCCTCTAAATGGCTGATCTGATTACCTTGTTCAAGCTTTTACAGGAAGATGAGCTGGAGACCTGAAATGGGGCCTTTGTCACATTGTATGCTTGTAACCTTTACTCTCATTTGCATGATATTTTTCATAATTGAAGAGCTTAAAGGGGGGAAAAAAGCAGCCAGGTGCTCAGCTTTAGTCATTGATGAAAACGTACTGCTTGCGTCGAGAAGGTTCAGTCATTAGGAGAGTCTCTGTGTGTTTCTTTACTCCATTCTTTTGCATAATGAATTCTGCATGATCCTGTATTGAACTGTGTTGGCTTTTACTCACATGCCAAAAAGACTGATGCTTCATTCACACACTCATGATTCATGTTTGAGCTTAACCGAATGGCCACTTCCAAATGGCATCTATTAGGTATGAAATATCTTGCTTTAATTTGCAATTTACAATTTGAAAATGCCACATTTTCTTGTTAAAACACAAATAATATTCTAGAATGCAAAAAAAACAAAACAAAAACAGACTCTTCTGACGTATAGGAAACCTTTCTTCTGCTCTTTTAAGTGGTCTGACCCAAAGCGGGAAATGTGGCTTTGTGAAAGGGGTTAGTTTATAAGCTTTAGCATGATTATACTGTACTGTATGTTGAAATCAAATTAAAATGTAATACATAAGCTCTCAGTAGACCGTTCAACCGTCAGTTTAGGGCATTTATTAAAACTCCTGCTGAGATTAATTATATTGTCATGCCAATTTTGGTGAGATTTGTGCTCTATAGTACACACTTCCCTCTCGCGCAATTAAGGCAGCATGATTACATATACATATGCACACAGGCGTGACTGTAGCTTTGCTATTCCAAGGACAGACCAACTCTGTGACCTATACTGTAGACAAAATGCATTGATTTGTGTGTGACTGACTTTGCACTTGATCATTTTCTTATCTGAGAGTGGCACGATATTTTGCCTGTGGCCCGGTCCATTTCATGTCACACTATTTTATTTCTCTTCATAGGTCAGCTTGGTTCACAGTAGAAAAGATTGCAGGCCTACAGAAGTCACATTCGCACAATGTTGATTAGAAATATGTATGCTAAAATTCTAGCATTCACTAGCCTGGATGCCAGCCCGAATGAGCTCCTATCTCATTCGGCACAAATCCAGATGTTTCCATTGTTTGATGCTAAACTATTATTTATTATATGGACAAGGCTTTGTACTTTCACTTGTTCCCTAATATGCATGTAAAACAGGATCCTTCAAATATCATAAATGGTTTTGTAATAACGCCAGTGCGACTGTAAGGCAGTGGTCACGCTAATCGGCAAAACCTACAGTACATATTACACAACAATTTAAATTTAGCCACATGACCTTTTCTATGTTTGGTTGACTGCATTTTTAGTTTGATGACGATGAATAGGCTATGAAGTCATTTCAGCAATGCTGGAACTGATAAGATGTCTATAAGCTCCGTCTCATTTCAAAGGTGGCGTCCTTTAGGGGTAAGTAAGTTTGCTTCATTTCGGTAAACTGACCACTGCATTCCAAAGTCAAAAAGAAATGTACACTTTAGGATTAACGGTCAATAGGCTTTATGCACAATTACTTCCGCATTCTCTGTAAACAGGTCGCATCGCTTCCGGTCCAGGTCTTTTGTATGTGCTTCATGACATTTTTTGCGGTTTTACTCAAGATAACTTAAAAGGAGCGAGCAAAGATTAGCATAACCAATATCCCTCACATGTGCAGATTGATATTTAAACGTTTTATATTTTTTATTCTTCACAGTAACGTTTAGATATTTAAATGGAATAAAACGCCAATAACAAAGTGAACTAGGTAGGTTAGCTGATTACCTTAAATATCCATAGATATCGTAGTCCGTTCTTAAGGCCGTTAACACTTTCTCTGACAAGCGGATGCGATGAGACCCGTTTTCCGGTTTGGTCACGTGACGCACGGCATAAAGCCTATTTTATAATGATTACTTTTCTGAAATAAGACATCCTTTATGATGTATACGGCCGACAAATAAACTGTACTTATTTGGAATAAGTTGCAGCACATTTTAGATGATAAAAAAAAAAAAGTCCATATAGTCCAGGAAATGTTGTTGCCTAGCAAATGATTTTGCTGACCCCCATGACTATTGATCACGAGACCACACTTTGAGAACTGCTGTTTTAACATACATGTTCTTTAAATTCAAATGAAAATATTACTATCTAAGTGTGCTTCAAGAAGACTAAATATGGGGAAATATTGCTTGCTTAAACCTCTATTTGGACAGGGTACATTTTGATGAAATTTCTCTCTAACTGATGTCTTTTTATTGCCAATTCACATGGGAGGGATAAGCATTGTCTGTAGAAAGTACAGTGATGAGCTTGTCTAATGCCTCTATGCATTTCTGTCACATGCTACTGTACAGATTTCACTAGCTTTGCTAATTAGTTATGTAAGAATTATTAAACAATCATAACAGACACTGCATGAAAATAGGTGTATCCGGACCAGTATACTCCTGTATACACTGCTGAAATTCGGAAGAATCCAGGAGTATAGTGGCCGGATATGTCAAATTCCATGGGTTTGTATATATCCGCATACATCCGGAATGATACCAAATCGGATGTATGTTGTGGACGTATACTTCCGTGCTAGAGCCATTTGTTGCCATGGCAAGTAATCCCATTAAAGCAGGAAAAAAATCACACCTTTTTGCAGGAAACATTCACACCTTTTTGCCTTCCAACCAAACTGGATTGGTTGTTCTTTTAAAGCCACTCCCAACACCCAGACCACTATTGGAGGGCAGGACACATTGAAAACCCAGTAAACGGAGTTTATTGGTTACTTTTAAACATGGCCCACCCTAGGCCTTGTAGCATACTGATTTGATTGGTTATATACCAGCTATGCAGATATTGCTCAAATATATACCAAACCTCCCTCCCCCAATTTTAATATATTCATTAAAAGAAATTTGATATATATATATATATATATATATATATATATATATATATATATATATATATATTTATATTTATATTTATATTTAAACACACAAAGAACAATGGGAAAGTCTGAAATTTTTATTAAGGTATATAACACATTCCAAATAGCATTATAAACAAGCATTACAGAGGAATTGGGAACAAAAACTAGAAAAAAAAGTATGAAGTAATAACATCTCAAAGGAAGAAAAAAAAATCATGGACATTCCAAAGAAAATTATAAACATACATTAAATAATTTGTTAACTTTTTATTTTCGTTAATTTTTTTTTACCCAATCATTTTAAAGGACAGATGTAAAGGAATAAAGTACACAGTGTATATAAAAAGTTACATATATATATAAAATATATGAAGAGTTCCATTTGAAATTTTCTCCTTTAATGATGATTTTTATCAAACTTGTGTATTTAAGTTCAGTAATTTCTCTTAAATGGCAATGATAATTGCCTATTAATTGTTATTTAAGTGAAATTACTAAACTTAAATATACAAGTTTGATAAAAATCATCATTAAAGGAGAAAATTTCAAATGGCATTTAGAGGCTTTTGCATCTGAACTCTTCATATATATATATATATATATATATATATATATATATAAAATATACGTAGATATTCCAAGTAAACAATATAAATAAATAGAACATTACAGAGAGTGCATTATAAACATACATTAAAATGCAAACAAGTAAACAAAATGGAGATAAGCAACATGGACAACAAAAAAAGGAACAAATATATGAAATAATACGAGAAAAGTAAATAAGAAATTAAAGTGTATATAAAATATTCAAGGTGTACACTGCCGTTTATAAGTTTGGGATCGGTAAGAAGTCTCATATGTTCGCCAAGGCTGCTTTTTTTTATATATATAAAAAATACAAAAAAAGTAAGAGTAATATTGTTAAATATTATGACAATTTAAAATAAACGTTTCTATTGGAATACATTATTCTTGTGATCAAAGATGAATTTTTAGCATCATTACTCCAGTCTTCAGTGTCACATGATCCTTCAGAAATCATTCTAATGTGATGATTTGATGCTCAATAAATATTCATTATTATTACCAAAGTTGAAAACAGTTGTAGACTTTTTAGGATTATTTGATCAATAGAAAGTTATATTTCATTTATTTGAAATATGATGTTTTGTAACATTATAAATGTCTTTACTGTCACGTTTGATTCATTTAATGCATCCTTGCTGAATAAAAGTATTGAGTTAATTTGAGCTATCCCCCCCAAACCAAAAAAAAAAAATATCTTACCGACCCCCAAACTTTTGAACGGTTATATATATATATATATTTTTTTTTTATATACGAGTTAACATTTTTCAAACTGCCATGATACGCTGGTGGTGTGACGCATAGTGTGGGTCAGCCTCTAGTCTGTTTTATAGTACCTAGCAGAGAGCAGATTGGTGGAGACCTCACCATTCACACTGGCCTTCCATCAACAATAGCATCATCTTCATCAGACATCAGTTCTATTGTTGCGGTCTTCCAAAGTTCCTTTTCTGTGTTGGTTTGTACAACCCCGGACCTGGTCTCCAGCAACTGAAAAACATGACAGTAACTTAACCACTAAAACACAGAGAGGAGGATAGTTACATTCTGAAGAGAAAAAAAAGTGCTTAACCAGTTTCTTAACTTACCAGTCGCTTTCTTTGAAGGTTCTTTGCAATGCTCGTCATAGTTTTTCTTTTCTGGGCCTTTTCAGGCTGAGCCAAAGAATACTTCCTCCGCAAAGTCTCAAAATACATCTTCCAACCTGCTAAATATATCATAAATAAATGTAATGGCAATAAAAATAAGTAAAACAGAGGACAATAAAATGATTACAACATCTTTAAGATTACCTTTTACACATTCAGGGTCAACGTCTGTAAAAGTTGACCTTAATTCTTCGAAGAGGTAAGTGGTCACAGCCAGGTTATGTGATGAATTTATTCTGGGGGGGAAAGTTGCAGGTATCATTACTGAAATTCACTTTTGGCATTCCAAATCCATAGAGTAGTAGATTAAACTAACATTTAGGCTATAGTATATAAGAAACAGTCTTACCTGGTTTGTGGAACGTATTTGTGTGGGTTGTTCTCTGAATTATGGAGGCGCCTTACAGATTCCTGTAAAGTTTGAAATTAAAAAGCAATTAAATTGATTCACAATCTTCAAGAACCACAAAACTGAATTTTCAGTTGGAATAAGCTGACCATCACAGTAACCGCAAGAGACAAAACAATAATTGTAACCGAACTATGGCTTACAGCCACGTTATAGAACAATAATTGGACTTACCGCAATGTTCACGTCATGTGCCTTTTTTATTCTATTCGAAGCGTTGTAAGATTCTTCATGTAACGTTAGTCTGTGCTGCTCATACTTTCGCTAAAGAGCATCAAGACGCTGGAGAGTCTCTCTGAGAAGATCAGGTTGTGGCCAAAGACAGATTGATCCTCCCATTGTGATTCTGCATCACAGCTGTGGGGCATGTGGATGTGATCATCCTCATAGTTATCCACTGCATTACTGACTCTCATTGATGCATCTATGGAAATATTATAACCATAAACATTTTTTTTACATTAGTAGCTACTTAAAATAGATCATGGAGAATTCATTGATGATGGCACCCATAGTTACACAGAACAGTGTGTGAGAAAGATACATTAATTAAAAACGAAACAATACACAATCTCCTAACTCGCCATAAGTCAATATCAATATCTGAATGAGAGATGTAGCTAGCTGGCCTGCTAGCATCAGCAATCTCTGTATAGACCATTTCACAAGATTTCACAAGCACTTCCTGTTTCAGTTTTAACACTGTATAAACGTTGGGTTAAAGTACAACCAACAGAACAACTGAATCAAAAAGTTAAACAAACATATTCAAGATATTTTCTTTACATTTGAAATTAAGAAGCCTTTTACAAACTGAAACAGGAAGTGCATCTGGACCAGTGTTGTTTACATCTCGTAATGTGCAATAGCAGTAATGTGAGCTATTGTAAGACTAATGTAAGTTACCATACTATCTTGTACTACCGTGAATATTCATTCATTCATTCTTTCAGACTCTTAGGTCAATATCACAAAGTTAAATAAATAACATGTATGTGGGCAATGGTAATCATGCAAGATTCATTGTATTTTGTTTACGGCTTGTTACTGATCTTAAAAGCATTCATAGAACGGACTTCAATCTAAAGTTAGGCAAACAAGCACATAACAGTTAGGCAAGTTAGCTTACCTGAATCTGACAATATTCAACACCCGGCGTGACTTCTTTATCGGAACATCGTAGCCGAGCCATTTCTGGGGTGTTCCTCAATCGGATTCCCGTCCTTAGGCCCTGTTAACACGAGAACGCTCGCGGGTGAAAACGTAAAAATATTTTATCGGATGTGCCTTTCGTTTACACGGCGATGGCGTTTTTGAGGCTCAAAAACGCAAAAAAAGTGAAACCACCCCCCAGAGTGGAAATCTTAAATCTTACCCGTGTAAACGATATAAACGCAAAAGTTTGCTTGACGGTGAAAGTTGTACGCAGGCGCGTGGACTTGGTGTTGTTGTAGTATGCACTCCTAGCCGCCTGAAGTGCATACTACATTGAATTTCACACACTTTTGCGTCTCCATTTGCACGCGGATTTCTCACACAAAACGCTCGTCTAAACGCAGAATAAAAAAAAGATGACGCAACGCCACTTTTGCGTTTTCTCATCAGAATCGTTTCCGTGTTTAGCCTCAGTTGGGCACTTTCAAGCCTATGCTTCCAAATGTAACGTTAGTGCCTTCCGCCATTGCCTCCGGTGCTCCTCGTCTTTAGGTGGTGGGTGTAGCTAAATCGTAAAGTGCACCACAACAACAATCTGACCGCCTCACATTATGTTCGTTACACCGTTGGTCCAATTGTTCTCTCCTCTTAATCCAACTGTTATGGCAGCACCTAACTAAACATTTAATACTTGACATATTTTACCGTTCGTTTCAACTAGCGCAGAATCTCATCCCTCTCATGAGCCGGAAGTTGAAGTCTTTCTCAGACGGGAGTAAGATGACAAAACGAACGCAATGGCGTCACCCTTGTTGTCGTGCAAAATAAGGTGAATAGAAGAAAACTGTTTCCAAACCTCGAACTGTTCTCTTTGCTTCGGGAAAGAATGCTGTAATTTTAAAGTATTTTTCTCGCGCTTGAAGCAATACACTAACGTTATTGGTTGCACCTCCATTACGTCACCACATTGTTGTGTTTATGGTTGTGAGTGGTGAATTTCAAACCTCAAAACGCCCCCTTTTCTTGCAGCTTGTTTGTTTGCGGAAGAACTTATTCACTCAAACCACAAACCTCGGTATAACGCGTTGCAAGTGAATCTATTTAATTTTGTGAATAAATATGATGCAGCTGGACTTACCTTTCAACATGGAAGGATAACCAGCTGCTGACAATAACACGGGAAAGCCCGGTGGTTTTGCGACCACTCGTTTCACATCATGCATGCCCAAAGAAGCATGGATTAACTCTGCCAAAACCGTGATGTCATTGTCCATCTCAGTTCAGATCTCATATAATGGTGTCAATGCAGGCAGTTCAATAACATTGTTGAATATTAAATAAAAATGTCCCCAACTAAGCAAAGCCAATGGCGACAAATGTTGTCTGCAATTTGTAAAACTTCACAATAAAAATTTAGATATTCTGAAATGTTTCCCTGTATTTTTTATTTCATTAAATATTCAGATGTTTTTGTGAACGTATATTCATGGTGTTTATTTTGTCCTGTTTTTATAAAAGAATATTTGATTAGGATACTTTTTTTCATACAGTGGTTTTAAGGCCCTGACACAGGCGACATAAGCCAACCCTAGAGTTGGCTTTAGTCATTGCTAGTTCTTTGACGTCGGTTTTCTGTTTCAGGGCCTTAAGAATTTATTTATTTTTCTGTACAAAAAACTTGTTTGCTGTAGACCAGAGATAATTTTCAATCCTGAAGTCCCCTGCCACTCCTCCATCTGAGAACAGCCAGCACCCTTAGTGTCAGTCATTAACATATGAAAGGTCTTCTTCACACCTCTCACACCCAGCAGTGTTTCAGCTGTATATGTCCGTGAAATTTCACGGATTCCTGTATATGCCCGCTTAGGTGAGGTTTCCGGGTTTGTCTGGAAATATACTGTTCCGTGTTACTCTGATCCGCTTTTTCCCACATACATCCAGCAAACATCAAATTGCACAGGAGTTTACCATGCCCGGATATTGCCGGATTTGAGTCTTTTCATGCAGTGAGATTTGGAGCGATTGATTCCTATTTTGGACAACAAGCTATTTTTCCGTAGTCAATTTTTCTCTCTTGTTTTGAGAGATTTTCTTTTCCAAACTCACCATTTGGCCATTTAAACTTGCTTTTGGGCATTTTAACTTTGTGCCAATGGTCAATGTCACAAACTTTGTTATTTGATTTGAGATGCACATACATATATTAATAAAACATTGAATTTTTTTTTTTTTAATTTGTTAATATTTTCTAATAATAAGATTGTTTCTTTGTTTTCAAGTCTTTTGGACTACATGCCTCATATTTCATAATATTAAACCTACATTTCTCCAATAATATTAATAATAACAATTAAATGCTGTTGTAAAGTGCAACTTTTTGTTTTCTTGTGTCTTCTCACTAGCCGACACCCACTTGAGACACTCTGAGTGTCATTGATGTACAATGACAGTTACACAACCATGCATTTTACCAACATGACAATTCAGATGGGAGTGCTATAACCTGTAGTTAATCTTTGAGGGCATTTTATAGAAATTTCTAAATTTCAAACATAATTAAAATCACAAAGAAAATTTTGGTAATTCTTAGATTATCCAATTTCCTTTAAATGTAGAATTGATCCACGTCTACTTAAGTTATAAGTAAAGAGATTTTTTTGGGGGGAAAGTAAAATGGCTCCCAGAGGCATTAGCTGTGGCAGGATATTACCTAACTGCACATAATTGATGTTCGGTTCAGATATGTAACGATGTGACTGAGACATATTAAAAACAAACACTGGGGTTTCTCAAAGCTGCCTAAAGAAAGGTTTGATTTGAGATGGTGCAGCACAAATCCTGAACCATGCACCACTGCAACGTCTGGCACGGTGTCGGAGACGCTCACAAGAGGTATTTGCGTTCCGAACATCTCAAACACGTAATAAATGACAACGCTCCCACACTATATTGGATAAAACCTGCCTGCCAGATCAAGGCGTTTAGAATGGGATAAGATTAGTGACTGTTTTTTGTTGAACAATTATACAGTTTCATCCGTCTGTTTTCTTTATTTCAGATAAGACGCTTATGTGTTTGGTATTGTAGAGGTGATACTTTATAGGAGGGTCGGTTTGAGGGTTTGTGTCTGGCCAGCTGCCAGGGCCTTTGCGGTAGAAGTCATCAAGCTCGAGGGTGCAGTTCTGAGATGTGCTAGTCTCTGAGCTCACAGCAGGCAACATGTTTGTGTCTGGGACTCATCTCCCCTGTCAAAACACACACCCGAGGCACCGGGACATGAAAGCTTATTGCTGTTAATAGTCTTTTTTCTATATATAAAGGAGGGCATACATAGATCAGGATGGAAAGTGGTCTTCCTTTCACTCTTTTTTTGGTGCCTGTCAATGTCTCTCTCTGTCTGACTATGATATGCATTATAACTGCAGGCTACTTTTTTTTTTTTTTTTTTGCAGTCTGAGCTGTTGCCATTTTGAAGTGCAATTAAGAACAACTCTTCCGCTTTCCTTTTTCTTTCCACTTTCTTCTTACATGAAAGCATACGTGGCACATACCTGTTTGTTTTCTGCTGCTTGAGCACTCCTTAATGAGCCTTATGTAAATGAAGCTTTCAAACCATTCTAAACCTTTTATGTAGATAAAGCTGTTCATCTGTTACATTTTGAGATATATAAATATTTTTTTCCCAATACATGACATTTGCTTATTTATTTCTGAAGACAAGCGATATCAGAATGGACCCCATTAACTTTATTTAATGTTCCTGATCTTATATTTTCATGAGTACACTTTTTTATTGTAAAGTGTTGGAATATGATTATGATATGAATATGATTATAAAAATATACAATATGCACATCCAGTTTAGACATGAATATTTGTGACTATAAGAACACCTAATTTTAAGGTTGACTTGAGTTTTTGAGGATTGAGGTTTGATTTAGTTTGCATTTTGTTAAGCATTTTTAGTTTGATTATGAATAGGTTTTGATGTCCACTTAGCAATGCTGGGATATGTTTTGTCTGTATGATTAATTGTTTCCATGATTAAAAGGAAAGTATTATACGTACCACTTTTTAGGTTTTTTAAACCTGCACATGACATATGCCTCTCAAACCAAGTAAATTCAATGTATATTTATCATTTTATAATTGTTAGTTTGATTATCTGTCAATGAATACAATGAATACACAGTAATTACCTCAGTCAGAGCTTCTCAATGTTGCTGTTGTTTCAATATAATATAATTGCATTATAATCGCATTTCAATATAATTGCATTACCAAGTTGGCGATAGTGTGTGTGTGTGTGTATATATATATATATATATATATATATATATATATATGCATTCTGTTGTATAAGCAGGTCTATTTCCCCTCCAGATTTTCTTTTTAAAAAAAAGTTTTTTTATTTTTATTTTTATTTTATTTTTATAGTTCAGTTTTTATTCCCCCAGATGAAACTGAAGTAAAAATAGATAAATAAAAAAATAAAAAAAAAAATAAAAAAAAAACGGAATTAGATGCAGCAAGTTTTCGGTTTGTTTAGATGGCAAAACTTGTAAGTGTGTAATGATATTTCTTGCATGACAGGGTTTCCACAATGAGAGTCTGATTGGCTCTGATTAATATATATAGATTATAGGTCCTTGTTGACAGTGACACTTGTTGTTGGTTCAGAAGGAAAGTAAGGTTGTTGCTGAAATCCTAGAAATCCAGAAAATATGAAATTAGTACAAGAACATTTTATATGAACATCAGTCAGCAGTATAGTATCCATAAGTTCAGAAATTGTACATCAATATTATAAGTACAGTACACACCTCATGCAGACAGCACTTAATTATGAATGTTTATGTTATCAATCACCACTGAGTGACTTTGTAATTTCAAATTCTCATCTTGTTAGTATATTGTGGGGTATATAGTCATGCCTTGCCAGTGTGAAAGGTCAAAGACATGCTGGCTCCTTGGCTTCTTGCCCCAGTCTTCTTGGCTGGATTGCTTAAATGAGTGGTATAATGCCCTTTTCACAAGATGTAAAATGAATCTCTGATGTCCCCAGAGTGTGTATGTGAAGTTTTTGCTCAAAATACCCCACAGATAGTTTTATATAACATATTAAAGTTGTCACTTTTTAAAGGTTTGCAAAAACGCACCGTTTTGTGTTTGGCCCTTTAAAAGCAAATGAGCTGCAGCTCCTGACATAGTGGGCAGAGCTTCAAGAGTATGTGTGTGTTAGCAGCTCCGATTACCTCACGCAGACACGCAAAAATATCAGAAACTGTTCTGCCTTTTATGTTTAAATCGGAGTCAGACAAAGTTGGAGAGACAAAGAAATGACAACATGTAAAATGCAACAGGACATCTCTGAATGGTTATTTGATGAGTTTATGTTGCTGATGTGGAGTTAACTATCTTCAATTAGCATATTCTGTCATGATAATCTATAAACCGCTCGTATAGGAACTGTTGTGAGATGCACACAGAGTGACTTTCTATTGCACGTGAAAAGATGGATGCTAAAGTTTGAGCTGACTCACAAATGTGCTTGACTCCTTCTCTTCTCAACATGGACTGCATGTTCCCGGGGGCAGGGTTTATGTAAATGTTAGGGTTAGTGATGTCACTCACCCAGGAGGAAGCTTCTGTAGTTCCTACCAGCCGTTTGTTGTAGTTCTTAAAAATGATTTCTTTAAAAGCAAATATCTCCCTTTGCCGCGTTGTAACTTTTGCAGATGTTGTACACTCAAACTAAAGTTAGAAAAGTGAAATCATAATCAAGCAAATGTCCCCTTTGATAAATTATCTTGTGGCTTACTGTAGCATAAAGCCAGTGAAACAATGATGTATCTGTGAACTGCTCTGGTTAACAGTATATGAACTAGCAGTCAGAGCTCCATAGGCAGGTGTTTTATCTTTGGAAAATGCAGGCTGCAATTTGCTGCGTTAAACACAGCTAATCGGGACGAAAAGCAGTGTCTGTGCTTTCCTATTGCTGTTTCTGCAGGGAAATCTCATCTCTGTCATGCATGTGTGTCAGTTGTTTTTAGATTTGTTGCATAAGCGCAATAAAGAAAAAAAAAAGGAAAAAAAAAAGACAGTACAATTGAAGCACTGTTTTATTCCTAGTATACCCTCCAAGAATAGTACTGTTCTACAGGCCTACAATACCACATACAGCCAAAACACATCCCCCAGAACTTGTATACAATTCCAATTTGGATCATCTGTAGGGGGTTGGATTCCTGTGGAGTTTTGCTTCATTCTCTTTACATAAAGACTATCTATTTTACATAAAGGCTCCAGTACTGTTTTATACTCTATTTCTTGTGTCTTCAAACCAAGGGTTGAATTGGAACTGAATGATCTGGAATGACATTGTGAAACCTTCAGTAAAAAAAAAAACAAAAAAAAAAAAAAAAACAGAAAAAATCCCCCAAAATGGCAGGCAGTTTGTTTGTCTCTATATTTCCTTTAGACTCCAGTCCAGTTTGTTCTGTACTGTTTTAATTTTGAAAGTAAACTTACTCAAAAACATTTTCAAAGTTCATCACATTAAACATTGTCTGTGGCAGAACCTAGTAGAGCTGCCATATTCACCTCTAATTGATAAAAAAAAAGTGAAATCAGACAATACATAAACTACAATTAAATGTGCACCAGTTTAGCTTTTAGTTGAAGTTGCACTGTATACAATGAAAACTTTTTATTTTGTATTTTACATTTGTATCATTTTTATTTTATTTCTTATTTAATATTATTTTTCCTTTGCATTTTTTTAAAAACTTATTTTGTTTTGTATTTTTTTCTTTCTTTTATATCACACCCGATTTTGCAGTTCTCCAAAATCCCTTAACCTCCAAACATACTGTCTTCTTTTTTTGAATGCTCTAGAAGAGAGCTGCCATATTGGCTCCAATGTGTCAATAATCTTTGATTTAACTCCCTATGATTAGATCCTTCTGGCCTCCTCCATGCATTCTCATTTGTAATGGCTTTTTCTGAGTGCGACCGACTGCGTGATGGATCTAGTGAAAACTGCTGACCACCTTCCTCATCATCAGCCCCCCTCTTTTAGCCAACTGTGATGGATTTGACACCCCAACCGTCTGCACTGCGTCCGTCATTTCACCCGGCATGAGCCGGCAGAAAAGAACAACACAGATAGACACCAGGCAAAGCATAAAGAAAAAGCCAGCAAGCATATTGTTCTTTCTTTTCCTGTGGTCAGCCCTCTGAGGTCGCTCACAGTTCAGCACTGGTGTAGAGTGGCTGATGATGAATTCTGTCCCTTTTTTTAACTTCTTCCTCTTTTTCTAAACTCGCTACTGTTGCATCTCTTTAGAGATGGCTCTCCCGCATGGTTAGCGCTGCGATTCACATCACACCCTGAGATTGAGCCCAGCTACACGCTCATTAGGGGACTGTAAAGACTGTTTTTTCAAGTTTCAGTTGAAAGCTCTTGCATGCAAGTTATCAGCGCCACAGAATCAAAGACTGGCAGATGTAGAATTGCGTACACAAACAGCATGTTATCTGTCACCCCTGTGCTGAATAGGGTTTTATTAAGGAAAAAATACAAAAGCCTGCTTTAGGAAGGTCTGCCAAGTATTATTTTTTTCCTCACTCCCACAATGCTGTTCTTTGTAGTCATAAATAAAGGAAGCATCAAAACACTGAGGGTATTTTTAAGAAGGACAAAAGCGACAAAAAACACCCTCCAAACCCACGTCAGGTTGTTATTTTATTGCGCCTTGGCGGATGAAAAGATCTGGTTTGCCGATGCCCATTTGGACTGCTCTAGCTGGTACTTGTTTGTCATGTTTGAAGCCGAGCTCGTAATCCCGAAGAGACCTCTGATCCTACGCTGACGTTTGATGGAGACATGAAATAGAATTCTTTGCTAATCTCGATGTTCTGATCCGTGAAGTTAATCAGAAGAAGAGAAATATTATGGAATTTGAACTAAACTTTTAGAATCAGGTACAGAACATCAGTTCGATTTCTTGGCATAGTGTCATAGGATGTTTTTGGTCTGTTAAAAGGTGAATTGATCAAGTCATGATCAAGCAATGACATGCTTTTGCTCTGGGCTGTGTCAGTCTGTAACTGGTTTAACTCCGTGGTAATTTGCTCTATAATCTAACCTGCCCGAAGGAACCTTGAAAACAAAAAGCAAGCTGTTTATTTGCAATGTTAAGTGTAATCATATAAAGTACAAAGATAAAGGTATTAATAATATCATTTCCTTAAGCCTTGAGTCATATTTCAAAATAAATTGTTTTGATTAAACATACCTATTTAAAGATTTACGTATTTTCTTTTTTGAAGGTAGAAATGATACTTTGTTCAGCAGGGACTGAAAGCAAACATGAATAATGTTGCAAAAGATTTCTATTTCGAAGGAGTGCTGTTGTTTTGAACTTTCGATTCATTAAAGAATCTTGGGGGGGGGGGGGGGGGGGGGGGGGAAGAAAAAAACACAGTTTCCACAAAAACATAAAGCAGCACAACTGTTTTCAACATCACCAAATCAGCATATTGCATTAAAGTTGAACTAAATAGAGAAAGAATAAGAGTAGTAGGACTATTATGGCGCTTTTCCACAACACAGTACCAGCTCGACTCGACTCGGCTTGGCTCGTCTTTGTTTGGTTTTCCACTGTGTAAAAGTTGTACCTGTACCTACTTTTGGGTACTTTTTTTTTTGTATCACCTCCAGCGAGGTTCTGAGTCAGCCGACAGCTGATTGGTCAGAGAGAATCGTCACTGCGTCATCATTGCGCACGCCAGATGGAGTATCCAGAATATCCCCGCCATTTTTAAATAGTTTGGCCAGAGATACTGTAGTTGCTAAACTTACTACTATTATTAAGGCAACTCGGAAGAATATGCCTTGGTCAAACGAAGAGGTGTACACTTTCCTTTGTTTGGTTGCCGAAGAGAGGATCCTACGAGAGCTTGATAAGGCAGCGAAGAACAAAAGGCGTCGCAATGACGACCGGGTACTATTTGTGGTGGTACTGTCTGCAATGGAAAACGGAGCGAAAAGCGAGCCGAGCCGAGTCGAGTCGAGCTGGTACTGGTAATGGAAAAGCGCCATTAGAGGAGACTGATTAGTCCACATTCCAGATTTGGACCCATAATTGGTTCCAATCAAACTGAAGACCTTTTTATATTAGTATTATTATAATTAACACATACAGTGCACATTCAATAAGAGGCTAAACTGAGGCACAGCTGTTCATTTGACTGAAGTGAAATAATGCCATCTACAAATAGCTTGTGTCATGGCACCTCAAATCTGGCCCTGGGGGGCTCATGTCCTGCAGAGTTTAGCTCCTATCAGAATCAAAGACACATGAGAAAGCTTTGATCAGGGTTTGAGCTAAACTATATTTGAGGTTGATATCTAGGCCTGTGCACATCTCTAGCAAAATTGGTTTTAAATTGGTTTGATATTTGATAATAAAATGTTCTGTACATGGGCCATTTTAAAACGTTTTCTTGGAAGAATGAATCTGTATATACTTTATTTTCCAATGACAAATAATTTTTATCACGTGTACCGTACAAACCAGAAGTTTTGGAGTGACCTTCACTTTTTTAAAGGATATTTTTTAAATTTGCAATTATGAATGTTTTTTTTTTATTAATTTTAGGACTATTTAGTATTTATAGTAAAAATTTCACATTTTCTGTTCTTACAAGTTTTTTTTAGTTATTGTAGTAGTGTAATGATTGTGATTTAGTTGGGAAAGAAGTGCAGAGGCTTGACTTCTTGCACTTTATTGTGTGTACAGATACACACAGATATGTATAGGATAGCAGCTAATCAAAAGAATTAACAGCCAGCATGTCAGGTTTGGGTTTAGTTGGAGACCTGGGATTGTGTTTGTTGTCATGCGAGACATGCAGTCCATTGTTTACTTGCCAGAAGCTGTTTTATATGTTCGTAGCACATGTCCTCAGAAATGAATGAGTTTGCCTCCAGCTCAAACGAATCTACTGTCCTAATGAACGCTGCTCTCTTTAGGAATAATCTCAGACCTTCAATTAACAGCAGGTAGATCTTTCGATCTTTTTGCATTCATTAAACTCAATTACTTTGAGTATATGTCTGTCGTAATTTATATTCAACTCGCATACAATTTTAAAACTGCACTGGTCTCTAGCAGCAGCTATGATGCTAATGTTTATTTCTTTGCTGTTCATTGACAACAACTTGCAAATAGCACAGGGCATTTTTATCTCAATTGGTTTCATGTGGTCGCTATTAGCATGTTACTAAGCTAACACAACTTGTAATAAACAGCACACAGCACACAAATATTTAATAAAAACAAAATTTATTAATTCAATCTAATTATTTTTATTAGTATATTTGGTAACTATGTAATGCCGCTTTTCCACTGCTGGTACGGCTCAGTTCGGCTCGCTTCGTTTTTTCCACTGCGCGGTACGAGTCGGCTCGGCAGGGCACAGCTCGGTTTGCTTTTTTTCCCACTGCAGTAAGTACTGCTTCAAAGTCAGATTATAGTCTGACCGTTATTGTTTATCTGCTCCTCGGCAACCAACGAGAGGAACCTCTGCACTTCGTCCACTGACCACGATTCAGCCATTTAATTTTTGGAAGTTTTCTTTTTTCTTCAAGCAAGTAGTTTTAAAACTGGTGCTACAGCGGTGGCTGTTACTGGCTAAAGTGGCTATTTAAATCTAACGGGTTTGATGTCTCGCGATTACAATAACGCTGGTAGTGACGATTCTGTCTGACCAATCAGTGATCTGCAGTGTGTTCACGTCACATTTTAGTATTGGTACAGTTCGCTTGGAACCTCAGTAGAGGCGGTACCATTTAAACCGAGCTGAAGCGAGCCGTACTGTACCATGCTGTACCATTCATTCGAAAAGTGCCATAAGCAATAAGGTACGAGATACTGTGCTGTATCATGAATAAGTAATGGCTGAAGGGCGTTGTTAGGCGTGATGCGAAGCGGAGTACCTGCAACCCCTTCAGCCGTTTCTTATTCACGATACAGCACTTGCCTCGAGTACCTTATTGCTTATGGCGCTTTTTGATTGCATGGTACAGTATGGCACGGTTCGGTACGTCACGCATTGGCACTTTTCCACTGCATGGTTCAGTATGGCTCGGCTTGGTACGGCAAACTTGCGGCGCTTTTCTACCACATGATACAGTATGGCTCGCTTTTATAAAACGACACAATAAAAATATTAAAGTAAAAAAAAACAAGCCTTCCTTCCGCTAGAAAAAAATAGTCCCTGACCATGAACAGCAACAATGTTCCAATGTGTAATATGCATAAACAACATGGGAACTGCAGTGTTGCGCAGTGATAAATAGAACCGTTGTGTGAAGCAGTCATATCATGAATACAGCACAGCTATTGACCAATCAGAATCAAGGATTGGAACTAACCGTTTTATAAAGACAAATATACTATGTTGAATAAAGATGTTGGTCATGTTGGATAAGTCTTGCTTCATGCTTTATTTAAAATTCTAGCGGACATTGTGATGTTTCAGGGCTTTTAAAGCACTGAAACCACAGTAAGAAATGAGTCTAAGACTTTATAAACAGAACCGTATAACTTTTTGTAAAGTTGCTTTGAAACAATGTGTATTGTGAAAAGCGCTATAGAAATAAATTTGACTACTACTGGTAGTGGCAAATGGTCCATGATCTTTTTTACTATTTAGATTGAGAGGAATATAGATAGACATACTGGCCCCGTCCACACTACTGCGTTTTCATTTAAAAACTGAGACTTTTTGCTATGTTTGCACCTCCCATCCAGACTAAAACGGGAAAAACGAAGACCTTAAACGGAGAAGTTTAGAAACGCTGCAGCTCCGTTTTGCGTTTTGAATGTCCGGAGGGCGTTTTAGTGTAGACGAGACAAAACGGATGACTTCAGAAACGCTGACGCAGGGGCTCACGCTCAGCTCTATGATTGGGTGTCATCAGTCATGACGTATCCTTCCCTGATTCGTCAATCACTGTTTACACAGGCACGCACATGCTCAGTGTTGGTGAATGGTCACGTGATCCGCGTTTTCAGACGTTTTAATGTGGACGGAGATCATTTCTAATACGCAGATAAAACGCTGGTGTGGACGGAGATCGTATTCGTATTAATTCTCCGTTTTTAAACGAAAACGCAGTAGTGTGGACGGGGCCGCAGTCTAAGAGGAAGCTACTTTTGTTAATGGCCATGCTAGAAGCTAGTGTTTTGTGTTAGGTGTTAGTATGCGGTTGTGTTGTCTTATTCAGAACACAGAAGTAAATGGATTCCTTTATTCTGTAAAGGAGCCACTGGTGTCTGTATGTATGAGGCATGAGGTGAAAGGTTAAATGGATGTTAGGTGCAAAAAGAGCAATGTGTATTTGTAATGAGCTGACATCTGATCCTCCTTTGCTCATCTCCTTCCTCTGACAACTGCCTCCCATCTGTCTGGAGCAACAGTGGCTAATCTTAGTCTGTCTCAGATGCCCTGCCCCATCTGAAATCCGACTGTGTCAATTATTCATTTCGGACCTCCTCGTACAGTTCACCTCGACTGACAGTCGGGCTGCGGTGGGACTGATGCGAACAGTTATGCGAGTCCTGGCGCTGCGGATGTGTTGGCTAACAGCTCCTGTAATAACAGGACTTCTTCCGCAGCTTTGTGCTGTGAGGAGTGACTAAGGAGGAAATGGGCTGTGTAAAATGGTCATGAATACACCTGGCCTGCAGACAAGACACTTTTACTAATGCACACTGCCACCTCCAGGCACACTGGCGCGTCCCTCTCGCTGTCACTACTTAGTCCTCTGTGTTGGTGGTGGTGGTGTTGTTTGTTGTTTTTTTTTCTCTCTGATTTTTTTTCTCTCTCTCTTTCACCAGGTTTCTACAATAATTCATTGGCACAGCTTTTGCATTCATTTACATAAATGCCCACTGACTGACTTAAAATATACATATTTATTCAACCTTTCTCAATTCTAAAGGTTTTAAATGTTTTTATATTATAGTGTCATATTAATAAAATATTTATTCATATACTGTATACTTATATGTATGTATTTGTTTATTAACCCTGTTATCCATTCTAAGGAGTTTTTTTTTTTTTACATTCTGTTTAAATGGGATGTTTATAGGTGTAGGGTTCATACCTAAAATTCATTCAGGAATATACTGTATATCAAACATATTTAGACATTTGGGAAACAAGGTTGCAAAAATTGCAAATATCAAAGAATATAAATAGAGTATAAAGCATATAAAAGGGTGACAAGTGTTGATGATCGACTTCAGGAGGTCAAACTAAACATTACATTTAGTTTCACCTTGTGTGAGGTTGAAAATAATCAATATTTTCTGAATGTTAAAAAAACTAAACTTAAAAAAAGGCTGAATATTGTACCATCTCTCTCTCTCTCTCTCTCTCTGCTGTGTGAAGATTAGGATGCTGTGTAGAGGTCGTTGGCGAACGGCAGTTTACTTTTCAATTACCTTGCCGCTGTTTTCATGTCGCCGGAAACAAAAAGCCCAATTTAAAATGATAATGAAGCAGTTGTCATCTGGCAGGGACAAGGAAATGTGGCGAGCGTTGTGTGGATCGTAAATCTTGCTCCGTTACCCGCCGCGAAGAGATGAATCTCCACTCCTCTGCCTGTCTTTTTTTCTTTTCCACATTCTCTTTCACTGCCCCGCATGACTCGTCTCACACAAGAGAAATGCCTGTGCGAAAGCTTTTTAATGTGGTAAACAAGTGGCCTGATTAATCGATGTGTCAGCAATGCTCGTTTAAGGCCGAAACATGGAAAGGCACGATGTTTGTAGAAAGCATTACTTTCTTTTTAGACTCAAATATCAAGAATTAGTTTGAGTTTTTTGTTTATAAGTGTTGAATATATGTGCTGGTAAGGGCAAGTTTCATGCAAAGAGATTTAATTTGAGGAGCTTTTAACAATGATACTGCGCACTGCTTGTGTGGACAGGATGCTACATGTCTTGTTGGAACCACAAAAGTTTTTTTTTTCCTTTTTTTTGTCCAGCTGATGAACAATATAAATAATGAGAGCCGATCAGAATCCACAAAACTTTAGCAAGCTCAATCGTTTAAGGTGGCAGATGACATAACCTCAATGCACACTTATTAAATAAACAGAACAGTATCGTCCGTTTGTGTGGTTACCATTATTGTTGGCCTTTAGGGTGGTCCTCCATACTGAACGTCCATTCACAGAGAGAAAATGTATGAGATGTATGAATAAGCCTCATTTAAAGTTGGTAGTGACTCAGAGGAACTGGGGTCAAAGATCAGGCCTGCCAACTTCAGTAATGAGGTCCATGTAGAGGTCGGAGGCTGAAAGACAGAAAATTTCATTCACAGGAAACAGTCATCCAAAATACTGTTTGGCTTTCTCTAACAGGCCTTCAAATGATTTAAGGAGCCTCTGAATCAGAATATAATAGCTGGTCAGAACAACTGAGGGACTTTGTTACCCTGCGTGATTCCAAAATCTATAACCATTAGAGAATATTGTGAAATTTGTATAAATATCGTTCTTGTTCTGCACTTGTGTTATTTTCACACTTGGTATTTTTATTTTTTTATTATTTATTTATTTTATCTTTTTAGTCTTGACCCGGATCGTATTACCCCTAGTCTGTTTTCAGACAGTTATGTGTTTTGTTATTCTGCAATTTGTGCCCTATTGTGAAAAAAACCCAAACAAACAACAACAAATTATTATTTATTTATTTTAAATACATTTATTTAATACTGAGTATACTACATATCATATTTACTGACATATTGCTTGAGACTTGCTGGTAAAAAAATATTGTGATGAAACTATTTGGATTACTTCTTTATTACACAATGTGTATTTCTTAATATTAAAGGTGCATTGCACAACATTTTTATGTTAAAAATACCAATTTTTCTAACCCATACATGCTAAAACAATTGCCTGATGGGCTGAATGAGCCCTTCTCTGATCACTGCGATTTGCGTTCACGTTCACCTGGCTATATCTGGCAGGTTTGTGTATTCGCCGCCATTCTCCGTATCAGTGAAGACAGTCGAGCGACAAAACTTTAGTCAACTTTCAACAAAAGTAGAATATGGATTCAAATAGACCGGCTTGTAGTTCATTCCTAACCCCAACGCAAACTCCACGTAAGACAAAGAAAATACAACTTTTGTCTAGTGGAGTCGGAATAAAACGAGAGTCAACATTGGGAAGACTTTCAACAAATGGAGAGATCTCCGGTCTGCTCTAGGCTCAAACGGGATCCTATACAAAGTAATAACTTATATTGTTCATGAACGTGTTTCCATAATAATACAATCATAAGTGGATACAGTAAGCACATAAAAAAGATCAACATGGAGATAGATGGAAACAAAAACCGAAGATTTCTACTATCCCTGTTTCCCCCTCACACACACACATAAGTGTGTAATTTACTCAAATGACTTTCCTTTCATATATTTAAAATGAATTGCAGATTTATAATTTTATTACCTCTGAAGTCATTATGACTGTAAAAAAAAAAAAAAAAGATTTGTGCGGCTGATGCTCCTTTGGTTATGAACAGCTTGTGCAAGCGTGCACCTCTGGTTGCAGTTTCGCTTGTTGCCAGAGGGGGCATAGTTCTGCAAAAACTCAGAGACTTGCACAATGCACCTTTAAGCCTAAAATGTGTTTTACTATCACTATTAGTAAGGATAGTATGATAAATGTATATTAAAGGGATAGCTTAGCCTTTTTGTTTTCAGAAACATTGCTATTGTTTTTAGTTTTTTTGTAACACAGAATCATTGCCAGATCATTCATGGTGATGTTGATTGTAATAACTTCATAATAAATGTCTGCAGGTAACAGGAAATTGATCTCGTTGTGAATGACAGCTGAATCATGTGAGGCAGATGGTCAAGCTTGACCTCTTCCTGCCCTCGGTATGCTAAATTGGTGCGTCTCCGTTTGAGATCAGAGAGAAAGATGTGCTCTGTAAAGTGCTTGCTTTGTAGTTAACTGTTATAAATACATTGGATCTTGACAGAAAAAGTGGCTTGTGTTTCTGTGCTATTGTGAAGTTTTTTTTTTTTTTTTTTTTTCTCAACCTCTGATGGCTTCAGAAATCTCACAACAAACAGCTTAAAGGGAAAATGAAAAACAGAGGAGAAAATGAAACGACCGAGTGGTGTAATGAGACATGGTAGATGCTCTTGGGACATATTTTCACCTCATTTTTTCTTTCGCCACCTTCCTTCATTGCTTATGTGCAACACGTTCGACTTCTTTAGAGTCATCGACAGGCGGATCTGGTGGGCATAGTGGGAGGACAGTTACCGTACACTTGTTGAATATTGATAACCCGCTCAATTGGGAATTCATTTTTCTCATGCTACGCCAGTCATACATCTTCAGAACGAGATGAAGAAAAACCTTGCTAAGTTTTTTTCTTTTTCCACTCTGCCCGATGCTGAATATGTCATTTTCAGGTAAAGAAAGAGGACAAGTCATAAGGGTCGCTTTTGTTGTTTTCTCTGTTTCCTTTTCTTTCAGAATTTTAAATGTATATACGCAAGAACAAAAGGCATGGAAATAATGAAACGCTAAATGAAAAAGGTCTGTAACTTTGAACTAAATTGCAAATATGCAGAAGCTCTAAAAATCCAAAACTTTCCATCTACTTTATCTGTCAACTTCTTTGAAGGAGTCGTTCACCTTAAAATGTAAATTTCGTCATTATTTACTCATCTGATGTCATTCCAAACCCCATATGCTGTTATATTTTGTTGCAGAACATAAAAGAATATTTTATCCTTTGAATAATCTTTATATTGCTAGCTGTTTCTATTTATGTTCAGTCTACTGGGATGGCTCACATCATATGTGAGTGTATGTGATGATGTGTTATTTAAACAAACTAGCTTTTCTCGCAGCCGATCGACTGACATAAATTACAATTTATGGGGGTGAGAGAGACAAACAGAAAAGGATAATGGAGGATTTATGACTGAAGTAGTTGAAAAAAATTGTTTAAAATTGAATTGTATTATTAAAGACTTAAGTCACCTGAGGCTAGGCTTTTGAGCTTTAGCATCTGTGTGTGTGGTGTGGTTTCAAAGCATTTCTTTTCTGTTGCCTGCATTTGTTAATATGCGCTGGCTGTTTTTTGATTTGCACTGATTGACACATCTGTCTCAGTGAGTGAGTATTCTCCAGTGGTTATTTTGATTAGCCTGTTAAAATAATAGTTTATAAAGAGTAGTATTTACTCAACCTCATGTTGTTCCAACCCACCATAATTATTTAATTATTTTCCACAGATTTAGAGCATTTTGATTATTTTTAAACAACTTGATTTTTTAAAAAAGCCTGATCTCATTCAATTTTGTAGCTATTTCAATTATATAATATAATATTCCAATTATATTATCTAATATAATTATATAATATTATTGGTATTATATATATATATATATATATATATATATATATACACACACAGCTATAAATGAGATCTTTAGGAAAACATTGTATTAGAAACATATTTGTTCCATTTAGGCCCTGTTTACACCATTATTAAGATGTGTATTTGGTTGATCAAATCACAACGGTGCTAAATGTTGGTGTAAATAGGGTCTAAAAAGTTTTGAGATACTTTCAGAGGATAGCGAAAAGACCACCTACTCTCCACCTACTGACCTAACATGTAAACATTATGGGAAGCGTGGTAGCCAGAGGGGATTTAAATTTTGTCAACTGAAGTCCCAAGTTTGGTTTGAAGATAAAAAACTTACTAAGCATTAATTTTATCACCATTTCTAACACACTCACAGCCTTTGTGAATTGCACAAGCTTATTTCATTGTGGAGTGATTTCTATGCCATAAATAAACAATCAAATCAAGCATTTTGCAAACTCGATTCGCAAACAAACTCAATCTGCTTTACAAAGGAAAACTTGACTCGCAAACAAACAGAAAGCAATGTGCAAATCCAAAGGTCAATTTGAGCGCAAAACGCTGTGGAGAAACACAACATTGTCTTTTACAATTATAAATAAATGATCCTAGATAATATTTCACAAATAATTACAAACCATTCTATAAATTGCATGTAGCCTTTGAACAAATACCAAATCTAGTGCATACGAATGCATATCTGTTACGATTGTGAGACACTTGGCTTTTTATGAGATCTCTCTCTCTCTCTCTCGATTTTCTCACGCGTGTCCTGGCAGATTTTCTCGCAAATGCAGTTGAGCATCTTCCTCTTCTAAAACAGTAGATGTCACTTAGATATGCAGATTAATTTAGCGCTAGTCTCCCAGGAGAAGCACTGATTTAAGCACGCTTGCCTTTGCCTATAGCTGAGAAAAATGAGCGATGAACTGGTGAGTTTCTATCTTACTTTTTCTATATCTTGAGGTTTTCCTTTGCAAAATGTTTATTACATATCTAGACAGAAATTCACATTAGCACTTAGTAGCACTTCACTCTCTCTAAGATAGGTGAATCTATAAGCTGAAAGCTCTCCCATCATATGTTGCTTTTTACATTTTTTTTTATATTGGCCACGTGCAAAATGACTAAAATAGTGGTTGTCTACACTGAACAAGTCTATTTATGTCGTTCTTGTATGTTGTCTCATATCACAGATCTAATTACCCCTTTTTTTAATATGGCATTTTGTCCTCAACAATGTTAAACAAACAGACCCAGTGGCCTTGTAATAAACATCTTGCAAAAGAAAACCTCATGATAAAGACAGAAACTCACGCGTTTTAAATCAGTGCTTTTCCCGGGAGACTAGCGCTAAATTAATCCGCATATTTTAGTGCCATCTTCTCTTTTAGAAGAGGAAGTTGCTCAACTGCATCTGCCCGACACATTTGTGAGAAAATCGAGCCTGAGAGACCTCATAAAAAGCCAAGTGTCTCACAATCGTAACAGACTGATATGCATTTGTATGCACTAGATTTGTTTTTTGTTCAAAGGTTTGTATTTATTTGAGAAATACTGTATTATTTAGGCTCATTTATTTATAATTGTAAAACACAACATTTGTTCCTCTACTGCGTTTTTGCTCAAATTGACCTTTGGATTTGCACATTGCTTTCTGTTTGTTTGTGAGTCGAGTTTTCCATTGCAAAGCAGATCGAGTTTGTTTGCAAAATAATTCTGGCACATAATTCACTCCATATTTCGTACATTAGATCTAAAAATCTGAAAAATCCCATAGATTTACCCACACTTTTACCCACACTTCTCAAAGAAATCAGTACAGAAGTGGTTGAAAGTGGACAAAACAGACAGATTAAACCAAAAAAGGGGAATGTTTCCTCATCTACTTGTGATCCGATCAACCAAAACTTATCCTAAAGCTACAATACCTAATATTTAGATGCCGCTAGAGGGCGCTACATTCAAAACAACAACAACGGCTTTGCTTGATGACGACGTGGAGAAACGCGGAATGATGGGAACTGTTGTTTTCAACTCCACCATGGATAAATCAGTCAGACATGAATCGAAAATTAGTTGTCATGGATGAGGTAAAGTTCGATTTCTATAAATGTTGCGTTTACATGCTTGTTTATCCTTAAAACTGAAATAACCGCAAGAGAAGTCAGGTTCAAAAGTAAATTAGTTATCACAGATGTTACTGTACGAGTCACTAGACGAAGCTATGGTGGAGAGGGTTTGAAGGGGCAGGTCTCTTGCAAGGAGTTGACGTGGCTGGTCCTCCTTTTTGGTAACTTTATAAAAATAAAAAATCATGTACATTTGACACATCTTTTCATGTTGTGTGAGTATTCAACCACAACTATTTTCACAAAATTAACGTTAAGGGGGTCGCACACCGGACGAGAAGCTCAGCGCCGCGTCGCGCCACATCTTTAAAATTCGAACACATTATTATCTATAAGTGTACACATACCGGCGGCGCCATTCGGCGTCTGTCCGCGGCGCCCAGCAACAACGCCTCAGGACCGTGTTCAAACTCCTGCTGCGCCACAGAGCGCCATTTCCATAGTTTTGTATACAATTTTCATTATTTTTGTCTCAAATCGTTGCTAATGGATCCTGACTTCGCCCTATGCTTCAATATGCATTTAGTTTTTCATTCATTTACAGAAATCAGCTGCTTGAATGACAACTGCTGATGTTATTAGATTTTTCAGGTGAGATTCTCAATTCATTCAGTTAACGTATGATCTGAGGTAAAGTTTTCAGAATGCAGACTCAGCAACGATTGTATTTAATTGTACAGTACAATCATAACATAGAACAGACATTATCTTCATTTCCTGTCATTGATGAGAAAGTGCGTGTCCGGTGTTCGATAACGTTACTGTGGGATTGTCCTAAACGTGGCGCGGCGCTTCTCGTCCGGTGTGCGACCCCTTTACAGCCAACAGTTCACATTCCGAATATAAATGAAAAGAATAATTGTGCTCCATTCCATAACAAATGCGCGAAACAAGCTTACGTTTGTTGCTTGATAGACGCTAACACACAAGTACAACTACCGCATTTGTCCAGGACTACACGTAGTACAAGCGGAAACCGAGGTAAGTGGATATGACGCGATTGACTCGCGACTCCCAGCTCCCCCCTGCTCCCCCCTCGCCCCGTTTCCTTGGTTAAAATCGCAATTTTCTCGCGATTTAAACATTGTTTGAAACATTTGGAATATTGTAAGTTATCATCTTAACTAAATATATAACACTGGCCTTGTTATTTTGGTATATTTTAATGCATAAATCTTAGGTATTCCACCTTTAATACCAGGTCTAAACACGGCTTTATTGTTGAATTACCGGTAGTTTATTTATTTGGACTGCCACTTCAGACTATCTTTTGTATAGAAATGTCTTTCATGTTAAAATGCTGATTCATGCTTAAATCAAAAACAAATACCACTTTAAAACAATACTATTGTCCATGATCAAAAAGAGAAAACTGAAACTCTCTCATCATGCGTAAATCAGCATGCACAATATTAATACCCTCTTCCCTGCTTTGGTTTACAAAATATCCAATTATCTGATCCCCTCAGAGTAATTGCTTTAACCTGTCAGCAGCATTGTCTGTAGCTCAAATGCCCAGAGTGAACAGATAGGTCCTCGCATCTTTGAAACTATGGCTGCTATGGTACTAATTGAGCTTCCGTCATTGCTGTCTATGGGAAGTTTTTGTCATCAGAGGGCCCTTAGTGTTACCATTGACAGAGCGAGACAGAACGTATGTGCGTGTGTGTGTGTGCGCACGCACGTTAGCAGATATGAAACAAGCGGTGCTAGCGCCACACGCCAGTCATCTAAGCCAGTCAATTAGAGGTCCCTGCAATTTTCATGATCCTCATTGTTCTCTGAAATTAGGTGGTGAGTGAATAAAAAGCTGCTGTCGGCTTTGCAGCAGTGTTGACTGCTTTAATAGCCAAAACAAAGAAAGTCTCTCCCCGTCTGTTCGGTCTGGATGCACTATGAATATTTCCACAGATTCTGGAAACATGTGGGTGTTTGTAGTGCTTTGAGCATCCACTTCATCTGCATCCAGGTGCATGTAGGCGTAGGAGAACTTCTTTGTTCAAAAAAGGGTCATATGTTAATAGCACACTAACATCTGATGGAAGCATTAGGAGGATCTGTTGACCCATTGCGGCTAATGAAATCATCTGCCAGAGCTGCTTTAGATGAAGCACCATCCAAAAACTAGCTGTCCAAATTGGTTCTAAGGGTCCACGGATGTACAAGATGTCTTTTCAAAGGTTGGTCATGTTGTCTTGAACCTAATGGGATTTCAGGTATGGCTCTTTGCTTTCATTGTGTTCCATGTGGCCTCTTGGGCTCAGATGATATTGAAGCATCTCCTCATCCATCTTGATTAAATGAGATAATAAGGATTCCACATCTGACCAATCGTGTGTATCCGGACTAGAACCGTCATAGGGTCAATTACTACACAGATCCTTCATTTCATCCTTTTTTCCCTCCTCAATAAATCAATTTCAGGCTCGTAAACAAAGGTGGCATGAAATCTGGCAGTTGATACCATGGTTTGAAGTCCAAATGGCCTTTTTTCACTAAGTACCTCATAGAGCTGGTTTAGCAGCTAGGTGATGCTAATTTTTCATGGCAGTTCAATTACATTCCCTTTGCCCTCTTTTTTTCCCCTTCTTCCTTCTTTTTCTCCGTTTCTGCTTTTGGAATCCGTCTTCTGTGAGAATTCATGATGGTGAAGTGCCAAGAATAAGACCGAGCAGCAGTGCCTGAGGGATCCCCTTTCATTTGTTCACAATTCACACACAGCATAGAACATGGCTCCACTCAAAGACATGCAATATGGAGATGAGAACGCTAAAGAAGCAAGAAGTTACTTTTGAACAGGTTGCGAGTACAGCAGGGAGGAAGGCGGACGGAAGAATTGAAAGACAGGTGCATGCTTCTGACGCGTGGAGGAAACATGCCAAGAAATGCATTTGTTTTGTGGATCAGCATTTTCATTGATGAGCTTTTGTCTCTAATGAAAAAACAAAAGAAAAAAAAAAAACTGTTTAGTGTTTCCAGCAGTTGCACATTACTTAATTAAAATGCATGAGGCTTTGTTAGTATGCCATTTTATTACACTTTTTTCCCATTCCAAGTTTTTTATGATGTTTTTATGATAATTTCATCTTTTAAGTTACAGCATATCAGTCATAGCATGACTTCATCAGCATCACGGTCTTGCTATATGTAGCAGTACTATATAGACAACATGACATCATGACTTTTGCGTAAACATACACGCCACTTTCGTGTCAGGTGGCGTGTTATCTCTACGCATTTTGAGCTATCCGCGTGTATGCGTGTATGTCTACGCCATTAACGTCCGCGTCATTCCGCGTGTCCGTACACGCACTCAGATCTCCAGTCATAAATGCCATTAACCCCAGTGACGGTTAAGTTTAGGGATGGGGTTGAGGTAAGTCATATCTTTTTTTACCTAGGATGGTAAAGGAACAGTCATAAATGCCATTAACCCCAGTGACGGTTAAGTTTAGGGATGGGGTTGAGGTAAGTCATATATTTATATAACGTTAAGTCAACGGCGTTCATAAACACGCTGAAAGGCGATTATGCGTCTTGATAGCACGCCAAAAAATGGAAATACGAATTGGCGTGTCATACACACGCTACTTCATGAGATCAGTCTGATATAGAATTACATTTATTATTAATACTTCATTATTATGAAATACATTAATACACTAGCTATTTGTTTAAAAATGTCCATTGTGTTCAAAAATTTATTATTGTGAACATATCATTGTGTCAAATAATACTTTCCATTTTAGACATGCACACTTCCAAACTTTAGCAAAGGAAGGAGCTGCAGGCCAGTGCAAGGTAACCCATGGTTTTGTTAGCATCACATCCGCACTCGTCTGATTACAGCCCTGTGACTCCGACTCCAGACTAAGAGTGGCAAATTAATTGGCCTGTCAATCACAACAAACTCTAGCTCTTCGTTTCACTGAAAAAAAAAAAAATACTGCTAGAAGACAGAAAACATCCAATATAAGACACTGATGCCGGTGACACCAAGGCTGATAATGATTTGAGGAACTGTGGAGATTTCCTTTGACTCCGGCTCTCCTCTTTCTCTTTAATTCCTTCATTTGCTAGTCCTCCATTTACCCATGACAGGATTTTTGACTATGGTCATTAATCATTTCTTTTGTGACTATAACTTAATTGAGAGGTCAAGGTTCAAGGTGAGTGAAGGTCTCCTTCATTCTTTGAATCAAACTGATCACATTAATGAACCTCCCCTGGGGGGTTTGCATGACGTTTTGGGAGCGTTTGTGGATGTTTTGATTTAATCGAGTAATTGTTCCCAACTGTCCTAATTAATGCAGCCATCAGCTCGTAGATCAATAGAGAGTGTAGTGATTGATCTTACTATGGCAATAACAGCGCGTGCCGTTGTTCTAAAGCGGACGTGTTTTCTGCTGTAATTGCTACAGCTTATACAACATATGCTTTGACATGTACGTGTTTATAGTTTATAGTACAAGCCGTAGCGGCTCAGTCTTATTTAAAAAAACAAAAACAAAACACTTGTTCGTTTCTTTTTTTTTTTTTCCTTCTTCCAGGTTGAAATGTATTGTCAACATGGCCTTTTATTGCACCGGCTGTCGTCTTTGTGCGTGTTTGTGCTCTCAATGTCTCTCACTGCATTTTTCTCTTCTAAATGTTAATTATATTGCCATGCCTCTCTTTTGTGTCTGCTTTACCATGCATGCAACGGCGGCACACTCCTGCCTATTGACGCTCCATTCAAAATGTCAGCATTGTAGTCAAGTGTGCAGAGAGCTGTTTTCCAAGGTTCCTCAGGCATGATGTGGTCAGGTTTCTGGCCTGCATTCAATTTTGGAGAGTGCTGTCATGTAGGGACAATGGAAGGGAAATGAATAATGCTGTTCCGTTGACAGGTCCCAAGGAGAACGTTTACAGTGCAAGTGCCATAACGGCGAAATAAAGACTTATTCTATTATATGGACAATATTTAACTGTACCGGCTACATGAATGCTACCTCATAGCATACAGTTTATTTAGGAGAGGTATGAAATCAGACTTAAGAATATGAAAATGGGCAAAACATGCACACACACTGCTGTTCAAAAGTTTGGGATTCGGGGTAAGATTTTTAATCTCTTCTGCCCACCAAGGCTGCATCTATTTAATTAAAAATAGAAAAAAAGCTGTAATATTGTGAAATATTTTTCAAATTTAAAATAACTGTTTTCTTTTTAAATATATTCAGCCCGTTCTCATCCTAAGGTGTCATCTAACTGATGCTTTTGACCATGCGTCAACATCCAATATGTCAATATGAGACACGCCTCCTAGTGGTCTAACCCTACTCCAGACCTAAACCTACTCGCGTCATCTAATTGACGCTGAAGGTTGCCATGTGCGTCGAATTTAGACGCATTGTCAAAAGCGTCAGTTAGACGCCCTAGGATGAGAATGCGTTGATATATTTTAAAATGTTATTTATGATCAAAGCTGAATTTCCAGCATCGTTACTCCATTCTTCTGTGTCATATGATCCGTCAGATATTATTCTAATCTGCTGATTTCATGCTCAAGAAACATTTCTTCTTATTATTAATATCAATATTGAAAACAGTATCGCACTTTTTTTTCAGGATTCTTTGATGAATAGAACGTTCAAAAAACAGCATTTATCTGAAATAGGATCTTTTGGTAACTTAAGTAAAATGGCTCTATATTTAGTAAAGTACATACAAAAGACCTGAACCGGAATCGAAGTGACCCGTTTTAAGTTTGTTGTGCATCACCCCCATTGTGTCTGCCGTAAATTAGGGCATAAAAAAGTTTCCTACTTATAATTACAACTTTTGATGGTGTCCATTTACATTGAGCTCTTAAATGTTCTTTCATTTATTTAAGAGTATGACAAGGCAGGATATTGAAGAACAAAACCCTGAAATGTATCAAACAGTACACATACTTAAGACAACCTAGTTAAAAAAATGTAAAAATAAGAAGAAAAATAGAAAAAAAAAAAAAAAAAAAACATGCGATCTTTATGTAAAAACTTGAATACACAATTAGACCAGATTCGAAACTGTATTTGCTAAAAGAGCTCCACGGCATGTCTGTATGTACAAACTGCTAGGCCCAGAGCCCTATCCTTTTTACAGTATTATAAATAAGCATTTTGCATGGGTGTTTTCCGGGTCTCTGTCTGTCTGGAGCAGTGAGAAGGTGGAGCTGAAGCACTGTCGAGCGTGGCAGTAATTATGATGTCATGGTACCGTGTCAGAGACTGGCATGTCGATGTTAATGAGCTCTCCTCTGCCTCTCTCTCCACCTCCATGGCTTTGATGTCTGCACATGTCAAACGCAGAGGCTCCAGTCTTCGCTCACGTTCTTCTTCCTCTCCCTCCAACTCTCTTCCCTGTGTGTCAGAGTAGCAGGGTCTGTCTGAGCTAATGTTCCTCCTTTTCTCTCAGTCTTTCACTTGCGCTCCAGCTTTTGCTGTCTCCATCTCTGAAAGGTCCTTGTTTAAGACGCAGGAAGGTGGTGGGCGATGTGAAATTGCAGTGAAAGGTTCTAAGAGAGAGTAATGCATATTGAACCTTTTTCAGGTTCAGTTTTCATTCATCATGACATAGGCAAAAAAAAAATAAAATAGTGAGCATGTTTCGAATTTATGTTTGTAATAAAAAAAATACTATCAGTATAACAATGTACAACATTTTCTTGATTAGTAAGCTACAAAATACAAATATTTTGTCTGCCTTGTATATTAAAAGTGAAACAAATATGCTAAAATATAATATCCTATTTATTTATTTTAAATCTAAAAATAAATTGGATGTAAAAACAAAAACCTTATATTTATATACACTGTAAAAGCTTTATATAATCAGAAAAAAATGGTGGCAACAGATTACAAGTAATATTATTAATTGAATGTAACAAATTAGAATTGAGTAATAATTAATCAAATTAATTCCTTAAAAGTTAACCATTTAAAATGAGTAAAACTTACAACAACTACCAAAAAAACATAAATTGATGTCACCATTATGGTGATCGGTGTGTGTTTTAGGTTTGTTTTAAAATGATGGTTTTCTCTTTCAGCGATTCTGCTTTTTAACATCAGATGTCTTCAATGTAATATAAAGAGTTCTTAATTAATCTTTGACGTCTGTCTGAAGTGAAATATTTTTGTTAAATTTTTTGGTGCAAACTTTACTCATTTTAAATGGTTCATTTTAAATTTAATTAATTATTACTCAATTCTAATTTGCTAAATTTAATTAATAATATTGCTTGTAATCTGTTGCCACAATTCTATTGATTAGATATAGCACATTCATTTTTTACAGAGTACTTTTCTTTTATATCCTAAAACTCTCTATATTTTTTTTTTTTGTTTAAATTCCCAAATTGTCAGTGTGGTCTTAGGCTTTTGGCCTGTACAGTTAGGTCTATTTTATCCATCATATTTTGTAGCTTAATACATCTCCAGAATGATATGGTCATTATTTGCTCATTCCATGCTTTCAAAAATGAAAAATTCAATCCCATTCTTGTGCTAACAATGCTGGAAATAACAAAAAAGATTCATCAGCAGCTTAGTGTCACTTACTGTAAGAAGCCATGCTCATAAATTTGACGAAACTACTATCGAATTCCAGTCATCGCTTTGTTTCCTCTAAGCCTAACCTAGTCAGATGACCAAATTACATCACAGGGATCTAGAGCAGACTGTTGTGAGATCAACTCATTTGTTTTAATAAGAGTGTGATATTGGGTCTGATGACAGTCTAGTATGGGCAATGAGAAACAGAGAGAGAAACATAGGGATCGGTGAAGAACGAGGAGAGATGCTCATTTGTCGTCATTAAGTGCTTGTCGAGGGTCACTTGATTTGTGTGTACCTAAACATGCATCGATCACCATGGCCGTGCAAAGCACCAGACGGTGAAAGATACATTTAACTGGTGATGCTCTAATCTTTTCTTCATTACTCAAAACTAGTTGTTAACGGCAATTTGGCATCCTGTTCATAAACTGTCATTAGCTGTTGCTGTATAGAAGTCTCTTAATGCATTGTAATTGAGCGTTTTGTCATTTCTGATGGACAATCTGCTGTATCACAAAGCCATGATTTGACAAGTCATTTCATCATTGATTTAAATCTCATTTACAACAATGTGATGAATATGAAACTAACTTTTTCCAATTCAGCTTTGCTGGTTTGACATAGTCGCACTGCTGTTATTCATGCACATTGGCGTTTGATTTACACCAAGCAGGTTTAATGCAGTTTTAATGAAAGTACATTGATGTAGCGGTCTTATTTAAGCACTCAGGTACTAGATGCAGTGCTGTGCCTGTAACCTTATACATTCCCAATATAGCACTGCCTTATTGGTCTAATAAAAGAGTTACTGTGCAATATAGTAAGATGATATTTTTTGATAAAAATTGATCAAAACATTATTTCAACTCATTAAGTGTTACATCGGTGGACACCGTGCAAACAGTAACATAATATAAATTCAGTGCATACTCAGTGAAATGCACATTCGACCATGCATGAGCAGGTGTTTTTGATGTTACTTTATCTTTTATTTTAGCATGGCTAGAACACTGTAGTCAACATCCAGGACTAGAACTGTTTAAGGGTTACCCTTTATTTCGATGGTCCACTTTAGACATTCTACTATAAGCAACTTTGCAACTACAAGTACTGTTACTCTCATTAGAGTGTTGGTAGACTGTAGTGGACCATTAGGTTAGGGTTCAGTGTGTGTTAAAATTCAGTTTAGTAAAATAAGCGGTAGAATGTCTGTTGGGGGAGCATCACAATAAAGTGTTAGCAGATATTATCATGCAATATCCACTTTTTTAGCCCTTAAATGCATTTTGTTGTATATTTGGAGTGTTTATAAGTACAGAAAAGATGAAATTATTCTCTTCAGGTGCTTCGTTTATATCTTTATGTTGTGTTTTGGTCATATTTTTCAACCTGTTCAGATTTTTCTGTTCTCTATGAAATTTTTTGAACAATTGCGTCGCAGTATTTGTTGCGGAACTGACCAACTTTCACTTATAACACAGTTACATACCACTGCATCCATATGAAGACGTCATTTTCAAATCGCTCGCTCTGGCTCGAACATGTAAGGCTTGATGGACAAGTCTTCCGTTGTTGAGATTTTGTTAACGTGTGAATAAAAATGTTCTTTGAAGCTATAGTATATAATCGTATATCTCTAATCAAACTACAAAAATGGCCGAACGGGGTTGAGTTGAACCGACCGTTAACTCAGCAACCTGGAGAGCAGGCGGGGTGTGACACATCTCCTTTTATTTGAATGGGGCCACTTTAAAACGAGTTGCTCACAAACGCACATCAGAAAAGGGGAAGAAAAGGGGCCTGTGGAGCTATAATAATGAGGAATTCAGACCCAAGCATTGCAGTTATGTTTTATATAGACACAAATGTATGATTTATACTGTATGTAAAAATGAATGATTTAAAAGCATGATATGTACCCTTTAAGCAGACAGTCTACTAATACGCTAATGAGAGTTAGTTGACATGCTAGTTATAGTTGAATGTCTTAAGTGGATGATGGACATAGTGTTACCATCAATAGTTTTGATCTTCTGGTGTCTGCATTTCAGGGAAACCTGCTTTATTTTTTTTATTTTATTTTTTCCGATGCACACAGAATGTTAGCATTTCTATATTATAGATGACACAATATGGGCCATAGCTGCTGGGAAATGTTGTTGTATTAGGTGTGAGTTGTAATATTGATTGTATGTGGCAGTTATGTAGAGTGCCCCAAGAGCTGCTTTGTGTCAAATCAGAGTCTCCCATCACCCCCTTGTGTGCCGTTGTGTCTGCAAGTCTTTCCTTTCCATCACAGGAAATCTTTCAGGAGAATTCCCTCACTTAGAGTTCCTGCTGTGATTTCTGAAAGCTGATCGTCCCTTTCCCTCATTGTGTTACTTGTTTTACTGAGTTTGGCTTCCTTTGTCGCTGTTTATTTTAGATGTGACCTGTGAAGGTACTGAAATCACAAATCAACTTCTCTCGCCCATGAATGGCTGGTTTTTTCAGCTTTGTACATGTTTATGCCTGAGGGGTGGATTTTAACATCTACGTTTTGTTAAGTGAAAGTCCCAATGAAACATTGAAAAAAAATGATCATTCCATCATTTATTTTATGCAGTGGTGTTCTGAAATGAGGCAAAGTCTATATAAAAATATAATATATGTACCAGTAACACTAATGTTGTCACATTTTTTTTTCTGGATAAATAAACTACTTTACATAACATTTTTATATTTACAATGCAAGTCATTTTCTATTTATTAAAAAACAAGTATACCAATTGGAGAAATAGTCAGCTTATTATTTTCGGATCATCAGTCAACATTATCAGTCACAGACACGAAGACGTACCTTTCATTTCACCAATCTGATTGCACAATCATCATGTTTTCAAGCCAATTTAAGTTTGATTTTGATGTGACATAAAACTGTGATATGCTTAAAGTTGTTTACATACTTTTTAAGTAGTCTTCCCATTAATGGCATCACTTTTTTCATTCAAACCGATTCCTGAAGGCTTACAAAAACAAGAGGAGGGATTAATGCCACAAACCAATACTATCTTCCCATAACCAATCATATCCAATCATAGCACGATAGAGGGATTGCCTCCTCTCTCTCAAAATAGATTATTTTACTACTGGAGGTAGATATGCGAGAGGTCCCAGGTTCATATCCCGGACGAGCCCCCAATTATTTTACGTCTCCCCCCTTAATAGGTCTAAAATTAATAGGGAAAGTAACATAAGTATTACATTTAGTTAAATCAATAAAATAAAAGAAAATTGGTTCAGTTTCTGATAACTTGTGTTGGGATGAATCAGACAGACAGATTTAGTGAATGGTTTTTAGTAGGACATAATGATAACCTGATGGTTTTACAGTTTCTAAGTGAATAAATAATGATTTACAAAATATACACTAATGATGATACAAAAAAGCAGAACACAGGAGAAAGAGACAATGAGCGGTGCTAAAGCAAAGAAATAAACATAACAAAACACACTAACCTTAACCCCTTTCATATTCCTAAACTATCAAAGAAATACACGAAAATTAACAATTCTTCGGCAATGAATCGCCATCTACACTAAATAACAAACATAAATACATGAAGTAGCACCTGCTCCTTACTTGATGTATATAAACAACCTCAAATCCTAACGTGTTGCATTGTGTAGATCACGTGACAGACTAACTGTCCCTTCTCAGTGAATCTTGGGAGATCAATATGGTACAGCAAAGCCACACACCCCAAAATAATCAAACAATACAAACTTAGAGAAAAAAAAGAAACAAAAAAAATCGAGGAGGCTTAGCAAACAACAACACACTGCCACGAGAGAAAACACGCCCCTCCTGTTCGCTCGTCACTTCCAGGTCTTTATATGGAGAAGGTGAGTTTGGATTGGTTCTTTAGGAGGATGTCATCACGTTGATTAATCATGATAGACACGGACTAACCAATCATGAAACCTAAGAATAAGGACAGTAGAGAACAAAAGAAAGGGAGGGGGAGAAGAAAATGCAACCAAAATACGACACAGACGTAACAGGAGGGAACTGCCTCCCTTGCCTCGGAGGACACACACACTCTCTCTCTCTCTCTCTCTCTCTCTCTCTCTCTCTCTCTCTCTCTCTCTCTCTCTCTCACTCTCTCTCAGTATTTTCGATTGCACACTGCTCATTTAATTTAGAAAGTTTGACTCCACAGCCATTATAGAGTAGTGATTTATTTAGGGTATAATATAGTACTGTCCCCTGGCTCACCTGTTATCCAGAAAACACTATAGAGTGACTGTATCTGCAAAATATTTGTCCTATTATTTTGTATAATTCGTTATTCATTTTCAAGCCATTATTTGTGCCTTTCTGAATAAGGTATTTGGCTTGGGAAACACCCCTTTAGTTAGTAGGAAAAAAAACAAACGGTAAGACACTGGTCCAAAAGTATTCAGATCACACTCTCAACGCTGGTTGACTGCGTGACTCTTGACTGTTGAGTTCCTCCCCCTCTCTCCCTCCCTCCCTCCCTCCTCAGGTTTTGTTCTTAACTTCTCCATTGAGCGTGATTAATGGCTGTTCCAGTTGTAGCAGGGCTATGTTCCAGACCATCCTGATTACGACTCTCTCTTTCGGGCTGCGGTTCTGGCATTGCCGGCGAGTCTGCCGGGACCTCTGTGAATTTACAGCAGTTATGTTCTGGCAGAGTGGCACAGGGACTCGGTTAGGGTTGTCCTGGGCTCTGTTATGGCACCTCTGCTGCCGCGGAACTCGTGTGCGAGCTGCTAGCAATATTACAGACAGGCCAGAGGCTGCCCACGGGAGTACTAAAACTTATTATGCCATTCCTCTTTGCTTGACGTACGGCACGGCATGCTGGGAACACAAAACTTCCCATCTCAACTCTCGTTGTTATGGCCCATCTTTCTCCCTTTCTTTTTATAAATTCATGTCTCTTTCTTCCTCCCTTTACCCCCCTCCACTCACCTCAGAAGAAAATTTCAGTCCCGTCTTCTGTGTATTTGTCAGATTTGCGGATGTGGATAGCTCTGCGGGAAGTCGGAAGAATGAGGAATGAACTTTGACTAGCCAATCCTTGTGAAATCAAGAGATATTGCGTTTCTCTTCTAGCAAGGAGCGATCGCAGTGCTTAGTACGGCATGGCACAGCCCAACCTAGCATCTGCATGCTGCGTGCGATTGCAAATTTAAAAGCAATTGAACAGCAGTGATTTGTAAAATGACATGAATCAGCCGTTGTCTCAAATCTCATTATTGAGTTGCTTGAAATTGACTTTTTTTTTTTTTCCCCAGCAAAGGCAGAAAGCTGATTGGTGTATTTCTTTCTATTTGTTTTTATCTTTGCTTTAACCACAAAGTATAATTTCAGGCTCTCTCTCAGTTCTCTCTACCTTTGTCCTTGCTCTGTGTTATCCGGTCTCAAGAACATCATGTGAGTGAGTGTCTTTGATGGACAGAGTGCACATGATAGTGGAGTGGTAACCAGTCTTGATTCTGTTTATTCTGCCACGTTTGATGAAGTCGTTTGATCCGCTGTTTCAAAGTCATCCAGTGTCCTTGTGAGAGCTTCTATGCTTCCTACTGATAATGATGGATCTCTCTCTCTCCCTCTCTCTCTCCCCCCCTCTCCCTTTGTGGGTCTTTTGAGTTTAACTCAGTGTTTCTGTTCTTAACAACTGTTTTGGTGGATCTTTATAAGTAGACAAAGACACTTTATTCTGGCACAGATATCAGTTACACATAATGACAGTTTCAGTGTTCAAAGACTTTCTCCACTGATATAGTTTGGCAGAAATTGTTTCCATCAGCTGATTTTAGCCCATTTCACACAGAGATTCTGGAAAAAAAACATGGATAATGTGACCCGGCATTTGTCCCGGGATTGTCTGATTTCGGTTCATTCACACTGCCAGTGATTTGCCGGGATCTATGAGTGCGTTCTCACACACCCCGTAAAAATCCTGGAAAGACACATGACGTCAGGATGAGACGTTTAACGTACGCGTCAAAAACATGTACAGGTGCATACCGTTCTACAAAGCTGGTGAACGATCTCAGCTTCAGCGTGGATAGTGAGGAGCTCCTGGTCTCTGCTTCGTTCCAGTTTGCAGACATTTGTTCGTCCTTTCTTTGTTGATGACGAACACAAACTTTCTTCTAAGAGCAACAGAGTCATGCGATGGCACACACATCACTATGACACACCCCTTATGGGATTGGTCCTGGGTTTTTGTTCACACAGCGCGCGTTCCGGGACTTATTCCGGCAATGTTACTAGGTCCCCAACCCGGCATCGATGCCGGTATCAATCCCGGGTCATGTTTGCATTCACACAGAAGACGTTCTGGCAATTTTCCGGGATCAACGCGACATGTGAAAGGGGTTTTGTTTAACTCTAGACTTATCATGACTCTTTCTTTCTTTCTTTCTTTCTTTCTTTCTTTCTTTCTTTCTTTCTTTCTTTCTTTCTTTCTTTCTTTCTTTCTTTCTTTCTTTCTTTCTTTCTTTCTTTCTTTCTTTCTTTCTTTCTTTCTTTCTTTCTTTCTTTCTTTCTTTCTTTCTTTCTTTCTTTCTTTCTTTCTTTCTTTCTTTCTTTCTTTCTTTCTTTCTTTGTTTGTTTGTTTGTTTGTTTGTTTGTTTGTACCGAGGACCCCAGGGGTTCCTGATGTCACTATATAAACCCTTCACACTGACCTACCGTTCGCTCTTAAAGGATTGTGTTTCCTTTTAAATCCTAGATAGCCGTTAATGCATAGTAATCGAAATGCCCACAGGCCAACGGCCAGCCATGTCTCTGAAAATACAGAATAACATCTCAAGATTATAATGTAGGAAAATAGTTTTTTTTCCCCTTTCAAGAAAGTTCACCCTGCCAATGGCTCACTTTGAGACCACTACACTGGAGTGTTTTGAAATGAACATTGCCAGACTTTTGCAGAAGGCCAGAGAGAAAGCTACACCTCCTCCTCCAGTTTTCTGTCATCTTCTGATGTTTCCTGCATCTTGGCTTGAGAGCTCAGCGGAGAGAGCAGCCTTGCATTATTTAGATAGGCAATCGCTCAGAAATTCCACTGTGTTTAGACGTTCCAGGGCGTACCAGGCTAAAAATATCAGTTAGGGCCCTGCTACTGTACTCAACGTCCATGTAATGAAACCTCCAGGTGTGGTTATTCATCTCTCACTCGCTCTCTCCAGCACGCGGCCCTCTTTCTTGGTGGCATTGTTGCCGTGGAGATGGATGGATGCTGAGGCGTGGAATAAATCTGCATTCGTTTGATGACGGAGCAACCACACAGGTGTTCAATTGCCAGCATTGGTGTACTTTGTGTGGAGACCACATGAGACACCAACCTGAGATGGTTAGCACTGATTGGATGAACAGAGAAGAGTTATGCGAGAGCGGAACGGGAACTCACCTCCCTTTACGCAAACGTTGAGAGTCTTTTGTGTTGTTTTATTGTTATTTGTGTGCTTCTCAGATTGGAGTTTATACACTGCTGTTGTTGGACATTGATATCGCACTAGTCAATTTCCGTTCCTTATGCTGACTGTTTATGTGAAGCGTTTATAAGGACACACTGTTTCTCATTATTTGCAGTATTACTGTCTCATTAAAAAAAATGAGTATGTACGCTCTCTTGTGTAAACAATCCAAAACAAAGTGTTGCAGTTCAACAAATGTTCCTAACACGGTTTATTGCAATGAAACCTGCCAACGCATGTTGTATATTTTTTTTTCCCAGCAAGTGTCTGTGTTGTCATTGCAGAAACAGATGCCATTTCTTAGTACTTTTAAGAGTGTGTCTATTAAATCCAGTAACGGTGTGATTAAGGGGTGATGTTTCCTGTATAATAGTATTCAGAAATAGATTGTTGCATTTTTTCAAATGTAAGTGGCACTTCCTTGTGCAACATTTTCTTTTATGATACCAGGGTGTTTTGAGTGGTTTCAAGGGCATTGCTATGCAGTTGCTAGGGTGTTCTGAGAGCTTGCCTGGTTGATCAGGTCTGCAAGTTGATGGTTTTGAGGTCATTTATGTTAGATGTGTGGGTGATTGTGTTGATTATTTAATTGAATAAATATCACATTTCATTGTGTTATACTATTTTCATGCTAAACGTAAAACTTGGCTCGTGGTATTTTCTGCATATATATATATATATATATATATATATATACGGTTGTATGTATTTTTATTTGTTTAATTATTATCTAATTGTATTTATTACTACTTATAACTACTTTTATTTTAATCAGATTTTTATTTAATTACCCAGCTTACCCCTGCTTTTGAGTGTCATACTGAACCTATTTTTGATCTAAGTTAAAGGAAGATATACCATTTCTATATACTTTTTTTTTTTAAATATTGCTTTAACAATGCACTTTATTATGATTAACTTGCAGTTTTGGATTTGTGGTGAAAAAAAATAGAAACGTGTGTTGCACATTTTTTAGGCTTTTAAACTTTCTTTGTTCTTGAAAAAGTATGAATGGCTTAATTTTTTTTTAAGTCAGTGTTCTCATTTTTGTCTTTAATAAGCTGGATCAAATTGAATAGACAATATGTTCTGGCCCATACATTGTCTCCCCTCACTGTAGCAGATGTCTGTTTAATATGTCATGTTACGTGTTTACATCATTAACAGCATCCGAATGATTGGTGTCACATGTGATAAAGAGGAGCTGTCTCACACACTGAGGTCTAAACCCTGTGTTCATCCAAATACTGTCCATTTTATTTGCTAATGAAAGACAAGCATAGAGAAAATAGCTTCTTGTTAATTTCAGGCCGCTTTTGACATGCGCATGCACAATGATTTATTTGCATGCAGAGTAAGAGCAGTGAAGATCCTGAGAGCACATTAAACCTGAAACAATTAAAGAGACTCTGTCAACTCCTTCCGTTTCACTCTGACATTCTCTCGCTCACATTGATACGGCAGCCAATCACTTGTTTACTAGCAAATAAAGCATCTACGAGTGAAGTGAGACTAGAATGCTGTTCAGAGAGAAAGGAACTACATTTGAACTCATCAATGTTAACAAGATATCCACTGAGATACAGTAGCAGAGGAAAGTTAGAGAGAGATTCCGTTTGAAATGACAGAGCATAGGGCATTTATTTTGACTTTGAGCTCCAGGGCGTATATGGTAGTCCCTGGTGTAGAGCAATGTTGTGTTGCATGCTGTGATGTGCACATGCTTTCTTTCTCAACTGTGAGAGAGAGTCTGAGAGATCATACAGTATAGAGAGATATGAAGTGGGAGGCTGCTGGTCATCCATTTCAGTTTTACATTCTGTTCTGATTCTTTACAGATTATCAAGGGAAGTCTTATGCACACAAATGCCCTATATACTTTTTTGTTTTTGTTTTAATGAACTCTTATTTTTTCTTATGCAGTACACATATTTAAACACATTTGCACAGATTCTTTGTATGGGAGAGACTACTAAAATATTGTGTTGTAACCCTCATTTTGCGAAATTCATGAAATATTCATATGCTGGTTTTATTTGTCAAGCTGTGATAAGCATTTGTGCTCATTATTGTAGTCTTGTTTTTACCATTACGTCTCTCAATGTTGTTCTTAAATTCAGAGTAAAGGTTATATTCATATAATACTCACAATTAGCTACAAAATTGAAAATAATCTCTGGTGTTATACACAGAATTAAAAAAAAAAAAAAAGACATATATGTGACCAAGACACTTTATTCAGTCATATGGATTCCATGAGCAAGCCAGACTCTCTAATGCCAGTTTAGGGACCTCCACCCCTTTCTTGCCCCTTGGCTGCCAAGCAGATGGTCACTTATTAGTGGTAATTAAAATTCCATCATTGATCATAGTTTGTAATCATATTTAACATGAGTCATGTTAATAATTAAAGGGACAAAGATATATGGCTGTCATTTAAAAGCAGCAGGGGGAACTCGGCCACCAGGAGAAGTTCATCCTTTATGCTTTTACCTCTATTGGTGAGAAATGAACCATTTTACTTGCTGCTTTCCGGCTTCATAGTCTATCTCATGTTAAACATAGTATCAACTAGATTTCAACTACATGAAATTTGAAAACAGCCCACTTCCTTGTTCATAATTCATACACACTGTTCATTTGTCGATTTCTCAAAGACAGACACATGGCGGATAACATAAATTAATATGCACTATTATAGATCCCACTCTTTCTTAGGCTGTTATGAAGACGAAACGAAGGCCTTTAGTGTGGCTCAGACGAGGCGATTCACAGCCATTCAAGGAACTATACAGCTCCTTGGCATGGGAAGTTGTAAGCCAGCTAATTAGCTAGCATTGTCATTAGGAAGCTTGGGGAAAATAGCCCAAAGGCTGATTATTTGATCATCAGAGAGGTCGACATTGGTTGTTTGCAGCAGAAAAGAGAAGTGAATGATTTTACCATTCTGTCTAATAACTGAGGGTGTAGTTTCTCACCCACATCAATGCTTTAGCCATCTGTGTTGGAAATCTGCAATTGCAGCTATTCACGGAATGCAAGAAATTGATCGAAAAACTCTGGAAAAACGGCTTGCGGTTGGGAGGAGTCGAGCAGAAAGATGCGCGAGTGTGTGTAACGTTAGTGATCACTTCGTCAAAGGTGAGTTAATAGAACTTAAGTGATGTTTGTGTAACGTTTACGAACTTTGTAAAGTCAAATTATGTCTGTAAGACGAGTTAGTTGCTGATATCTACTGCCTCGATGGCAGGAAAATCTTTCAATTCAGTTGAAAAATCACTCCTCTTCATAACGTAAGGATCACGTCCAACATATGTTTGATTTTTTGTTTATTTCTTTCTCTTGTAATAGCGTGTAAAGTAGTACAGTACGTACTTTCCTCCATCTCGTGCATTGCGCTCTTCACTCCCTGCCCTCGATCTGAATTCTGCGCGTCATCATAATCATGTGACTAGAACCCAGCTATTGTGTTTTATTCAGGACTCTTTGAACATTTTACACTTCAGAATCACCACTTTATTCAGAACGACATACAATTAGTGCTTTAAAACGAGCTAATTAAAATGGAAGTTTTATCCTCATGAATTTATGGTCAAATTGTTTACTTCCATTTGTATAATGTAATAATAATGACTGTATTTTTTTATTTTATTTTTAATGGAAAAAGTATAATACAGAAGGTGGTGTGTCCAACATCTCAATTGGTGGTGTTGAGCTGTAGAGAGGTGCTTATTTTGTATTAAGCTCTGTGTCTGTAGTTAAGTGTAATGGTCAGGAAAGGAGTAAGGGCTCAGGCAAATACTTTGACATTTGAGCCAGCGAGACACTGACAGGATGAGCTAATGACTGGAAATCCTGTCCAACTGCACCGTCACTCAATTATCGATTTGTTGTCATGAAAATTGAGTTGTGTAAAAAAAAGTGTCTTTTCCTTGTAAGCTGTACAGTCAATTAAAAGCAAAACTGTGATATAAAAATGATTGATATGTCAGTCAAGCAATCTGAAACGCTTGCTTTTTATTCATGTTTTGTATAAGGTATCATACTGACAAGATTTCTCTGTTTTATCATGCAAAGTAAAGTGGTTATAAAAGGAAAATATTACCATCGCACCATTGTTTTGCATAGTTTGCATACCTTACACTCAAAAGTTGTCAGATTAAAACTAATATTAAATCATGCTAGAGTGAAAAATTGCATTCCATTTTTTTTTTATAAGGTGTGTATAAGATGACCAGTAAGTAGACAGAGAACAGAACATCTGTGGCTTAGACTATGTAGCATGTTGTGTGTGGAAATATGGGCAGTCAGCCCAAAATAATAGAGTTTAAAGTCAACTCACATGAGGCCATAATGAAATAAATTGACTACATGAACAAATGCAATTACAACAACCAGATGTGCTTGCATGCAATTAGACAATTATGCAAGGTGAGCTTCTGTTTGATTCTGTCGGGCACATATTGTTCCACTCCATCCCTCCTGACAGTTTTCCGTGCCCTTGTTCACTTGCAGCTCTAAAGCAATAGAGTAAACTGTGTCATCAGGATTATCATTTAACATTTAGTGCTGAGAATTCAACTTTGCCATCAGATGATTTAATTACATTTTAAATAAATATGAAAAACAAGAAAACAGCTATTTTAAATTTGATCATTATTAGTTTTTTACTTTATTTTTGATCAAATAGCAAATTGCTGAACATTAAAAAAAATCACACACACACACACATTATATATATATATATATATATATATATATATATATATATATATATATATATATATATAATTAACATTGAACTTACCACCTCAAAAAAGTAGGGGGGGGGGGTTAATATGATAATCAAAAGGAATGGTTACAGCACTTTTAAACAGCAAAACATTAATTATGGAATCTTCTGTGATTATTCTTAATACAGAGAAAGCTTGTCTTTTTGTGTTTTTAATTGTGGATGTCATTCTTTAGTATCTAAGTTGTATAACACAGTTTGATGAACTACATAATCCAGAATCATGTGTTGTTAACCCGAGTGACTTTGAGAGTCAGGTGTTAGTGTTTGCAGCTTATGTAAATATTACAAATCTATGAGCATCTTCAAATGTCTTCAAATAATTACATTGTGTGCATCCTCTGTATCTCCTCTGTACAGTAGAGTTACATTAACACTTTGTATATGCAAACAGCAGCACTCTGTTTTCATCCTTTTAGAAGTCAGAGGCTGTCATGGAGCATGCAAGAAAACACAAACATCCTTTTAACTGCATAGAGACCCGAGTATGAAGCATAGTAGTCTCTCTCTTTCTCTCCCTCTCTCTCTCTCTCTGATATCTACAGCCGCCACATGCTTGCATTTTTCTGTTTTTCTCTTCTAGAAAACATTATTCCTTTGAAAAGCGGCAATCCCTTTTTATGGCCGTATTCCTCCTTCAGCGGCGCGACAGCGCTTTTGTGCGTCGATAAGAGTTTGTGACTGAATTGTTCTTTGATCTGCCCCTAGTGGAGCAGGAACTCCAGAAGGTTTAGCAGCGAGATGCTAATGTCGGGCTCGAGTGTGCTGATATCACCCCCCAGGCCTGTTTTACAGTACAAAGACAGTCTCAGTCTTAATGCTGCCTGCTAGAGAATTCTGTTGACAAGGTTTCGGTTCTTTCTTTTTTTTCTTTTTTTCATTTTACTTCCCTAAGTGGAGGTTTAAATGCAGCAAGCACATCATATGTAAAATTTATGCAAAGTAATACTACTAAATTGAAGGGGGTTTGGGCGCTGGGAACCTGGATTATTCCATGCTCAAAACAGACTCTGGACTTAGAAAAGGACACAACTCTGCTGGAAAATGACTGTACACTTATATTAATTAATGCAACTTCTCAATAAAAAAACTAAAAGACTAGTTGAACTAGCTGATGCTTGGGTAAAGTGGAAAAGGGGTGATCTATAATTGCCAAGTCAGGCATGGAGTAATAGCACAACAACAAATCGTTTCAAAGAATAACGGTGTACAATGCATTTTACAATTCCAGACACTGTATGTAAGTTCCTGTAGCCATTAGCTTTGGATTTAGCTACATAATTCACCCTTCGCCTGGAGTTTGATTGACAGGTGATGTGACCAATCATAACGCTCAATACGCCATTTTGTCCGATAAACAAACCAGACAAGAGAGTTAGTAGGTTAACATCGTGGACTTGGTTTTGAAATGAAAATTGTGTATTGATGTTCTTTCGCAGTTGAAACAACATACCTTTTGATGTTCATTCATGTTTATTTACTCGTAGGAACAGATGATCAGCTCATGTGCCGCTTGAATTGAGGTGGTACAGCGATCTTTGACCACACATTAAAAAGCCACAAGAACTGTATTTATTGTTTGATTTTCTTCATTTTTTTTTTGAAATTGACTTTGTTTTATATCAAAAGTAACCTGCAATTTCTAATTTCTGCATTCGCATTTTCAGTGTCCTCTTTGCTTTATGATGTATTTTTCACTGCGTGAGAACATGAGATCGCTTTGGCTTGTATAACGTAGCAACAGTTGGGGGGTTGCAAAGGGCCAATTGGAATCAAATATGAGCAAATTTGGTCTAACAAGCTACATTTTCACAGTATTATGAATCTGAATTTGAAATATTGTGCCAAGACTAATGATTTTTTTTTTTTAAGCAGCAAAAACTTACATCACAATATTATTGATTCAATCTGAAACTGTGCTTGCGTTTTGATGCCTTTTCTTGTGACCTTTCCAGGCTCAGGAAAGCAAAGGGCATGACATATTTACTAAGGTATGGATCAGTTCTTGGGAAAATCTTTTTGAAATTCAGGAAAGACCTCTTTTTTTTAGGCTGTAGTGGTGGGAATTGTGTTGTTTGTCTTTTGGGTCACTTCAGTGACGAGAGTTAGAGATCTGGAATGTTGGTTTTGCAGTTAAGTTCATGGTGTATTTGTGTCTGATGTTGTAACTTATTTTTGTCATCTGGGCCTTATCCTAGTACTTAAGTAAGCAATAGTAAATATAAACCATAGATCTAAAAAGACTTTTAAGTATATTTGGAGACAGTACCTGACTAGGGCTGGGTTGAAAATATTGATTTCTCAATTGTTGTTGCTCAATATTGATTCTCATTTTGATGAACCAATTTTGATTCTTAAATCCCAAGAACTGATATTTTAGTCTATTCTTTTTTTCAGTTAATGAATAAACAAAACTTTGTAGCCCACCTCCCATAAGTTATGTTAAAAAATAATTATCTATCTATCTATCTATGAAGAGTTCAGATGCAAAAGCCTCTAAATGCCATTTGAAATTTACTTCTTGAATGATGATTTTTATCAAACTTGTATATTTAAGTTCAGTAATTTCACTTAAATAACTATTAATAGGTCATCTTCATTGCCATTTAAGTAATATCACTGAACTTAAATATACAAGCTTGATAAAAATGATCATTCTAGAAGAAAATTTCAAATGGCACAGAGGCTTTTGCATCTGAACTCTTCATATATATATATATATATATATATATATATATATATATATATATATATATATATGTGTGTGAACTGCTCCTGGGGTCGGATGCATAAACGTTGCCACTGTTAAGACTGTATTAAGAACTAATTTGAACAACTAGCAGTTAGATATGAAGTTGTCAGACTTACTTTACTCATTCAAATTAGTCTGATCTACCGTTTTATATAACTGACTTTAAGACCAGTCTTGAAGGAAAAAAAATAAACAGTTGACGAACATTGTTACAGTTTTCTTTACCTTAATTAGTATATTCCCTTCAGAAAAAAAAAAAAAATAGGGAACAAAACATAGCACCATGATGAATTAATTTAGTTGTTCTGCCCATGATTGTTAGTGTGAAAGCTTTACTTGCTAAAATCTGACCATCTGTTGCTGAAACTAATACAAACCCGGACCTTGGACCGAAAACACAAGCTCCTATTAGCCAATCATGATATTACTGGTGGAGCAAAGAATTTAGAAATATCTCTTGTATTGAGCTGATAGCATGATATGAAGTTCAGGGTATACATATATATGCAATAATCTGCTACTTCATGCAAATTATATAGTGAAATCTACAGTTGTTTCATGTGTTACTTGTTGAAAGGAATTATAAATACTATGTTACACTTTAGTCTGTCTTCCTTTATAATACAAAAAATGTTGGGGATTAGAAATATTCTATAAAATGGTCACAATGCCCTCAAGCTGTCTTTCTCATCAACTGGACTATAGCAGCGGCAGGATAAGCCAGAGTTCTTGATCCAGAGAGATGAGTCCCACGTCACATATTGACAACACCGAGTCAATAAATCAATTGTACGGCTCCAGTCTTCTCCTGGGTATCAGCTGGCGTTCTTTTCTCGTTTCTTCTTGCTCCGGTCTGTCAGTCCCAGGAATCAGTCTTGCGAGTAGAACAAGTAGATGTTCCAGTGTGAATTTCCATTAAGTTGTTATCCTATTAGAAGGTTGGAATCCGACTTTAGGCTATTGACTAACTCGCATGAATCTGGTTTCCATATGAGCACTCAATGAGAATCTTTAATTTTATAAAATATCTAAACTGTGTGTTTTTTTTTTTTTTTTAAACAAATCAAACACATACAGTACATCAATGACTTAGTGGAGCAAAACAGCTTACTCTTGATATGACTACAGTGCATGAGGGTAGCAAGTATAGATTTTGAATCAGCTTGTTGGAGACGAATGTAGAGTTCAGTGTGTTCTCACCACTTCTTCTGTCTCAAAACAACCTCCAATTAGACCAGCATCTTCCATACTTTCAGTACGTTTTCAGTCTTGTTGGGAAAGGCTCATCCATGGGCCTAGCAGATATAAACGCCTTTTGCCCTTTAATTGGTAAGTGTTGCACCATTGGGTATAGGGCCAAAGTGCTTTGATAATTTCTTTCCTCCCTGCTTTATTCTCCTCAAAATTACTTTCTGTAACCATGCCAAGGCAGACCGATCAATAGTTCAGCTACTGAAGTTCAAGGTGGCTCAGTTTCAGTACCTCTCGACTTATCACCCCTCGAGATCATTTCCTTTGTCCATTTTCAAAGGGCAAGTGTTTTAAGCCACCAAAGTCTCAGAGCCGCATAAAAAAGAGGACATCAGTGTACCACATTTCCAGCATTTTTTGAGATCAGTGATCGACCCTTCCACCTCATTATTATCGTTTTTTAAACGAAACTGATTCCATCCTTCCTTTTATATATGATGCCGTTCAAATACTTTAAACACCTCTAGTGAAACTGTTGCTATTTGAATTGTCTAATTTAATACAAAATTAGCATGAATTTAAGGGGTTGTTTACATCTCAATGATGCACTAAAAACTGCGTTTTTTGAGTATAGATGACTGGATTGGACATGACGTCATGCAAAGTGAAGCCACTGCATCGCTATATTGGTATTTCCTAGTATTCCCTAACATTATATCCAATTAATATGAAATTAAAATGATTTTAATGAGAAAACCTCAGTCTTTTATATCTGAAGTGTCCCTGTTCATTCACGCAGGTGTCCTAAACATTTAAATTGTTATTAAAATTAATGTCAGAAATTTACCCCCTTATTAAAAGTTACGTTCATTATAATAGCGAATGTCAGATCAGCTGACGGACAAGACACCTCAGCATTTATATTACTTAAGTCATAATGATTCTTCTGAAATCTGAATATAGATTTATGCTTTGAAATGCATGCACATACAACTTATTAGGTCATGTACATTTATTCACTCTGGTTAGAAAAATCCATCTTAACAAATTATATGTATCGTTTATCCTGCCCGAATAAGTAATCCAGTCATGTACTGTATTTAGATGTACAGTGATACAGACGGGAACGTTGTCAAAATGATCCTCGTTCACACAGATCACGGAAACAGTAACACAGTAGTTGGCTATGTCACTTTGTAAAGAAACCTTACAGACTGAACACCTAACTGAACACCGAACACCTAGACTGACCACCCGTTTTCCCTTTTTTGTATTTTACACGGAGATGATAACAGTATAATTTTACACAGTAAAAACTTGCACTTTAAACCCGTTTTCAAAGTGTTTTCAGGCACCCAAAACAAATTTATCATGTAAATGAATGGGCAAACTGTAAAACTTTTTATGTTTTTAGCTGAAAATGGTTTTGTGTAAACAGTCCCTAAAGCCTTGTGTCCACTAAAGTGTTTTTCCACGCGCCTAGCATACATTTTCAGTTGTTTTTAATGGAAGCGCCGCGTTTTGTAAACGGCATGAGCGTAACTGAGCGTTTTTTTTTTTTTTTTTTTTTTTTTCACGCTGAAGCACCGAGCGCCCAACGTTTTTTACTGGTCGCCGGGAGTTGAAAAATGTTCAACTTTGGATAAAACGCAGCGCTCATCACTGTCACTTTTTACCCAGCCATCCAATCACAGTGGAGGAGGGGCGGGACTAATACCACACCGACCAACTGTCACAACAATCTTTCTGTACAAGGACATCAACCAGCAGAGCTAACCGAACAAAAACCAAAGTACGGCGTCTTCAGCAGAGCGTCTGGCGTTTTCAGCTGGCTAAAAATGCTTTGGTGGACACATGGCCTGACTGTACTTTCACACCGCCGCCGACTTGAGCGTCGAAGAAGCTCTGGCCGCCCTGTCAAGGTCGCTTGTCAAAAAGTTTGTGAAATGTAATAAACAGAAAAAAAAAACAAAAAAAACAAGCAATACATTGAAGAAACCTTTTTTTATGACAGCATTTTTATGACCGTGTTGGTCACATTTGGTCGGGAAAAATCAGTCAAATCGGTGTCACCGTGAGCAAATTAATTGCATTCCCGCTTTAAAACGAGCGTTTGTAAATATTTAAAATAAAAGTTGCGCTCATGCGGTCCATAAGCAAACAATGTCTTGTCATAAATGATGAAACCCGTAAGAAACACAGTAACGGTGTTGATTAGCTTTCTTCCATTTTCTCGGAGCTAATGGTTTGGTAGGAACGAAAGTTCACATTCATGTTTCTCAGGAATCAGCCAGCGCAAAGGACGTCTAGATTCCGATTGGTTGCTGGCATTTTGCCGCTGCTTGCCGCTGAACCGCGTCACAGTTCATTACCATAAAGTTGAGCTTCTTTCAACTTTCTGATTGATGCTCAAAACGCTAAAAATGCCCAAAACGCTAAAAATGCCCAAAACGCGACGCGTTGAAAATGAATGACTTCCATTGAAAATGAATGACTTCCGGCCAATTTGGAAGCTCAAGTCGGTGGCGGTGTGAACGTACAGTTAGACTTTTTCAGTATTTGTTATGTTTCAATAGGCATCTCGTTGAAAATGTATTTTCTTCAGTAGGATTTAAATTTATAGTAAAATGTATACATTTCTTATATATATATATTGTTCTAAAATGTTTTTTTTTTCAATATAATTTATCAAGTTTAAATTAAAGAATAAAGATAGATTTTCAATGTAGTCTAAGAGTTCTGAACCCCACTGTATATTTTCTGTTTGATTAGCTTCCTCATTTTCAGTGCTCATTTGGGGATATTGCCGGGTGGTTAATGAAATGCCTGCAGGCTTGGAGTTCATTGAGATCACATGCTGCTGAAGGTGCCCAGTGTGAGAGACAGATGGAGAGATCTGGATATGACATCTCCATCAAAGATGAGAGCAGAGAAGCAGAATGTGGTTCCTTTACTCTCTCACACAAGTAAAATGTATTACAGCTAATGTAATATGATAAAAAGTCTAACTTATTATTTTAGTTATGAATATATGAAGTGTCCTCTTCTAATTATGAGGCTGCAATACATACAGACAAATACTCCCAACACAATTTAAATCTCCAATATTATTCCCAGCAGAATAATGGAAGGAGTGAAAGGGGGAAAGCACCTTGTTTTTGATTTTCAGTTGCATATTTGACTTTCAAATAAATATGAAGCAGTGACTCCTGTGGAGACTGGTAGTTGTTAGTAGCTCTCAATTGAGAACAAAAAAATGACTCTCGGCTTGAGAAGAGAAAAAATAAAAGATAAAATTCTGTCAGTTCTGAGTTTTTAACGGTGCCTTGTGAGATGCATGGATAAATGAAGGTTTTTTAGTGAGCGGGGGATTTTCTAGAGCTTTACAAGTGGATTTGCCTGAATTTAAACTGTTGTTTTTACCCTCCACAATGAAGAGGATCAAAATCTAGTGGAGCTTATGTCAGACCATGTTCTCAGCTGCTCTCTCCCATGGGTCACTCAATCACGAGTCTTCGACCTATCAGTCACTCTGCAGGGGAATCTCCAGGCAGTTTCCTGTGCTCAGCCACATGGAAGAGATTGGTCTAAAACTATTACACTGACATAATTGATCCCTCAATGTGGGCTTTATTAACCCGTAGATGAGTGAAGATCTATACACATTTTCTACCTCTTTGCCTACTACCGTATGAGGTCATAATAGTACATCCTAATTCCTCTTCTCGATGTCCTGTCTGTTCCTGCACGAGAGAGGTCGATGTATAGGAGCACGTTGTTTGAAATAAACAGATGGGTTTAATAACATGAGAACAGATCATTATCTTCCTCTTGCTGACTGTTAAATCTACTGGAAGCAATGAAGGATGTCAGCAGCAAATGTTCCTCTACGGACAAATCTACATTACCGATCGTCCCAGTGGACCGAGGAGGTGGGTTCAGCGGTTATACATTTACAATAACAATGGTCTCCTAAGAGGTCATTATTGAGAGACGAGATGGGAGCCTCGTGGTGGAAGCAGCGCATGGCTGCAGGAGAAGTGAGAGGTTATTGATTACTCATCCCTGCCGTTCAGTTGTTCCTCATTGACCTCATGGAGCAGGACAATAGGGGTGGTATGGACTGGGGAAGTCATCCTTTCTCTGGCCATGTCAGGAGTCAGAGGAGTGTATCCTGTTGCTTGGTCTTTGCTTTTGATCCGATGAGGATGTACTGGTCTGCATGACTCCATTCATGGGCAAATTGTCTAGTCATTTTACCAGTCTAACATATGTCACCATGTTAGGAAGGATTGCTTTCCTCTCATTGTTGCATAATTTTCGCTTTGCTCGGTACAATCCTCACAGCAGCTGTGGTACTTTCGTTGGCAGATTCCTTGCCGTTGGCAGGGAGGAGGCGAACCACTTGGTTATATTGTGATGCTTAGTTTGCCACATGTGGGATTGGAAGTCCCGCCTTTTAGTTAAAAGAGCCTGTGGCCTTTTTTATTTTAAAGCCTTAATAGCCTTTTCACTTTCACCAGCCAGTTGTTGGTAGTGGTGGTTTTTTTTATTTTTTATTTATTTATTTTATTTTTTTTTGCTGTTGAACAGTATCTATTAATGCATTTGTGTTCTTTACCATCAAATATCTGCTCCATGTTAAATTAGGCAGCTTTATTAGGTTGCTGGAGTCTTAATCTTCTGTGAGTAAAAACTTATTTAAAAAAATGCTATCCATTTCTTTAGAGACAAAACTTCTTAATGAGGGAAAAAATGAGTGCATCTGTTTGAAAGCTGTGGATGAGAACATGTCCGTTTATGGATGAAGTTGTCTAAAGAAGAAATCCCTCTCACCAAATGACTGAGGCAAAAGTGCCAGAGGATGTTATGGTTAGTTTAAATGAGTTCTCAGAAGTTAATCCTGCAGTCTTTCTCAGATGTGTTTCTGTATACATCTGGGATTGTTGTAATGATTTCAGGGAGTAGGTCCGCTGTCTTGACTTTCCTGCTCAACATTCGGTCTTATATTTCACCCCACAGCCAGTACACTCACAGGAAATACCTAAACTTATTAAAAGTGATCCAAATAGGGTAATATTAGTCAGAATCCGTAAGGGGTGAGGCCAGGTGTGTTACATATCTTGTGCTTAAAGGGGAGTTTTACATAAAAAAAAAACACTGCTTACTGTCCTGTAATGGAATGTTTCGAGTTCACTACAATTTAACCTCCATCAATCTTTTTTGTTTATGTATTTACATTTTTATGAAAAAGAATCCTGGTTACAAAAAAGACACTTGCACATTAAAGGGCCGTTATTATCAAAGCGTTTGCGTTTTTGTTGAATCGCCTATATTAATTTGATGATCTTCAAGTTATTTATCCCTAGCATAACTCATACATAACCCCAGCATAATATATATATATATATATATATATATATATATATATATAGGCTCATTTAATACTGGAAATAACAATAATTATGTGTAACATTTACGTGTAGGTTTTGTGGATAAAGTTGTGAGTATCTCACTATTGGTTGTGCTGCCCTGTTTACTTCTATTTGGATTTTTAAAACCAACCGGCAAATGCTGCTGATATTGATATTCAGCTCCGCCCCTTTTCAGTGCTGCGCTCGTTGTCTTTTGACTTCCGATCTGTATTTTGACAGCGATCTTGCGTAGGTATGAATGAACTGCTCGTAAAAAAAAATGTCCCGGTCGACATTTGTTAAGACATCTGCTTTACAATGCTTATGATAAACATTACAATGCTCAGGATAACTTTTGTTAACTCTACAATAAGTAAATCCACTTCACCAGCTAATTACTCCTCGACTGCGATGCCATAGAAATACAGAGCGACCGCGAAACCGGAAGTTCAAAGACAATATTCTAAAGATGACGGCGCCCACGTTTCTCTGGTGCATAAGGTTTATATACTTCACTGCTATTATAACTGCAGCATTCATTTGAAGTGCATGATTGTATTAAAGCAGTTAAACCACATTTCCTTTTCTGTAGACTTGAATAATGGCCACAGTAGCCTCCTTAGGCATTTTACTTCATGTTTACCTCTGTTGTGCTGTGCTTGTCAGATTCACTGCCTCCGCCCTCCTGCTTTTCAACATGAATAAGTAAAGGCCTATTAGCAAAGTGCATGTATTGCTCTGCTCCGTTTCTCTAACCCCTGATCGATAAATGCTCTGCTGGGCTCGCTCACCATACTGGTAATGTCAAATTCATCAGCTGACATCGGTAACAGGAGGCTTCTACTATTTACGCTGTGTAGCCATGCTCCTTTAACACTCAATGTGAGATTATGGTGGGTCATTCCTGTTTGGCAGTACCTTTTGAACTTTTACTTTTAAAAATGAATATGCATTGCTTGTGTTTTTTTTTTTTAAAGAACTGTTTCTGTAAAAGATAATCCAGACTTCCAGAAATAAAATGTGTTCAAGCTCAGCCACTCTTAAAAGCTCTGTCATTATATACAGTAAATGTATATAAATATATTTATTGTTAATTATGTATTTCTTAAAGGGGAAATGAAGCAGTGAATCATTTTTACATGATTTAAAAGATGGATTTCCAATATAATCAACAATTATATAAGAAACATTACAAATGTAAACATTTAGAAGAAAAAAAGAAAAAAAACTTCGGCCAGGGCGCCGCCATTATGCAGTTGACGTCACGGGGTTGGTTGGCTCAAGTTTAACAGGCTCTGGGCATTGAAAATCCCGACATCAAACTATGTTTACACTAGTGTTTTGACCGCGAACGACTAATGTTAGGTACAGTTATTACTCAAAAAGACGACATCTATGTTATATGTTGACAAACTGCACATAGAAACATTGTTTGGGATGTCTGCCGTCAGATATTCCCGTCTCGTCAACAACATGTAAGTTATCATGTAACGTTATTTGTTAAAGGGGAAATGAGACGTCCATATTTTCGCACTGGTAGTGCTAGCTACAGCCTACATACTAGGAAAAAGTGCCTCCGCTCTGACATCCTTCAGGGAAAGCATCGCCGCTTCCACACGTCTAACTCCCTGCACAGCATGGTAAACGTGCGCGCAGGTGATGCAGAATTGACCACGCAATACATGCTCAAGATCAACCTCTTGACAACAGATGGACTCTGACATGGAGGGCATCGCAGTAACGCTACAACAGCCACACTGACACCTGGTAAGTTAGCGTTGCAAACCCGCTCTTCGCCCCAAACCACCACCGGCTGTTCTACATAGCAACGTAACTTACATGGTGTTGACGAGACGGAAATATGACGGCACGGCAGACATCGCGAACAATGTTTCTATGTGCAGTTTGTCAACATATAACATTAGACGTCGTCTTTTTGTCTAATAACTGTACCTAACATTAGTCGTTCGCGGTCAAAACACTGGTGTAAACACAGTTTGATGTCGCGATTTTCAATGCCTAGAGCCTGTTAAACCTTAGCCAACCAACCCTGTGATGTCAACTGCACAATGGCGGCGCCCTGGCGGCGAAAGATACAAAGTTTTTTCTTCTAAATGTTTACATTTGTGATTATTCTTATATTATTGTTGATTATATTGGAAATCAATCTTGTAAATCATGTACACTTGATTCACTGCTTCATTTCCCCTTTAAAAGTATGTTAGAATTTCAGAGCACCTGGGAACATGAGGCAATAGATATTGTGAAAAAAAGACAACTTATATGATTGGGAGTTTAATATTTTCTCCAATTGAGACACACTATACAGTAAGACGAGGACATGAAAATGTACTGATTAATTGGAATGTCACTGGTATTTTCCCATTGATGATGCTTAGATGAGAAACTGCTCATTGAAAACATTTGAATTCAAAAGAGTAAATCTTCATTATGCTTATTCAAGTGGAAAAACGATCCGCTCTACATGACAGCGATGCTTAAAAGGTAGCGTATTATGATTGATCATACAATGTTTTACATCGTAACACCTTGACCAGAAAACCTTGTAAAATGATCATTACCTGGATCTTGTGTAGTGTAAGAAAGGTTAATCTCAGGGTCATTAGTAATTACCGGTGATAAATGTCCCCACCTCGTAGTTCATTGCATGGTCAGTTCTCTGGGTTATTGTCTGGATTTCTTGTGATATTAGAATACATTTAACTAATGCAATCTGCCATACTGATGGAGATTCTCCATTCAGAGATGTATTAAGATCAATTTCGTGGTCGTAAGCGCGGTGCGGCCCAGGGGAAGTGGAGTGTAAAACCAGGCAAATGTTAATGACTCATTTGTAGGGAAATGGATTTTGCCATTGTGCTTCTACTTTAGAAAACATGACCTTTCATTTGAAATGCTTAGCTTTTGGCTTGTCGGCAGCCTGTTCCTGCGGTATAAACTTGAATGCCATTTTTGACTTGGGCTTATGAGGAGTGATACAAATGAGGATTATTTTCCATTGTGTGCTGATTAAGGATAAATACATACTCCAGTGCCCCGCGGGTCATCCACTTCATTGGACCGTGAGGTCTTCTCATGTTAAGAGCTAGTTTCTTTCTCTCGCTCTCACAAGACGAGCATATGCTTCAGGCATGCCGTGAAAAGGGCCCCACCTAGCCCGGGAGAGTCCGTAATTGCGATGTCAATAGGATTGCGCTGCAATGAGACCCCTGGATGGAAAGGGATGTGCACCGAGCACCGGGTTTAAGAGGATTCATGCTGGGCAGTTAGAAGAAGAAAGAAACCGCGTTTGGCACATCTGCACCGAGCAGCCTCAGCCGCCTAATTCCCAGATTCAACGCGAGTACGAGGAGGACGCCGCCAAGAGCGTTTTAAGCAGGACTTACCCAGCTGCCTCTTAATCTGATATCTGTTTTGCAAAAGCTTGTTTCTAAGCAACAGTGATCCTTACGTTCCCGCTGTGCTCATATTCTTTGTTTTGGTAATTGCTTCCCACAGAGAACAACCTAGTATTTGTCTGTCTTTTTGTGCTATTTTTATTAGGTGTACTGGAAAGGAGAGGCTTGTGTGCTTTTTGCAGTGCAGGAGGACTTTTAATATATACACCGCCATTCAAAAGTTTGGGATCGGTGAGATTTTTTTTAATGTTTAGTCTATTATGTTCACGCAGCAAAAAACAAAACAAACAAAACAAAAAAAACAGCTATATTATGAAATATTACCGGTATTACAATTTAAAATAAGTTTTCTATTTGAATATGTTTTAAAATGTAATTTATTCCTGTGATGAAAAGCTGAATTTACTCCAGTCTTCAGTGTCAAACAATCCTTTAAAAATCATTCTAATATGCTGATTTGCTGCTCAAGAAACATTTATTATTGTGATAATAATAAGTGAAATGCCTCAACAGCAACACTCGGATAATGAAGTTCGGGGCAGATAGCGATCGCCTTTGTTTGCGCTTTGATGCTGGTAACGTTACTGGCTTCGGTCCAAAAGTATGCTCTGCTGTGTCTCGCCATGTTTATTTCCGATATACTGCACGCGGATTTTTGTATGAGCCGGAAAGTTTCTCTACTCAAAAGACCAAGATTCCTTGCGAATAGAACATGCGCAGAACACATAACACTATGGGGATATGCCAATACACATTTACATGACCAAAAATTCGGGTTAGAAAACGAGTACC